>NW_027397072.1:45866415-46053190 GCF_003265705.2 Callorhinus ursinus
TCTCAGCTCGGGGTTGCCATGAACTGTGATCCGCGGCCCAGTCGGGCTACTGCTCCTCCAGCAGGGATCCAACAAGCGGCAGATCGGGGAGACTTCCCTTCCTCCCCTGGGAGGAGCGGCGTGGGAGCGCACTGCATGGATCCGCTGGGTTTGGAGACTCCACATGGGGTCAGGTGCCAGAGATAGAAAAACTCGGTCACAGCTCGGGTGAGCACGGAGTGCGGCCAGAGGTGGGGAGATGGGACTGATTGACTGCTTTTCTCTGGGGGCGCACTGAGGAGCAGGCCCCGAGTTCTCGGCTCCTCCGGGCGGAGACTGGGAGGCCGCCATTTCTACTCTCGTCCTCCAAAGCTGTACCAACAGCTTGCAGGGAACACAAAAGCTCCCAAGAGCAACCCAAGCAGATTACTTAGCTGGACCGACAAGGGCGGGGCAATTCTGCCTCCGGCAAAGACATTTGGGAACCACAGCAACAGGCCCCTCCCCCAGAAGATCAGCAAGAACAGCCAGCCAAGACCAAGTTTACCGATCAATGAGAACGGCAGAACTCCAGAGCTAGGGGAATACTGCACATAGAATTCGTGGCTTTTTTACCATGATTCTGTAGTCTTTCAAAGTTAATTTTTTTTAACTATCCTCTTTTTTTAATTTTTCTTTTTCCCCTTTTCAACCAACATCTTATCAATCCCTTTTAAAAAAACATTTTTATTTTTCATTTTTAGAGTCATATTCTATCCCTTCATAGTAGTTACCCTTATTTTTGGTATATATATATAAGTTGTTCTCTCTTTAAAATTCTGAGATATAGTTTCTTCTAAAAGATCAAAATATACCCTAAATCTCTAGTGTATGGCCTTGTTCTAGTCTCCTGCCTGATCATATTCTCTCCCGCTTTTTAAATTTTTTTATTTCTTTTTTTTTTAAAATCCTCTTTCTTTTTTCAAACAACTTATCATCAATTCGTTTTATAAAATTTTTTATAATTTTCATCTTTACAGTCATATTCCATCCCTTCATCATATCAACCCTTATTTTGTACACATACAAGTCTTTCTTTCTTTAAAACTTTGGGAGGCACTTGCTTCTAACAGACCAAAAAACACCCAAAATCTAGTGTGTGTCACTGATCTATGCACCAGCCTGATCATATCTGATCATATTGTTTGTTTTGTTTTGTTCTGTTTTTGTTTGTTTTTATCTTTTTCTCTTTTTTTTCTCTTTCTTTCCCTTTCTTTTCCCCTGGTTTCAGGTCTTTTCTGATTTGTTTATAGAGTATATTTTTCTGGGGACGTTGTTACCCTGTTAGCATTTTGTTCTCATTCATCTATTCTCCTCTGCACAAAATGACAAGATGGAAAAAATCACCTCAACAAAAAGACAAAGAGGCAGTACTCTCTGCCAGGGACCTACTCAATACAGACATTAGTACGATGTCGGACCTAGAGTTCGGAATCATGATTTTAAAGATACTAGCTGGGCTTGAAAAAAGCATGGAAGTTATTAGAGAAACCCTTTCTGGAGAAATAAAAGAACTAAAATCTAACAAGTTGAAATCAAAAAGGCTATCAATGAGGTGCAATCAAAAATGGTGGCACTAACTGCTAGGATAAATGAGGCAGAAGAGAGAATCAGCGATACAGAAGACCAAATGATGGAAAATGAAGCTGAGAAAAAGAAAGATAAACAACTACTGGATCACGAGGGCAGATTTTGAGAAATAAGCGATACCATAAGACAAAACAAAAAGAAAAGAGAGAAAAAAAGAGGAAAAAAGAGAGTCTCTTCAACAAATGGTGTTGGGAAAATTGGACAACCACATGCAGAAGAATGAAACTGGACCATTTCCTTACACCACATGCAAAAATAGACTCAAAATGTTTGAAAGACCTAAATGTGAGACAGGAGTCCATGAAAATCCTAAAGGAGAACACAGGCAGCAACCTCTTCGACCTCAGCCACAGCAACTTCTTGCTAGAAACATCATCAAAGGCAAGGGAAGCAAGAGCAAAAATGAACTATTGGGATTTCATCAAGATAAAAAGCTTTTGCACAGCAAAACAAACAGTCAACAAAACCAAAGACAACCGATAGAATGGGAGAAGATATTTGCAAATGACATATCAGATAAAGGGCTCATATCCAAAATCTATAAAGAAGTTATCAAACTCAACCCCCAAAGAACAAATAATCCAATCAAGAAATGGGCAGAAGACATGAACAGACATTTTTCCAAAGAAGACATCCAAATGGCCAACAGACACATGAAAAAGTGCTCAACATCGCTCGGCATCAGGGAAATCCAAATCAAAACCTCAATGAGGTACCACCTTACACCAGTCAGAATGGCTAAAATTAACAAGTCAGGAAACGACAGATGTTGGCGGGGATGCGGAGAAAGGGGAACCCTCCTACACTGTTGGTGGGAATGCAAGCTGGTGCAACCACTCTGGAAAACAGTATGGAGGTTCCTCAAAAAGTGGAAAACAGAGCTACCCTACGATCCAGCAATTGCACTACTGGGTATTTACCCCAAAGATACAAATGTAGGGATCCAAAGGGGTACGTGCACCCTGATGTTTATAGCAGCAATGTCCACAATAGCCAAACTGTGGAAAGAGCCAAGTAGTCCATTAACAGATGAATGGATAAATAAGAATTGGTACACACACACACAATGGAATATTATGCAGCCATCAAAAGGAATGAGATCTTGCCATTTGCAACGACATGGATGGAACTGGAGGGTGTTATGCTGAGTGAAATAAGTCAATCAGAGAAAGACATGTATCATATGACCTCACTGATATGAGGAATTCTTAATCTCAGGAAACAAACTGAGGGTTGCTGGAGTGGGGGTGGGGTGGGAGGGATGGGGTGGCTGGGTGATAGACACTGGGGAAGGTATGTGCTATGGTGAGCGCTGTGAATTGTGCAAGACTGTTGAATCACAGATCTGTACCTCTGAAACAAATAATGCAATACATGTTAAGAAAAAAAAAAGAAGATAGCAGGAGGGGAAGAATAAATGGGGGGAAGTCAGAGGGGGAGATGAACCATGAGAGATGATGGACTCTGAAAAACAAACTGAGGGTTCTAGAGGGGAGGGGGTGGGGGATGGGTTAGCCTGGTGATGGGTATTAAAGAGGGCACGTTCTGCATGGAGCACTGGTGTTATGCACAAACAATGAATCATGGAACACTACATCAAAAACTAATGATGTAACGTATGGTGATTAACATAATAAAAAAATTTAAAGGAAAAAAAAAGTCATTTTAAAATTCTAAAATTATTTTTTCATAAGATTTAAATCATCTGTTTGGACCTAATTTCTAATATTCTTTCAGCATCATATTTAACAATGGCTTAATTTCATTAAGTTATCTTAAAAATTAATGTTATTCTTAAGATTAATTTATGGATAGAATATTCAAATACTCAAGTGGTTCATTCCAAGTAACTTAGTCTAAAGGGGTCAAAATAAAGAACTGTTGAATTGTTGATGTTTTCTAATTATTATTTGCTAAAGAGTAGAAGACATAAAAATAGTTTTATCAAATGGTTGGAAATAATTCACGAGGTTAAAGAAAAACAGGGAAAGATAATCTAAGGACCACGACCTAGTTTCATCATTAAGAACAATAACACTTATCAGACTATATAGAAGATAGTATGACCCTAGAAGCTCTTCAGCCTCATGAATGAGAAAAAATGGTACCTGCTAATATTTATATATGATGGACCCTAGTATCAGCAGGGTCTGTGTGAGGATACAATCACTTACCAGGAAAACTGTGAAAATCAGTATAGTTGATTCTAAAATTTATAAAGTCTACATTTTAACTTCTATATTACTCAATGTTTCCTCCTTATGGGAGTGTGTATATAGTAAAGAGGGAAAATGAAATTAGAGATATTTAATATGGAGAATGTCTAACTTCTAGATAAATAAACCATTCACTAATTTAACAAAGATTACTGAGAAACTGCTATGTACAAAAACGACATTAGAATTTACTGAGATATATCTCTACATTAACTGAACCCAAATATCTTAAAATTCATGACTTTTTTCTTAAAAACATCTAAAGGTTAGAGATCCTTCTTTCATTTCCTGCCCTTCATGCTCTAGGATGAAGACAGAGTTTGCTTTTTATGTGAATTCAGAACATGAACCTATGACTACTGCTCAACAATCTTTCTTCTCTTCAAACCCAGACTGACTTTTATTTATTCTAACTGGTGATCTCAACAATTTAGTCAATAACCACAATAACCTTCCTGTTTTCCTCTACATTCTATTCATAATTTCCTCAGCAACACATTGGTAACTCACTCTTCTTGACCTCATCATTATCCAAGTGGAAAATTCAGTAACACCGCATTATTCTTTTTCATCACATGACATTTCTCCTCCATCTCAGCACAACTTGGGTCTGCTCAGCAGGGCTATTTCTTATAAAACATCCTCCTTTCCTTTCCCTCATCCTCCACACTAACTGAAATTAGTTTTAACCTCATTGAACTCTATTTTCTAAATCCATCAGTTATAGTATAACCACAAATCCTTATATCTCAGCAATTTCTTGGGCTCTTATTTCAATTCTGCCCTCCTAGGTATTTAGAATTAACTAAATCATAGTTTTTCACAATGCCTGTCTTGATAATCTTCAGGTCTAGTGCAAGCTCACTTCTCATTTCAATGCCAAGCAGTAGTGTTCATGGCCATGACCTTCTGACTATTTCACTTTGGAATCATGACATTTAACTTTATCTTTGCTCTTGCTGGTGCTCAGAAATGTTTTACTTCCTCCATCACAGAAAAAGCAGTAAATATAACTAATCAAAATGAAGGAGGGGCGCCTGGGTGGCTCAGTCATTAAGCGTCTGCCTTCGGCTCAGGTCATGATCCCAGGGTCCTGGGATCGAGCCCCGCATTGGGCTCCCTGCTCGGCGGGAAGCCTGCTTCTCCCTCTCCCACTCCCCCTGCTTGTGTTCCCTCTCTCGCTGTGTCTCTCTCTGTCAAATAAACAAATAAAATCTTAAAAAAAAATGAAGGAATTGAATTAGCTCAATTAAACACTGGCATAGATGTTCGCCAAATTGGCCTAAAGTTTGGGCAAGGTGCAATGAGACAATTGATGATAAAGACAAAAATAAATACTTTACCTGTCACACAATCTCTTTCCCACCTCATACAATCTCCAACTGAAATTAGGCTTTCTAATTGAATATATAATCCTCTTATTTATCATTAGAAAAATCCAAGCAGAATTAGATAAATTCTATCTGGAGCTATCAGATGCTAAATCACAAAGGCTGTGTTCTAAGAATAAGGATCTTAAGGCAGAGGAGAGTTGGAGGATCTATTCTGCCTGTAAGTGAAAGACACTGATCATTGAGGCGAGATGAAGACAGCTGTCTGCCAGATAAAACAGGAAAGACAGAGCTAGTTAGAAAATTAACAAAAATACATACCGAAGTGATGATTAACCTCTCATATAGATGACGAATTATAAAATGAAATATTAACTACATATAAATATATCTGAATAAATACCTTCATAACTACTATATACAAGAATATCCTGATGAAGAAAATTCAAAACTTTAAATAGGATTAATTAATAAGCAAAAACATGTGCACTCCTCCAAATGACACCACTTGTCTCTAGGTTAGTTTACCAAATTTTTAAGAAGTTGATAATCTCCTTATGCAATTTTTTTAGGAACTGGAAAACAAGGAAATCTTCACACAACTATTGCATTTCAAGTATCCTAATGTTCACTTTTGTTTATATGAAAATATTTTTGAAATTATGATGCATCTTACAACTGATGTGATTAAAAAAGCATTTGGTCAAAGTTTAAGTGACATGATTTCATTTTTAATAGTAATAAAATAATGGTACATCTTACAATTAAATGACATCTTAGGTTCAATGAAATAATCATGGTGCTGTAGAAGCTAATATAATAATTACACCTGTATTTTCCTAATGTTACTCCTATTCCTGTTTGAAATTACTACACACTTAATGACTTTAAGCAACATGAAATTATTATCTTACAGTTCTGGAAGTCAGAATTCTGAAATGGGTTTCACTGAGTTAAAAATCAAGATTTTAGCACTTCTGCATTCCTTTATTAGAGGTTCTAGGGGAGAATCCATTCCTTTGCTTTTTCTTTTTAAGATTTTATTTATTTGAGAGAGAGAGAACATGTGTGCGAGTGCATGCATGAGTTGGGGAAGGTGCAGAGGGCCAAGCTGACTCCCCACTGAGAGGGATGCCCAATGCTAAGCTCAATCCCAGGACCCTGAGATCATGACCTGAGCCGAAGTCAGATGCCTAATCAACTGAGCCACCCAGGTGGCCCCATTTCCTTGCCTTTTGCAACTTCTAGAGGCTGCCCACATTCCTTGGCTCCTGACCCCCTTCCAATTTCAAAGGCTGCAATGCCTGGTTGAGTCTTTCTCACATATCACTCTAACACTGACTCTTCCACCTTTCTTTTCCATGTTTTAAATACTCTGTGATTATTTTGGGTCCACCTAGATCATTCAGGATCATTTTCCTGTCTTAAAGTCAGCTGATCAGCAAACTTAATTCCATCTGCAACCTTAATTCTCCCTTTCCCTGTGACAAAATACAGGTACGTGTTCTAGGTATTAAAACATTGGCATCTTTGTGGGATGCCTGGGTGGCTCAATTGGTTAAGTGTCTGCCTTTGGCTCGGGTCATGGTCTCAGGATCCTGGGATTGAGCCCCTTGTCAGGCTCCACACTCAGTGGGGAGTCTGCTTTTCCCTCTACCTTTCTCTCTCTCTCTCTCTCTCTGTCTCTCAAGTGAATAAATAAACTCTTTAAAAGAAAAATGGGCATCATTGGGAGAGCAATTATTTTGCCTACCACAACATCTAAATTAGATAACACTAGAATAAGAAAGTGTTGACTTGCACTGAACACAGGTGCAACATAGCAAATACAATATTACAAATCAATTACAGAACTCTATAATATATATAATATCTATATATAGTGCACATTTATACATAATCATGAATGTGTGTGTGAATGTTATGTGTATATCATGACTAGTAAAGTTTATTCTGGAAATACAAGGATAGATCAAATGATAAAGTTTATCAATATAACTTCCCACAATTAGAAGGTTCTCAAAACACATGGAAATTTAAATTGATTGAATCCATTTATCCAGTAAAACGTAACATGAATTCATAATTTTAAAATTTATACTTGCTAATTAAAGGAGGACACAGTTACTTTTATCAGAACTACTATATCAAGCAGCCTAATTTTAAAAGTGGTACAATGTGAAGAAAAAAGAAATGTGCACCTTAGAAGTGACAGAGTGCATTATGTGGGTAGATGTTCTTTTTACTTTTAGTCTCTAAATTACACTAAGAGCTGGCAACAAGAATTTTTTTAATGCAGCAAAATGAATCTAGCATCAACCTAATAGCAAATATTCCACTTACGATGAAAACCTTAGTATAGAGAATCAGCAACAAGATAGATGTCTGCTCTCAAATCAGTTACTCAGTTTTAGTAATGCAATTACAAGAGAAAAAGAAATGAGATATAAGAAACAATAACTTTCAAAAATTACTGAAACCCACAAAATATACCCAAGTAATTGGAATGTATTAAAATAATAGATAGGAAATACTATTTTAATGATGTCAGTTATTCCTATATTTTTGCAAATTCAATGTAATTTTAAAAAATTATCAAAACAAAAAAAGCAAAAAATTTATCAAAACAAAACAAGGAATTTCATGAAAACTGAAAAGTGATCCTAAAATTCAAATGAAAGAGGCAAGTTCCCAGATGAGCTAAGATAGTTTTGAAGAATACATTGAGAATGTATACCTTATCAATAGCAAGACTAATGATAGACATAATCGAACAGTTTGGTATTGTCACAGTGATAGACAAGCAGATCAGTGGAATAGAATTGTGAAATAAACAGTTTCACACAAGTATGGAAATAACATATGACAGGGCTGACGTTGCAAATCATTGGAGAAGGAAAGTGTAAATACCAAATTCTCCAGAAAGCACCATACTTAGGAATAAAATCTTCCAATATTTCTACTAAAATCAAAAATGAGATGGGATGTAGGCTAAAACTGATTTTATTCAACACTATGCTGCAGGATTTAGAGGCTTAAGAAAAGAGACCAAAGGATAAAGATAAAAGAATTAAAAAGAATAAAACTCATTTAATAAGCAAATGATAAAATTTGCTGAAATCAAATAGTTTAAAAGTATGCATATTTTTAGAATGAATAATAAAATTCAGCAAATTTTCTATCAATATACAAAATTTTAATAGTTATAAAAGCTATAAGGCATCTTGCATTAAATACGATCAAATATGTGCAAGATTTACATGGCAAAGTTATTAAACTTTATTGAAAGATTTTAAAACATAAAACCAATGGGGCGCCTGGGTGGCTCAGTCGTTAAGCATCTGCCTTCGGCTCAGGTCATGGTCTCAGGGTCCTGGGATCGAGTCCCACATCGGGCTCCCTGCTCCGTGGGAGGCCTGCTTCTCCCTCTCCCACTCCCCCTGCTTGTGTTCCTGCTCTCGCTGTCTCTGTCAAATAAATAAATAAAATCTTAAAAAATAAAAAAATAAAAAAAAAATAAAACATAAAACCAATGGACAGATTCACCATATCAGTGTTCAGGAAGACTCAGTGTAATAAAAATATTTATTCTCTCCAAGTTTAATGTGATTTCAATCACAACCCACCAGAAGTATTCATGTAAACTGATAAGCTAATTCTACAATGCATGAGAAATGCCAAGAGGCAGAATTGCCATGACACCCCTGGAGACAAAACTGAGTTAAGGACACCTGCCATTTCAGATCTCACAAACTTTACAAAAGTACAGTAATAAAAATTATGGTACTGATTTAAGTGATTACTTTAGAAATATACTGGAAAATAATAAGAAATGTGGACAAATATATACTTGGTACATACACCCATATATGGGTATTAGTTACTGTTTCATTTAAAGTAACAAGAAATAGAAAATGTCTAAAAGCAGATGTTTGGTTTAATAAACTATAATTACATGATATACAGAAATGCCATTTAAAATCAAGAGGTAGAAGAAAAGTTTTAAATCATAAGATATTGGCCATAATGTTTAATGAAAATATGATCAATTTTACTGCAGTGCATTTTTGAAATATTAAATGTGTGCATATCTATATGTCCATATATCTATGTAGCTATGCATAGAAATGACCAGAGATACACAAACTCAGACATGTACCCATTTTCATGTCTGTGTGGTGGGACTGAGGTGCTATGCGGGCTTTTAATCTACAAGATTACTTTGCAAGTGTTCTCTTTAAATGCATTACCTTTTTTTTTTTAAAAGATTTTATTTATTTATTTGAGAGAGCGAGAATGAGAGAGAGAGAGAGCACATGAGAGGGGGGAGGGTCAGAGGGAGAAGCAGACTCCCTGCTGAGCAGGGAGCCCAATGTGGGACTCAATCCCGGGACTCCAGGATCATGACCTGAGCCGAAGGCAGTCGCTTAACCAACTGAGCCACCCAGGCGCCCTAAATGCATTACTCTTTAATGAAAATTCTATTATTTTGATAAAACATTTAGTGTTATGGAAAAATGCTCAGACTTTAAATTAAAGCCTTCAAAATATTTGTAACCAACATAGAGCTTATTATTCAAAATTTAATATAAGCAAAATTAAAATATGTATATGTATGTTGGAGTTTAATGTTTTTTATAGTTATTTTCTCTATAATTTTATACTTATTTTTATATATATTTATATAATTTTATACTTATTTATATATATATTTATATAATTTTATACTTATTTTTAATATAAATTATAATCTCTCTATAATTTTAACTTACACATTTTTTTATTTTCATGGTTACCATAAATGAATATTACAGCAAATTTGGTCAAGAATACCTGTTGACTGCCTGACAAAATGGGCTGGGTGCATCTATTATCAGTGGGTTCTTTGTTCAGATGATATCTATAATGACTAGGTTCTGAGAGAAGAGGCAAAATGCACAGAGGGAGCAAAGGCAACAAGGATGACCAAATGAGAAATGCCTAGTAAACACTACCACATAATTATGAAGTTTTCATTTTATAACAAAAAAGAAAAGCAATTACATATAAATCTGCTTGACCTCAAGAATTTTTCTTTATATTTGCAGCCACGTATAGCTTAAACCTTACTCACATTCATAAAGCAGCTTCCTAGACTACTTGTAACACTTTAATGCTGTTACATTTCCCTTTGTGTAAAAGAAATTAAAAGCAATGTAAAATGCATGCAGTTCTTTTGGGCATAATAAAGTGAACTCATGAAGCTGAGCCTTCTTTCTCTGTTTTGTGAACTCTGACCATTTTATCTAATGATAGCTCGACCCTATCCAGAAGACTTTAACAGGATTTCCAGAGAACCTCTCCCTTCCCACTTTGTGATGGAATATCATGTGGCTTGGACTGAGACAAGTAATTAAACTCCAACAGGAAACCTTGGTAACATTTCAAGCTGTTTTGCATCATATGCCATGAACCTTTTCTCACTATTGGAAGGAAAATATTACCCAGATCAAATTTTGCTACTTTGAATCACCCTACCTAAGTTTAGAGAAAGAAATTTAACTGACTGAAAAAATAAAACCAAAAAAAAAATTCTAAGAAATATGAAGTCTCCAGTTTGCAATAAAAACCCTAAAGAATCCAAACCCTTGAAAATATGCAGCTGCATTGCTTATCATTGCTGTACAGGCACAGGTCTTTTATCTCAGTCTCTAAGACTATTGCTCTTATTTTTCACCATACTCTTCAGCTTCTGCCAGGTTTTCTGCTGAGCATAACAGTCCCCCTAAAACCACAGCTTGGTTATCTCACTTGCACTGCAGCCTTAGTAGTTCAAAGTCCTCTAATGTTACATATCAGTTTGCTTTGCACATCTCTGAGGTTAGGGAAATATTCACAGTTCCATGTCATTACATTATTTTTAAATTCTTTCCCTGGGTCTTCTTTGAAAACAAAACAAAACAGAAATCCACCCAAAATTTCTGTATTATGATTGAATTCCCTTTGCCACACTTTATCATAAAGTTTTACTGGCATTCTTCACCATTAAAAAACAAATGCACAGGTACATTATACCTCTGGGAGGAGGGGGACATAACTAAGAGAGACTATGTCGTTTTAAATTAATTTAATACTTATTTCAATACTAATCAATCTAATATTAATCTAACATAATCAAACTGGTGCTATGCCACATGTAGCGATATTCCTATTTCATAGGTAAGAAAACTGAGACTTAGATTTCATAAATTATTCAAAGTGATGAATGGCACAGCTGGAACTTGAATCATTTTCTTAATTATCAATTAGTTATTATAATCATTAAATGATAGTGATAACTTGGTGTCAGTGGCTCTCTCAAGATTGCCTGGTACCAAGCTAGCTGGGATTTGTGGCTCACTTTCTCAACAGGGAGGGTAGCTCACCATTTTCTCTTTATATAGGGCCACTAAGTGCCATACTAGTAATGGGGCTTCTTGTTTGTTCATGCTCTAAAAAGGCTGAGAAGACTGTAGGGACCTCTTCCTGGAGCATGACCCAGAGTACACTATACCCTGCCCTCAGCCTGTCTCTCTGGTAGGTGATGCCAGCTCAGTGGACTGACTCCATGTTCTACCTTGCTAACCCTCTGCTTTTGAGTTTCTTCAACAAAGTCAATTTCCTTCATCTTTTCTTTCTGTGAGGTATGTTTTTTGCCTTTAATCCCCAGGACATAGCATGTGAAGAATTTGGTAAGTGCTTGGTGAATGCCGGCAGTGATTGTTGTTACTATTTGTTATCATTATCAGAATGAACTATCAATTTGATTTTTTTTTAAAGATTTTATGTACTTATTTGAGAGAAAGAGGAGAAAGCAGGAGTGGGAGGAGGGGTAAAGGTTCTGGGATAAGGACAAGCAGACTCCACACTGAGCATACAGCCCGATGCAGGGCTCCATCCCATGACCCTGAGATCGTGACCTGAGCAGACATCAAGACTTGGATGCTCAACCAACTGAGCCATTCAGGCACCCCATTTTCCTAAGTTCTTTGACTGAGGAAGTCCTCCTTACCTTTCTCTCTCCAGAAAACTCCTATATCACCTTTAAAATAGTTGAAATTTCACATTCTCTCTGACTTCCCCAGGTGAATGTAGACACCCATTTTACCTGTGGCTATAATGCGTCCTAAATATGCTGCAATGTTATGTGTAAACACATGACTCCTCCACTAGGCTGTGAGCACCTTCAGGTAAAGGTGCAAGGTGTTTCCATGAGGATTAGAAACAGAAAGGTAGAAAGGCTGTCTCTAGCCAATAAAATATAAACTTTTTTTTTCTCTTAGTCCATTAGTAATGTTATTTAACTATTTATCTGGAATGTTTTTTTCTGTATGTTACACAGTAGAAGCATCTAAGAGATAATTTATTGATGTCAGTGTGAATCTTTTCTTATTGTTTTGAATTGTCCTAACAAAGATTTAATGTCATAAAACAGGGCTTTGTAGTTACTTTAAGGATGTCTCATGAAATTCTTTTTAGTGATCTTTCAGAATAATTATCTTTTCCCCCAAAATACAAAAGCCAAGTCACTTTCTCTAAACTGGCAGCATCCTAGTGAAAAAAAAAATAATCACGTTTGGAATAATAAATATGGAATGTTTAGATCTGGGCATATGTTATGTTCATTGCCAAGGCTCTGGCACAGCATTTGTTATCATATTGATTTTCCTCAAATCCACTCACAACCCCAGTACTATCTGAAATATATTCCACCTCTTTGACAGAACAAAGAATTATTTCTAACTGATGGAAATCAGGTGGGAAAGCATTTGTCTTTTTATTATTCTGAATAAATACTTAGTGTTCTAAAGGAAGAAACTTAAAAAATAAAATGTATTGGGTAAACTGCTGAGTATCAAAAATACATCTTCAATTAGATGTTCAAGACACATAAATGATAATATGTAAATAGTAGACAGACCAGACTGACTGACAATCAGATAAAGGTTTTGGTATCTCAAATATCATGATCAGGATTGCTATTGGAATATGATTTTTTTTAAATGGTGAAAAAAATCATGTTGGATTTTTCCAAAAGCAAAGTACAATACTCCTTTTACATGGTAGTTGCCTTTCTGAAAATTCATTGTATATTAAAACAATGCAAGAAAAATTAATTATATTTATGTAATGGAGTTAAATTCCGTTTGCACCTGTGAGTGAATTTTTTAAAGCTACTCTTTCCTTCTGAATACAGCTCTCAGCCAGGGCACATGGCTTGGCTGTTCTTTGGCATTACTTGGTCCGTTGGCCAGGTATCCTTGTGCTGTAGACAAATATTTGCAGAGGTCCTTGTTTTAGCTTCTGATAATAGTAAAAAATTTTTTATTTACTTCAAGACATTATAAAGTCTTTTTGTAGGCTGGAGGCTATTTCATTATTTCTTACCACAGGCTAGAAAATTCTTCATTACATAGGACTTTTCTGTTCACTGAAGAGCAACTAGCATCACTGACCATAGCAGATTTAACTTCAGTACCGCCTATTCTTGCCAACTAAAATGGATACACAGGTCTCTAAAACACACCCACTGAGAACCACTGCTTTAATCTTCACTTCACTGGTCTTCAAATCGGAGAAACCATGCTCTCATATTTGGCACACCTTTAATCGATTTTATTAAGAATTCTGTTTTGCTTTCACTTGAGCCTCACAATATGCAGGTAACTGACAGAAGAGATGTTCTTATTCTCAATTTAAAGACAAGAACGAGAAAGTGATTTATCTAAGTTTGTGTAACTAGAGAGTTTCAAAACCACGATAAGATCCCTGTTGTCCTGAAGGGGTATTTTCTCATGCAGTACTTCCTCTTCAGCATATATTCGGATCTAATCACCTTAACCAGAGATTTGAGTTCTTGGCTGACTAGAATCATTCTAAAGAATATTTTGAATTCAACTGTTCTCTTGTTTTAAGTCTTGTTCATAAGTGTTTTAATCTGATCAACCTAGCCTGCTCCTTTAGAAGCGGATATTCTCAATTACTAATACCTGTTAGTGAAGTGAACTAATGCAGTGAAAACTTTTTTTTTTTTTGGATTTCAAGGAAAAAGCAGCTGTAGCTGCTGCTTTGCATTTTGGCTGATGGAAAATGAGAATGCTTGATTTGATCTAGTTAGAGTAAGATTTATGACCCCATCCTTGTTTTAATTTCACAGTCCTCTTATGCCAAATTTTGCTTTAAAAATGTTTTCTCTCCCATATTTGGATTGGTTTATTGCTTACTCACTCCCCAGCAGGAATTAATTAATGTAATTATTTTTTCATTCACGCAACAATTTTTTTTTTGTTTTTTTTTAATTGCACTCCTCCTATGTAGCAAGCATTGTGCTGGAAAATAAGGATATACAGTGACCAAGATACAGTCCCAGACCCTAAAGTGCGGTTTTTAGGAAAAGACAGAGGAGTAAACAGTAATAAGCAAAGAATGGGCATTCAACCTGGTTTGGGGAAGTTAAGAAAGACTTCTCAGAGGAAATAACATCTACCCTAAGACCATAACAATGTATCAGCTTTATCTTGATTAAGATGATGAAGGATATTTTTAGTAAGATAAATTATTTGCCAAGGTGTAGTGTGAGCACCTGATGGATTCCAACTAGTTCAGTAAGACTGAAAGGGAAGAGTGAGAGGTCAAGCTCGGACACTAAACTGGACCCATATCGTGACTGGTTTTATACACTATGAAAGAATTTAGGCTTCATCCTGTCATGGTGACATGGATCTGAAATGGTCAGATTTTTGTTTTGTAAAAATCTGGCTGCCTGGATTGTGTAATGCAGAAGTTTGGGTTGGAGGAACAGGCCTAAAGGCCACTAAAATAATACACACAGGAGATAATAGTAGACTGACAGCAAGAGCCTTAGTAGATATGAGGAAGAGAGAAGCAACAGGATCTTGTGTTTGATGAGATGAAGGCTGGGCTGTGGGTAAGGGAGAAGGAAGAAAGAAAGGAAGAAAAACAGATTTTTGGAGTGACTAACAAGATTGAGAGGGATACCTTTCCCTCACATAAGAAACCCAAGTAAAACTGGTAAGATAAGTGTTGAGTTCAGTTTCGTTTATGTAAACTGAGTTTGAAGGACCTGGGGGAACATTTAATTAGCAATATCCAGTAAACACTTAGATGTAGGGACATGGAGTTCAAGAGACAGGTCCTAGCTAGAGATGTAGTTTTGAGTGATCAGGATGTAGAGAATATAAATCAAGGTTCATGAAATCAGTTATGAGCATGAGATTTAGACCCAAATGGCTTAGGTTCAATTCATGAGTCTCTTCTATTTTTGTGACCTTGTGCAAAGTAGTTAACTTTTCTCTATTTCAGTTGCTTCATCTGTAAAACATGCATTATATAATATCTACTTGATGGTTCTCTTGAGTTATTACTCATAATACATTAAATAGTATCTGGCTTATGGTAAGAATTAAAAACGTTTGTTATGTACAAGAAATGTAGCTTTCTGTTTCTATAACTCTACTTTGGTTTATTTATATAACCCCAGTGTCCAGAACAGTGTGTGGCACATATTAAGGGCTCAATAAATAATTGTTAAAAAATAAATAAGCTACTTTTTAATATGAAATTCCATTCTAGAAGGGTGGCAAAAACCTAATCTCTAGCACATCTCTTTCCAACTTCGTTGAGGAGACACTTACATTCCTTGGTGAGTATTTAGTTCTACAACATCAAAGCAGAGGTGGTGCAAGACAATAGAAGCAATTAGTGCTCCAGAATATGTGCCAGAAGGAATACATTGTCTGGTCTATCTTCCTGCCTCAGCTTTTTCCCATTGGGTTCCCATGAGACACATCTAGTTCTCACCCATATTACTCATTTGTTTATTATACAGGAAATATTAACTGAGCATCTAATTATGTGCTTGACATGTTCTAGGAGCAGGGGAACAAGATAAAGTTCCTGTCCCTGTGGAGTCCCTGTTTATATGTCTCATCTATTAACATGGTCACTTTAGATTCAGAAGCTCCCTCTGCTACTCTAGTGCCATTTTGGGGTTGCATGGGGTACGTGTGGCTGCTTCTGCAATATTCTGGCACCAGGAATCTTTGTAGGATTGTCCATGGGCCATCTGCCTGGAGGAATGAGACATTTTCTCTTTCTGGATCATTCCACTCCTGCTGGTGTCATGCAGGGCCCTTCTACCCTCTCACAGGCACCCCTGCAATTGACCTCTCCTCATCTTTCATTCATCCTTCCAACTGAGGAGACTTTTTTAAAAAAATCCTAGTTGGAAAGAAGCGCCAGTCTCTTCCCACTTGTTGCCCCAGGCATGTTTGTATATACTGAAAACACTCCCTAGGTTTCTCCAAAGCTCTTCAAGAAGAAACCAAAGACTCACAGGCATATCTGCTGGCTGCCTACCACATCTCTCTCTAGAGGAAGCACACTCAGGGCCACGCTGTACCAGAGAGGGCATGAGCAGAACATTTAAAATGACGAAATACACACCGCTTTATACAACAAAACATTATTCTGTCACAGACATGTAAATGACACCTTAAAGCATAAAAGTGGATGAGATTATTACTTCATTAAAAATTCAGGTTTACCAAACCTCTCATGGAATTAAATTTACTTTTACTCATTTTTTTTTAAAGGCTCATTTCCCTTAAGTTTTTCTTTATGCATTAAATGTCAATATTTCACACTACAACTTTTAAAATATTTTTTCACTTACCTTTTCTTTCTTTCTTTTCTTTCTTTGTTTCTCTCTCTCTTTCTTTTTTTTTTCTTGAGAGTTTCACCTGGCCGGCAAAAAGTTCTGGGATGAGCAACACCTCAGTGGCCTGCTGCCAGAGACTCCCCGTCCTTGAAGCTGCCAGGGTCTGGTCCATGCCACCTACGAAGCAAACTCCAAGCCTCCTGGACGCGCCTTGCCTTCCCCACTCAGAGTCACAGTGTGGTGGCCTCTCGCCTCAGGGCCCCTCCAGGTGTGAGGGCGCCGACTTGCAGCGAAAAAGCTGCGCAGGGTCGAGACTGCCCGAGGCCAGCACGGGGAGTGAACTGCGCATGCGCCGGCTGCAAGTCTCCTGCCTACCCAGATGCCAAGGACCGACTTACTTTTTCGTTAAATCCCATACCAATATTCCCTTTCACATGACCAATTTTTCTTTTCATGATGCCTTGTTTCCCCAGCCCCACTCCCAGGTTTCCCACTCATTGATAAGTTTGAGTAAGTTCAGTCACTTAGCAGGTGACTTTTTTAAAGAGCGTTTAAAATTCTTAATCTCTCCTTCCACTATTAGTGGATAGTCAAGCCAGATTCTGGCATTTGTTACAGTCTCAGGTTTCAGAACGGTTTTTACTCCGCCCTGCCCCCAGAGTAATCATTGAAGAATGCCAAAGCAGCGTTCAAGATCTAGTCTTTAGGCTTTTCCTTTCATAAATGAGATAATTGAGGTCAGTAGGCTTGCCCAGAGTTCTAACCAGTCGTAGTGAAAGCTGGATCTACAACCCAGGGCCCATGCTTCCCCTTGAGGATAAACTCCAATGGGCCAGAAAGTCACAGGTAAAATGACTGAAAATAAAATAACAAGTCTCCCTTTTGTGGCACATATCAAAATGATATCTAGATTAGCAAATCTGGAAATGTTAAAAAGAAAGAGAGCAATGTGAGTACAGTGATAGCAATGTTACCCCAAACTTCCAGCATATGAACTGAATCATAGTCACTTGGCAAAGGCAAACGGTATAGTGATGGTTTGTGGATGTATGGTGCTTACTCCCCGTTGGCACTGTTGTACTCATATAAATGCAATCCTCAAAAAACTTCCTGAGATTGATAATATTATCCTCCTCATTTTACAGACTAGCAAACTAAGGAGCAGAGAGGGTAAAAACAAGTTCAAGTTCACACACAGGAAGGAATAGAGCTAGAATTTGAACTCAAACTGGTTCCAAGCAATCCCTCTATGTTCCACAATACCTCATCATAAGAGGGCTTCATTTATAAAATGATACAAAAACTATACTATGTTTAATTGCCTTTTAAATAATATTTCAAATTAAAGATTCAGTCCCTGATGAGGAAATAATATAAAGTCTATTAAGTCACAATGCAACAGTTGTTACCAGCTAAGTTAATTGGTTATAAACTAATTTCTGTTTCAGTGTTTGCTAAAGGAGGGGTGGTTAATAAATTAGACTTTTTTTCTTCATTGTAGTCTTTTATTATCTAATTACACTAATGACAAATAAAGGTATTTGGAGGCTTTTTAAAAAAGATT
Source organism: Callorhinus ursinus (assembly GCF_003265705.2). Classification (NCBI taxonomy): domain Eukaryota; kingdom Metazoa; phylum Chordata; class Mammalia; order Carnivora; family Otariidae; genus Callorhinus; species Callorhinus ursinus. Next base: position 45,884,833 of record NW_027397072.1, read on the forward strand.
TATGTCATCTAAGATATTTCAGACTTGTGGAATCCACTATTTAGGCATTTTGGTAAGAGACATGGTCATCCTATTCCACTAGCATAGACGGAAGACAGACCCTGGTTATCTCTAGGGCATAGCCATATGAGTTCACTCATCCATGCATGCTTCATGCCTGGATGCTGAATGCTAGGAGAGGGGCACAAAGAAACAAAGACAGTTCAATCCCTTGGTGGTGCTAGTGTTGACTTCTAGGTCTCTCCAATGGGATGCCTCTTCCTGCAGAGTGATTCTGGCTCTATTCTTCCATTGTGCAGAGCTACCCAATACCCTTCTAGGAAACAGCTTTTCTGATTAGAATAACTAGAGTCAATTTCTGTTGTTTGTAACCAAGAACTATGATTTGAACATTTGAATCCTTGCTTACTGAATAACTTCTGGCTTATAATATGGCCTTAGGACCTGTATATCTCACTGCTTGATATTCAGGGCTCAGGTGCTATGAAATATTGGCTTTCTTTATTGTCATTTCAACAGCAAATATAAGATTTGTCATTTTCATGTATATATTTCCCAGAAGATAGCTTTAGTATGTCATAATATATTTCCACTTCTCACCTTCTCACTTTTATTCTGCAGAGGCAGAGCAGACTGCCTGCTGAGCAGGGAGCCCGATGCGGGGCTCGATCTCAGGACCCTGGGATCATGACCTGAGCCAAAGGCAGACGCTTAACGACTGAGCAACCCAGGCGCCCCTCCCCTAACATGTTTACCTCCATGTTACAATCTCATGTTCATGCTTTCACATGAATACCTTAAAAACAAAACAAAAAGAAAAGGAAAGAAAAGTAAATACATTTAAACTTTTAACAAAAATATGTCATAGCATTTGTTTATAGAAATAGGATATTCTTGGGCACCTGGGTGGCTCAGTCATTAGGCATCTGCCTTGAGCTCAGGTCATGATCCCAGGGTCCTGGGATCAAGTCCCAAATCAGTCTCCCCGCTCAGCAGGCAGTCTGCTTCTGCCTCTGCCCCTTACCTTGCTCCTTGCTTGTGTGTTCTCTCTCTCTCTCTGTGTTTCTCTTTCAAATAAGTAAGTAAAATCTTTTTAAAAATAGGATATTCCTAAACAAATTATCAAACAAATAATAAATTATCACACAAATTTTAAATTATCATATATCCAAAAAAACACCACACCCCATTCTGAGGGGAATCACTTCAAGTAGAAAAAGTGAAAGTCCAGAAAATTATTCCAGAATCTTGTTTCCTGTGGTGGCTTTACCTCATTTTATTTATATTTTTATTTTAATTTAGATCACCCAAAAATTTAAAAATAATATGAGTTTTTATAGTACACTGTCACATTCCCTCCTTTTTTTCCCTGGAGTAACAGTAAACATTCCTCTGCCCAAATTAATAATCCCTAGGCTACACAAACAAATAACCAGTAAAATATTAATTTTGTTTGATCTGCATAGATACTTCATTGAAAAACAAATTATGTCATCACAGTTCCATCTCAATAAGCATGAGGGGTCAAAATGTATTTCTTTTTTTTTTTTTAAAGATTTTATTTATTTATTTCAGAGAGAGAGAGAATGAGAGATAGAAAGCACGAGAGGGAAGAGGGTCAGAGGGAGAAGCAGACTCCCTGCTGAGCAGGAAGCCCGATGTGGGACTCGATCCCGGGACTCCAGGATCATGACCTGAGCCGAAGGCAGTCGCTTAACCAACTGAGCCACCCAGGCGCCCCCAAAATGTATTTCTTATTTTATGTTTGTGTCTTCTATTTTGACCTATATTTTATCCTTATCTTGGTAATTGTTTTTCATAATAGAAATTGCACTATGAATAATCACATTTATAAACTTACTATGCTTAAATTTTAATACATTTATTTCAGTTAAAGTAATTCCAAAATATTAGAGCTGTCATTTTTAAAAGTCTTTGTCATATATTTGCAATACCTGTTAGATTTTTATTTTTTTATTTTTATTTTTTTAAAGATTTTTATTTGTTTGACAGAGACATACACAGCGAGAGAGGGAACACAAGCAGGGGGAGTGGGAGAGGGAGAAGCAGGCTTCCCACTGAGCAGGGAACCCGATGTGGGGCTCAATCCCAGGACCCTGGGATCATGACCTGAGCCGAAGGCAGACGCTTAACGACTGAGCCACCCAGGCGCCCCAAGATTTTTAATATTACTAAAAAAGCAACTCAGGAATAAGTAAGACACTGAGATATGGTTGATATATTTTTTTAAAGATTTTATTTATTTATTTGAGAGAGAGAGAATGAGAGACAGAGAGCACAAGAGGGAAAAGTGTCAGAGGGAGAAGAAGACCCCCGCCCTGAGCAGGGAGCCCAATGTGGGCCTCGATCCCAGGACTCCAGGATCACAATCTGAGCCGAAGGCAGTCGCTTAACCAACTGAACCACCTAGGTGCCCCAAGATATGGTTGATATTTCACATGGGCTTTTCACCTTATTCTGGTGACAAAGACTTTCATCTCTCATTTATTCATGTATTCAACAAGTATTTAATCAGTTGCTTCTGTGCCAGGCTTTGTTCTATGCAATACCATGAATAAACAAGTGTTGTGAAAATTTCATTTTAGTGGAGAGAGATTGAAAATACATGATAAACATACAAATAAGTAAATAACAAGTTTACTAGGAGGTGATAAAAGCTATCAGGAGAAGGGGGTTGGAAGTGCATTGGGAAAATGAGCAGCTTGCATTTTAAACTGGGGTAGTAAGAGTTGAGTTCAATTGTAACTGAACCAACATGAATTCACTCATGTTGTTCACCCATGTGTGTCAGAAACTGCACCAGGTTGAGTTGTCCACAAAGAAAATTTATTTGCAGCAAATAAGGAGATCACAGGGAATGACTTCCAAAGCCATGATTCCCTGAGAGAGGGTGAATGGGTTCCTTTTGTTTAGGGTTAAGATGAATATTTAGGTAAGGATGCCTTGTTATCGTATGTAGAGGAGGGCATAAGGTCACACATGCACCTTAAGGAAACATGCCTATACATACATAGGAATGTTATGTAAATGAGGCTGGTGCTCCTCCTTGGATAGAGATTTTGGTATTATTTTGAAGTAAAGGTGATCGTAGGTCATTCCAGAGGTCACTCCATGGTCCATCTATGCAGGTTCCAATCAGGTTTAGCTGAAAGAGTATGGGTGATCTCGGTCAGTGGGAAGTCTTGTCAGGGCAATCCATCACCTGGGGGGTAGTTTTAGGCTTCATCTGCCTGAGTTAAGAGGAAAGCCAAATGAAAAGGTTAGTGGGAAAATGTAAGACAAAGGTTAATGAGTACAAGCAGGTGTGCAGTAAAGGCTAGGTCTTGGGGTCTGGCTGGTGATACAATGAGAAGGTAAGATTTTAGTCTAATTTGAGTTAGTGCAGAATTAGATGTGAGTATTTGGGTTAAGAGTAACTCAGCTCAGACAGAAGAAACAGGTTGTGCAAAAGCATGAGGGCATGAATATATGTGAAGACTAGTAAGGGGGCTGGTGTGGTAGAAGTGGGGTGAAGGAGAAGGAGAGATGAAGGGAGAGGGAATAAGCCAGATCACACAGAGTCGCTAGTGACATGATTGGACTTACTGATCTGGCTCAAGTTTCTAAAAGGAGACTTTGCATTGTGAGAATATATTTTTGGAGAAGAGGAATTCCAGGAGCAGTGAGACCAATGAAGAGGCTATTGCAGTAGTCCAAACTAGAGATGATAACTGGGCCAGGTGATGAAAAGTAATCAAATTGTGGATGTATTTTTTTAATTTTTTTATTGTTATGTTAATCACCATACATTACATCATTAGTTTTTGATGTAGTGTTCCATGATTCATTGTTTGTGCATAAAACCCAGTGCTCCACGCAGAACGTGCCCTCTTTAATACCCATCACCAGGCTAACCCATCCCCCCCTCCCCTCTAGAACCCTCAGTTTGTTTTTCAAAGTCCATTGTCTCTCATGGTTCGTCTCCCCTCTCCGATTTACTCCCCTTCATTCTTCCCCTCCTGCTATCTTCTTCTTCTTTTTTTTCTTAACATATACTGCATTATTTGTTTCAGAAGTACAGATCTGTGATTCAACAGTCTTGCACAATTCACAGCGCTCACCATAGCACATACCCTCCCCAATGTCTATCACCCAGTTGTGGATGTATTTTGAAGTTGGAGCCAAGAGGCTTTGCTGATCACTGACAGTGGGATGTGAGAGAGATGTCAACTCCAAGGTTTTTGGCCTGAGCAAGAAATAATACATCTTAGATACTCTTTAAGGGAAATAGATGTAGATATGTTACATTCATTTCAATAGCCATTTAATGTGCCATAGTATGGGTACATCATACTTTATCTGTTTTCTTACCAATGGACAGTTGGTTACTTTCTAACACCATAAATAACAATTCAATAAAAAGTTTTTAGGTAACGTTTAAATAATTTTGCAACCTTTAAAAGTACTTCCTACATTATCTTTATTTATACGGTTCCTGAGGAATATTTGAAATGTGACTTAGTTTCTAATTAATAATTTTTCATTAGCTCCAAATAGAATTCACTGACCAAAATGTCCTTAATGTTTTCTTCATCTTGACTAATCTTTGGCCAGGCTTCTTCCTGGCTGTAGACACCTGGCTCCCCTTTTCTTAAAGCATTTATTTTAGAAAACTTGTCATTGCAAGTCTTTTCTCTGCCACACTGAGATGTAAATCTTTTTTTTAAATCCAAACATTTATTGATTACAAATTATGTACCAACCATTTTGCTAAGTGTCTTCCATGTGTTACATCACTTAATTCTAAGGAAAAAAAGAAAATCTTGTGAGTTAGATACTAATATTACCCTCACGTAGAGATTGAGAGGCAGGATTATTTCTTGAGATGTAAATCTTTTTAAAAGCCTCTTGCCACTTTCACAACTCTGGAATGTCTTTCTCCTGGAAGACCTAAGAACCATCTCTTTGAAATGTAATCATCAAGGAAATAGCACCCCTCCTCTCCCAGTCTCTGTGGGAGATTATGAGCCTAAATTTGGTAGGGGCCATGCTTCACATTGTAAAACCACCAACTGCCTGAGGAAAGGAGAGAAGGTACTTTTCTTTTGAGTAGGGTCAATTAGTGGTTTATGATACCCTCATCCCAGCTTTTTTAAAATCTCCCCAGACCTTTCTTTCAGTGGCATTGAATCCAAACTTTAGTTCTAGCCTCTCTTGCTAATTGCAATAGCTTTGATTAAAAACTTCAGTTATGCAAATCAAGACTACAATTAGATATCACCTTACACCTGTTAGGATGGCTATTATCAAAGAGACACGACATAACAAATGTTGGCAAGGATGTAGAGAAAGGTAACCTTTGTACTTTGTCAGTGGGAATGTATATTGGTATAATCATTATAGAAAACTGTATGGAGTTTCCTCCAAAAATTAAAAATAGAACTACCATATGATCCAGCAATCCCATTTCTGAGTATGTATCAGAAGAAAACAAAATCAGTATCTCAAAGACATATCTGCATCCCCATGTTCATCGCAGCATCATTTACAATAGACAAGATACAGGAACAGCCTAAGTGTCTGTTAACAAATGAATGGATAAAGAAATTGTATATATATATAATGTATATATATACATTATATATATATATACTTATATGTATATATGTAATATACAGTGTAATATATATGTGTGTGTGTGTATACACACACACACACACACACACACACACAATGAAATACTATTCAGCCATAAAAAAGAAGAAAATCCTGCCATCTGTGAACAATATGGAAGAAACTGGAGGACATTATGCTAAGTGAAATAAAATAAGTCAGAGAAAGACAAAGACTGTAGAGTATCACTTATATATAAAATTTAAACAAACAAACAAAAGTTGAACTCATAGGAATAGAAAGTAGAATTGTAGTTGTCAGGGCCTGGGGGGCGGGGGAAATGGGGAGACAGTGGTCAAAAGTTACAAAATTTTAGTTAGAAAACAAATAAATCCTGTGAGTCTCATGTACAGCATGGTAGGTATAGTTAATAATACTCCATTGTATACATCAAATTTGCCATGAGAGTGGATCTTAGGTTTTCTCATTTAAAAAAGCAACCATATGCGATGGTAATACATTAATTTAATTACCTTGATTGTGGCAATCATTTCATAATGTATACATATATCAAATAATGACATTGTACACTTTAAATAAAAACAATTTTATTTGCCTATCATGCTTTAATAATTCTGGGAAAATATTCAAAAAATAAAAACATTTTTGCCTGTTTAACTTTGTCCAGTGCAATCATACATTTCTCAAGGTCAAAGCTGAGAGCCTCTTCAGAAAGAAAACATTACCCTAGATAACAGCCTCCCTTGATTATTCCACTTTCCATCTTTTCCTGTGCCATCTCCAGGAAATAATCATATTGAATACCTTCATTAAAAAAGAATTATGAGTGTAGTATAATCTATGTTTATGGAGTTAGGAATAGCCTTACATTATAAAGTTTCTCAAAAAAAAATCAGTGTCCAGAAATGATTATTCAGTAAACAGAGGAAGCCAGGATCAAAATTTCTGCTTCAAGAGTGGTAATTAATTAGTTTATAATTATTATTAATTCTCAACAATGTATATATCAATCCTGTGTTAATGCTTTGAAAATAAAGCTAAGAGTGCCTGGAAATATTATTTAAATGTACTCTCAAACCATACTGCTCAAAAGTTAGCATTAACTCAGAGCAGTAATAGCCATACAGTTTACGCTACTATTTTGGTAATTGGAGAAAGAAACATACAGAATCTTTATATAAGCTCCGTACAGCTTTAAAAATATTAAATTTTATACCATAATAACTTAGGTTGTAGAAATTTTAACATAGTAGAAACCATCTACAACCATTGTTTAAAGGGAAACTGCTTCTTACTATTAAAGGTCATAAGAAATTTTTTATTCTTATACTTAATGCACTGTACTACATTGTAAAATACAGCAGCCCTATATATAATCAGTTGCTTTTAGATATTATTTACAAGTTTATTCTAAAACAGCGGTAACTAAAGTGACTCCTGTTTTAAATTTCACAGTGCTTCATGTGCATATGAACATATTCTGTAATTCTTCTTTTATTTGTGAGAGGAAGAACTATTCACTAAGAAATAAAAAATCCATAAAAAAGTATAAAATAAAAAATTAGAGTTCCAGAAATGATTTTGTACCCAATTAGGTACTCTGTGCAACCAACCAAGTAACATAACGTTAAAAACCAAGGGCCCAAATTGCTTCTGCTCTTTTAAAGTAAAGGTTACATTTGTAATCATTGTCTCACAGTATTTTTATAAACTGGAGTTGTTAAATTGTTTCCTAACAAAACTCAGGGACCTTTTACACGAACAATAAATGTTTTGTTTTCAAAATACAAAGTTTATTTTTGAAGTAAAGGTTTATGTTCCATGAAGCCTGAGAATGCTTTCAGCTCTGGGAAATTCTTGTTAAAGCCCAGAAGTAGCTGCTATAATCATTGAAGTACCCTCCTGGGTGTGACAGTCCCAGCTTGATGACTTGATGGTTTAATTTACTTATATGGTGCTCTTCAAAGTGATTTTGTAGCTTTGGGTAGGAAACTGAAACCAGAGTTACTGAGCCTCAAATAAGTGAAATTTACACTTATGAACACTGAAGATTGCTATAATCATTTTCAGGGTGAAAAAAATTTAACCACTGACATCAAATCAAAACTTCAAATGTAGAGGGAAGTTTTACTCTGTGGTTTAAAAAAAAAAGCCAATGAATAAACTGAGTTAGTTCATAGGAAGAATTATTGGCAAATGATTTAATTAAGGTCATGTTGACGGTCTATTAACAATTAAAATAATTTGCTTAATTTGAAGGAAGACTTCCTAGAGTCATAACATTCTTTCTTTGCTTAAAAGCTAATTGCTGATTTCTGCATTCAAATCTGTCCAGTGACTTCCAGTGGCATTTCTTCAAAATCTCACTGGATCATCCAGGAAGACACTGAAGGAAGAAAATACAAAAGAGTTTTGAAGGAAAATACAGATAAAGTAATTACTGCTAATTATGGAGCAGAATTGAGAATAGAGCCTATTCATTCTTCTGCTTTTGGTACTACCTGGCTTTATTATTTGAAATAGATAGAGCTTGGAAAAGTTTCAGAAAGCTGGAGCTCTATCTCTATCTACCCCTTAGGGGCTCATCTGTAAACTGGGACAATGGAGAGAGTGTTGCTGCCTCCACCTTCATTTTGCCCTCACAAAAATTTATATTTTTTGATTGATACAAAATTGACACAGAGACAACAAATTTCATGAAATTCAAAGAAGAATTCAGAACAGCAAATGCTAAAAAGTTGTAGGTTAACAAGGAGGAAATATTCTATTATCAGCATGAAATCTGTCCTTAGAGCAATATATACACTCGTAATTAGTATTGTCATATAAGAGAATAAAAAATAATGAATACAAGAATTTAGGAAGAGATAAGTCAAAAAAACCTAAAGCAGAGGAGTAGATTAGATTAAAGCACATTATTTAGAAACTAGGATAATTTAATCGATAATCATTTTCTCATAAAAAAATTTATAAAAGATAAATTTTCTTCAACTAGTAAGGTAAACATAGAGAACCTGAAATGTAAATATGACCTTACTAATTAAAAGTAAACTTAAAATCTAATTTAGAGAAGGTACTGCCAAAATGCACTTCTAATAGTTTGGAAAGTTTATGTGAAATAGATTTTTATAAGTATCACCAAATTTGTCTAAAGAAGCAGAAGAGCTCTCAAATAGGTTTCTATTTCATAGACACCATACAATTTTTAAAAACTATCTTTGAAATAAATGGTTTTGCTGGAAAATTCTATCAAAACTTTGAGGAATACAATATTTGTTGCTATGCAAACAGTTTGTGAGCTGCTACATAAACAGAGAAATCCTCACAGTGCAATTTCTGAAACTGAACTAAGTATAAAATTTGATTAAGGTAACATAATGAGAAGTTCTAAATAACAGTTTTAATTTTGGAATCCTAGCCTAAATCATGGTAAATTATATTTCATAAAACAGTGAAATCATAACACAGCATGATTAAGTAAAGTAAGGAGTTTTATTTCTTTGAGAGAGCAATGTGTAGCAGAGGGTTAGCCAATCTCCAAGAACTTGGTGTTTGTAGTTATAAATTACTGAGGAGTTGGGAGTATTTGTAATTGTAGAAAAAACAAAAACAAAAAACATAGCCAATCTTATGTGTGTGATACCTAATAAAAGACTGTAATATATTTCTTCAACTAGAATAAGCAGATAAATTAATGTCATAGTGGAAATCTAGAGGCAGTTTCAAGTATCTTTAAAAATTTAGTACAAAATAATCCTAATACTTTTAAATAATGCAAAAATATTTTTATACAATTAAGAGTATTGAGCTAAAAGACTTATTTGGGTGGGGGGGGCTTGAATCCTGCTTTGTTCTTTAATATTCTAAGGGTAGGGGCATCTGTGTGGCCCAGTCGGTTAAGCCACTGCCTTTGGCTCAGGTCATGATCCCAGGGTTTTGGGATCTAGCCCCCCATTGGGCTTCTTGCCCAGTGGGGAGCCTGCTTCTTTCTCTGCCTGCTACTCCTCCTGCTTGTGCTCTCTCTTTCTCTGACAAATAAATAAATAAAAGCTTTAAAAAATATTCAAAGGGTAAAAATATATATATAAAACCCTATAGCACAAAATATTTTCAGGTCTTTGAATGGTGCATGTCTTTCTAAGCATGACTCCACCTGCGAAAACTGACTATATAATTGACTCCATACAATTTTTTTAACTTCCATGTATTAAATTAATTTTAAATATATTAAAAGTTTCATGAAAAACTTGTAAAATACATTTGCATGAAGGTCAATTTACATGTATTTTTTAAAATAAAATCTTATCAAATTCTTGCTAAGTGCCGCTGTTCTGAGAACTTTACATGGCTTACTGCAACTAGTGATCACTCATAGCTAGTTGCCCCCTCAGTCTCTTCCCCAAATATTCACCAGAGGAAACTGGAGTTAAGAAAGATTTAGTAAACATGTTAACGTTATCCAGCCAATAATTAGAAAAGTCTGGATTCAGTCTCCAGTAGCCAGCCAATCTGGGTCCAAACCTTGCCCTCAGGGCCAGTTTCATGGGCATGTGACCTTTGTCACTGCACAGGGCTCCACACCTAGAAGAGCCCTGAGTTGAATGTTCTGCTGTTGCCATCTTGAAATTCTTAATTTTTGAACAGGAGAAGCTGCATTTTCATTTTGCACCAGAGCTTGCCAATTATGCGGGTGATCTACCTTCACTTAGCCACAATACTGTGTGCATGTGCATGTGCGTGAGCGTGTGCATGTGTGTGTGTGAGCGTGTGTTAAAAATATTTCACCACAAGATGGACTTACTGTTCCCCTTAGGTTGCCTAAACTTTAGACAGGATTTGCTTTCCTGCCTTAGGCCCCAACTTCCCTTTTCTTAGAGCATTTTACCTCAGGAAACTTGTCATGGTAAATTCTCATTGCCCCTTTGAGATATAAATCTTTTAAAAAGCCTCTTGCAGGTTTTACAACCCAGGAATTTTTTCCCTAAGGACCTGGGAGTTATCCCTTTGAAAGGCAGTCATCAAGGAAGACAGCACCCCTACCTCCTAGTTTCTGTGGAGGATAGGAAGGAACTTGCTCCAAGTAATAAAACCACAACTGTTGTGAATATAGGAGAAAAGTTACTTTTATTTTAGGCAAGGCCATTTTTAGGAACACAGGTGGCCTGAGATTCCCCATTCCAACTCAAAAACTCTCCTGCCTTTTGTCTTAGCAGCGTTGTTAGGTATCTAGATTTGGTCTTTGCTTTCTCCCCTATTGAAGCAATAGTTTCAGAATAAAATTAATTTTTTTTGGCTTATATTGTCTGATGCCATTTTTTTTCTTCAGCATATTCTGTGCATTATTCGTAAGCTAAATGTTTTGGTTAATGATGTAGTCCCATAGTCTATCTAAGGCAAAGAATATCAACAGCAAGACCATCATTAAAAAAAAAAAACACAAAACACTGAATACCATTTTGTGCTGTGCCTAGATAATAATTTGCATAGTAAAGTTTATACTGTTGGGTGTCAAAGATTTTGGAATTGTATCAGTTTTGAATAAAATTGTTATAAACTTCTGATCTGATAAATTCATGTGGAATAAAATGTGGGTAATTTCTAAAAAAATAAAATTGGGGATAAAAAGTATTAAAAGGATTTTCCAGTTTGTTTAAAAATACCATAAAATTGTATTTTGAAGTAATTTATTTGCAACTATACAAAAATCCTGTTTCTCATAATTTTGCCCACTAACTTTAACAACTGCTAATTCTAGACTGAGACAATTACTAATGTAAAGTTTGCCAAATGGTATTTTTTTTTGTTGCCATCATTCATTTTAAATTTATTGTTAGGAATTACAGCTTTTAAAAATTAAAAGTACTATCTTTAGAATAAAGTTAGGTAAGTTAAATATAAAATTTGTTTGTAAGAACAAACAAGAAAGAATGGGCAGGAAAACCCTGAGAACAAAAAAAAAAAAAGGGCAAGAAAAAGGTTTCTAGCTTTGTTATATCTAACATTATATATACCATGAAACATAATATTAGTAATGGCACAGACTCAGAAAAACCAATGGAAGAGAATAGAACATTTGGAAAGAGATCTAAGTACACATGCAAATTTACTAAATGATAAAGATGCCATCTCAAATTAGTGAAGGAAAGTAACTTTTCACTAAAAAAGCATATAAAAATATGTAATTGGATATAGCCTATGCATAATATATCACTATAAATTCCAAATGGATTAGAGATTTAAATGTAACAGATGTTACTGAAGCAGGAGAGTGAGGTTCTTGTCTCACCGAGTCTGAAGAATGACTCTCACAGACAAAGGAGAGTGAACAAAGCGATAGGGTTTTATTAAGCAAGGATACAGAAAAAGCTCACAGGGGTGAGAGGGGTCCCGACAGGGTTGCCAATGAGGGCTTTTCATTTCTGGACTTTTATTAGGACTTTACCAAGAAACTTGCCGGTGGTTAGGTCAGTGGCCTGGAAGTAGACATGACACTTAAATTGTGTGAGAGTTTTTGTTTCTGTGACATCTATGATCTATAGATATGTATTGCAAGGTTGGGTTAATCTTTATAGTGAACTTTTCCTCTGATCAGTTTTTGTGGTTATTTTTTTCTGTGTTCACAATGTAATTATTAGAAAAACATTTTAACCCTAGTAATTGGGATAGGGTGGTCTAAATTTTCCTGATCTCTGTCTTTGTTCTGTCTCAGAGTCTGCATACCTGAAATATCCTCCTAGCCTAGTCAGGGGCCTTCTGTCTCTCCCTGCCTATATATCTTAACCCTTTCACTACTCAATACCATACAAGTATTATAAGCATTATAAGAAACACAAGAGAATTCCTCTATGAACTGGAGTGGGGAAAACTTTCCTAACCATTTTACTAAATCCAGGGGGTTAAAAACATAGATAAAGAGGATAATAATCACAAAAGAAAATTTTGCACATGTCAGAATAAAAAATTCGTACAAAGAAAAAATATTTCAATTTACATTAGATTCAAAGTTTGGTATTCTTAATATACAAAGAACTTCTAAAAAAGAAGAAAAAATCCAAAAATCTTTTAGAAGAAATAAGTTAGAAATATCGACAGAGAGATCATAAAAAATTAAATGCAAATAGCTATTAACCACATGATAAAATGATCACGTACAAAGCAAAAGCAATACAAAGTGAAATTACAGGGGAATAACATTTTTCACCTATTAAATGGGCAGAAATTCAAAAGTTTGACAACATACTCTGCTGGCAAGACTGTGGGGAAATAGGCACTCTCATAATTGCTGGCAAGAATACAAACTGGTACAACATCTAGGAGGGAAATTTGGCAATATCTAGCAAAATTACATATGTAATTACACTTTCATGAGCGATTTTACTTCTAAGAGTCCATTTCAATGACACACTGGTTAAAAAATAAAAAAGACAGGTGTACTATTTGTGATAGTAAAAGACTGGAAGCAACCCAAACTTCCATCAGTAAAAGGCTAGTTGAATAAAATATGATACAGTAACTAAATGACATACTGTGCAGCTATAGAGTCAGGTATCTAGCTATATATTTTGATGGAATGGTCATTAAAATATTTTTAAATAAAAACAAGAAGAACACAATGTTTGATGCTATTGTTTTTTAAAAAATATGGAAATTTGAGTATATTTATGTATTTGTGTATATATATATTTAAATGAAAGGACAATTTATAGAATTGTTAAAATATTTACCTATAAAGGGGGGAGAGTGGAACATATAGGAACAGAAGGTAGATAATTTATGTAATTATAAAACAAAATTATATGGAGGAAAAAAATGCCTAAATATCAAAAATGCAAGTAAAAAGAAAGAACCAAAGTGTGTATCTAGTTGGTGGAATGAGCTTACATAAACTATTTCAAATTACTTTTAAAACAAGTATTGTAACTATATATATTCTTAAGGGTTATTCTAAGGATAAAAAGTGGGAAAACAGGAGTGACTGGCTGGCTCAGTGGCTGCAACATGAAACTCTTGATCTTGGGGTTTTGAGTTTGAGCCCCATGTTGGGTATAGAGATTACCTAAACATAAAATCTAAAAACAAAACAAAAAAAAAAAGGAACTGGGAAACCAAAACAATGTATCCTGTTTTGTTGGTTTTGTAATTTGTTGGTTTTGTTATTCAAATATATGTGGGATATATTTGAATTAAATTATCGGTATGAGCTCATGACGTATTTTATCTGTAAAATATTATTTATCAACCTTGTACAATGAAAAGGTATAGAATCAATGGCACTTGTGATGCCCAGAGTGAGTACTCCAAATACCATTTTCCACTAGCAGAAAACAGGACACTTGGGAGAAATTATGAAATCCACATCTGGGGCAGTAAATGTACAAGATAAAACTAAAAAGTGTACCAGTTTCCTCATTTGTAAAATGGGAATAATAACAGTACTTTCTCTTGGACTCATGAGATTTGAGTAAATACTCCCAACTTGTAAAATAATACAACATGTTCAGGCTCAAGGTAGCACTATAACTTAGCATCTTCTACATAAATTCACAGAAAAACTGGAAGTATATAAATGAAATTGCCTTAGGTGTTAAGATTATATTTAATATTATTTTTTCACTCTTAGTTTTCTATAATATTCTGAATGTGTATATTAATATATGATGACATATTATTATAAACATTTAATATATAAATGATAAAAATAATGGTCATGTTAACGTAAAAATGAGAGAACTAATTTGAATGCACAAGAATATATGGGTTGCATATATTTTCAATATCTTTGCAAGACAGAAGTGGAGAGAAAGGGTGTGTGCTTTAAAATCAAAATGGGGAGATGCCTGGGTGGCTCAGTCAGTTAAGTGTCTGCCTTTGGCTGAGGACCCTGGGATCAAGTCCCACATGGGGTTCCTTGCTCAGCTGGGAACCTGCTTCTCCCTCTGCCTGCTGTTCCCCCTGCTTGTGCTCTTTCTCTCTCTGGCAAATAAATAAATAAATAAAATCTTTAAAAAACTAAAATAAAATCAAAATGGGTATAAATTTTAGCTCAAACTGTTGGCTTGCAGAGTGGTGTTTGGCAGGTCAGATGCCTTCTTAGGGAGTCATGTTTTTTAAATGAATGACTAATTTTTATTTTTAAGTGGTGATAGTTTACCAGCATCACAAAAATGTCAGGAATAACAAGGGAGAACCCAGAAGAATTCTGAGCACAGAGTAGGACCTAAGTAGAAAACAGCCATTTTAAATTTTTTAAAAATAATTTTATGTAACACTTTGGGAAATTATAATTTTTTGAAAAATTATAAATCTTGCCAAATAAAAAGATATTAGCATTTATACCTTTTTACTCTTAGAATTTCCTCAATTCTATTAACATAACTTTTCAAGTGCATCTTGTTTGTTTTTCCCCCGAGAAAATAATTTGTAAAGGCCACATTTTCTGCTATTACTTTTATCTTTATAATCACTCTGCTTATAAGAGAAGGCCACAGCAGTAAAAGCAAATGCGGCCTTGAAATTGTTCCTTTTACCCTTCACAAAATGATCGCTACTTTAATGCTATAGATTTAAAAAAATAATTTTTCAAATAACTGTCCCTGAAATTATTTTGACTTTTTCAAAAATATTTGTCCTCATCAAATTTACAAGTTATTCCTCTACAGTATCTGCCAGTTAAATATGTTATTATTCATCAAGGACCAATTTTGTCCCCGTTATGTGAGGCCCTAGTGCTCAGAATTTTCTGTCTGATGGTAGCAAAGTGGAAAATTGAGCTGGAAAATTTCCATGGCCTAACCTTTTCCTATTAGCATTTTTCCCTCTTTTCTTGCTTCCTAGTACCTTGGCATGCCCTGATCCTTTCAGCTAATGGAGCTGCTAATACGGAGGGGAAAAAAATGGGCAATTTAATCTCAAAGAAAAAATAAGGGCATTTGCTGATACTAGTATATGACTCAGAATTAAGAGAAAGTAACACACACATACACACAAGCACACACACACACACACACACACACACCAATAAATTAAAAAATAACGCATGATTTCCTTCAGCATAGTTTTACCTGAGAACTGGTCCTGAAACAAGGCATTTTAACATTGGGGATGTCACTTTAAGACTCTGGTTCATCTTTTTGTAGGTCATGAAATAAAATGCTGACAGATTTGTTTTGTTCCTTTATTTCATCCCGAGTTGCTAATGGGATACATGGTAATAAGGAATTAAGAGTAAACCCTTGAGTTAAGGACAGACTTTGTAGTTCTGGGGTAGATAGAAGTTGTAGCTCACCCTGCAACAGAGCTGTGAAGTCTAATGCAGCAGAAAACAGAAGAGTGCTTCTTTCTGTATTATTGTGTTGCCCTCCTCTCCCCCAAACCCCTCTGTCCCTCCCCACTAATCAGTATTCGTATCCTTGACCAATACCATACTGTCTTGATTATTGTGGCTTTATAGTAACTTTTGTATTCAGGTAATATAAGTACCCTAAATTATCTTTGCTTTTCCAAAATTGTTTTAACTAATCTATGTTGTTTGTATTTCCATATAAATATTAGGGCAAATTTAAAAAAATTGATAGGATTTCTTTGAAACTGTAGAGCAATTTGGGGAGAATTCTCATATTAAGAATATTGATTCTTCCAATCAGTGAACATGGGATGTCTCCACTCATTAAGATCTTTTTTAAATTTTGCTCAGTAATGTTTTGTAGTTTTCAGTTTTAAGTTCTATATTTCAGTTGTTAAAATTTATTGCTGTGTATTTTATTCTTTTTGATGTTATTTTAAATGGATTTTCCCCTTAATTTCATTTTCAAATTATATGTTCCTAATACTTTGAAATGCAATTAATTTTTGTATATTGATATTGAATCCTGCAACCTTGATAAACCTGTTCATTGGTTCTTGTAGTTTTCTTGACCTTGGGATTTTCTACATACGGAAATCACATAAACTATGAAAAAAGACATTATTACTTCTTCAGATCCAAACTGCAAGTTGTGAATTTTTTTTCTTTTTTCCACTGTCCAGAACCTCTAAGGCACTGTCGAAAATAAATGGTAGGAGTGGGCATCCTCAGTTTGCACACCCTGCCCCCCAGTCCCTGTTGGGCAAAGAACAACCTGAGCAAGGATGACTGTGGAATGTCCCATTTTCTCATTGCTGTAATATCTTGTGTATCATATGTTTGCATGGCAATGATCCATCTGTTGGGTATAAATTTTGAACTTGGAGATTATATCCAAACATGATTAAAAGCTTAAGAATTTAGATGACACTGGAATATTACGCATTTTAAGGAAAATCTGAAATCTGAAATCTCTTCTCTTGAAATAGAGAAGAAACAGGGAGAAAGGAGGAAGGAGGGAGAAAGAGGTCCTCAAATAAGACAGAGCTATTTCAAAACAGAAAATTACTTTGTCTAGTCACATGACTTCAGGAAATTTACTTGTTTCATCTGCAAAATGGGGAAAATACAAGTAATGATCTCACAGGCAAAATTAAAAGATTATTAATGAGATGGATGCTTCACCTAGGAATGGAACTTGGTGATTCCCTACATAATTGTTAGCAGTTATTATTATTCAGCCAAGACATTACCAAGTCATCACATTACCAATTCTCCTTTAAGAAGCAATACTAAAAACTTGCTGTATCTGTTTATTCTTAGGCCTAGAAACATAAGAAAGAAAATTCCTACTAAATTTAAATAGAATTTTCACTTGTATTTATTCCAGATTTCTATGGGTCAAAATAACATTTTTCCTTTTTTTACTGAGATATAATTGATATATAACATTATCTTGGTTTTAGGCATATAACATAACAATCTGATATTTGTATATATTATGAATGATCAGCACAATAAGTCTGGTTAACATCCATTACCACACATAGTTATAATTTTTTTCTTTTCATGAAAACTTTTAAGATTTATAATCTTAGCAACTTTCAAATATACAAAACAGTAGTATAAACTATAGTCACCATGTCATACATTATATCTCATGACTTTATTTAGGGTAATATGGTTTTTTTTCTGAGAAACACATTTTAGCTGCACCAACAATGGAAACAGAATGTGAGTTTTGACTTTTTAAGAATTTGTAAAAATCAAACATATTTCAAAAGATAATGAATATATTTAAGTGGCTCTTTGCCTAGGACTACTCAATAAATCTACTCTTAATTTGCCACTAGTGTGTGATATTTACAAAAATATGTTATTATTTTTAAATGACATTTCTTCTTAATATATTACTTTTTGAGAAAAAATGTAAAAATACTAATTTATTTGTCTAGTCTAGTCAAGAATAACAAGGGAGGAGCACAAAGGGTTAAGCATCTGCCTTCGGCTCATGTAATATCCGTGGGGTCCTGGGATTGAGCCCTGCTCAGCAGGAGTCTGCTTCTCCCTCTCCCTCTGCCCTGCCCCCCTGCTCGTACTCTCTCTCTCTCAAATAAATGAAATCTTTAAAAAAATAAAAAGGAATAACAAAGGAAAAAAGAAAAATCAAAAAGACAAATTATATGAACAAATTGTATAACAATACTTATGGAAAGTATTAAAATGTATAAAATAATTATACATGCAAATTTGGCTAAAATAAACTATCTCATAATTAAAAAAAAGTCTCTTAAGTAACAGAAGAATTAGTATATTAGCTGATCCGATGAAAAAAATCACAGAATACACTAGAAAAAGTCAAAGATTTACCTCTAAAATGTCTAGTCCCAGATGGCTTTAAAAGGAATTTATTTCAAAATTTATAGAAAATTTTTTATTTGATATGAGTTATTCCAGAATACCAATGGTGAGATATTCCTAGCCAGTTTTTATAATGTAACAACTTCTAGTAGCAACATCTAATAACAGCCACACTCCTCCAAATATACACATGGCACAGAAGGTGAATGATAATCTCTATTTAAATGAATAATCAAAATAATATAGCTACTCAGGGCCCAAATTTGGTTTTGTTTTTAGATTTTTATGAACTCAGGCCCCTAATTTTCACTAAGTCCTCAATGCCTCCACTGAACATTTATACTTTTGTAATTTGAATAAATAAATGAATATGAACAAAAATAAATACCCTAAATGGAATGAACATCATTGGGGATGAGAAGGCAATAAGCTATTTTCAACATTTTCTAGAGTACATATAAATCTTACTTCCAGAATTATAGTACCTGTTACCACAGGGTTAGATGTTTCTGTCATTTTGGGGATGGCACCAAGGAACCAGTAGAGCTATGAATGTCAAATATCAGAGCCACAGCACCCAAGTTGAAAATGTATAGTAAGTAATGAAATTTAGTCATTGATTAAAAAAAAAAAAAACTAGTTGATCTGTTAGTAGCAAAGAAAAGTAGCAAGATTGGAAACTATTACTCTAATTTTCAGAACTACTTGCTTTTTAAAAAATGAGAATTTTAGAAAGTCCAATGTCTAAACCAAAGGAATAAATCTGAAATGTGCAATTTCAGGAACTCTGTCAAAGAATGGACAAAATCCTTGCCTAGCAGAAATCTTTCTTGAGAGGCTTTCAAATAAACCTATTTAGATGGCTACTTAATCCATGTACATCTTAGATTGCCTTGCTTTGGTATTTATATGATAGAGTAAATCTTCTGAATCCTCATTTGGTTCTATTTATGACACGACGTAAGGCCATTTTTTATGTTTATTATGACAATTTGAATAGTCTATGAGGTAAACGTGATTAACTACAATGCCCATCTTTAATCACTCAGGTGATAAAAGATAAAATGATGACTGATAGGGCAATTGGAAAACATTGGAGACATAAAAAGTAGCAGATCTAAAAATTTGTTAAATTCAGAGTTATTTCATCCATTACCACATGAAAACACTTAGCACAAATTGAGGCTTGGTAGTTGTTGCTTCATCCTGTCAAGAGGTTTGTATAAATAACACACTAGGAGAAAGTTATTATTTCCCTTCCTTCCATTTTATGATTATCTATAAGAATTCACTTTGGTACGCAGTTTTCTTCCTTTCATTATGCATACAGAGACACACACAAAAATTATGCTCTAGCAATCACAATTTGTTTTTTACATTTTATTGTTAGCTTCCCATAGTCTAAATGCTTTGAAAAATGAATGCATAAATATTTTTATGGTTTAGTGCAAAGTCATTAAGGTGTTAAAATATTTGAAAATATTGTCTTCAGAAGGGCAGTTTGAATTTTGTTTGCTTTAAACCTCATAATAAAAAAGAGTGTCACTGAATATGATCAAAAGGCAACAAATAACATGAATTTTTAAAATGTCAGTAATCTGTCAGTAGATACCTATTTTTTCTAAACAGGTAAAATTAGCTTTCATGCAAAACAAAACAAAAAAAACCCCAAAACACCAATTTATTTGTTCCTTTCCTGTTATTTAACTTTAGCTCTGGCTATTTTAAACACAGGCATTAAAAAAATTCATTCATAGTACTAACTAAACCTAAGATAATCTGGCATATAAACATGTGATAAGATATTGAATGTCAGATGAGATGGTCACTGGAAAGACTTCCTTCTGCATCAATATGTATATTTGAAATTTCTGTTATTTAACTACAAGTCTTCATTATTTCATTGGGTTCTACTATCTCTTCCATTCTTTTTTTCTTTTATCTATCTACCTATCTATCATCTAAA
The DNA here is from genome assembly GCF_003265705.2 of Callorhinus ursinus. Classification (NCBI taxonomy): domain Eukaryota; kingdom Metazoa; phylum Chordata; class Mammalia; order Carnivora; family Otariidae; genus Callorhinus; species Callorhinus ursinus. Next base: position 45,905,136 of record NW_027397072.1, read on the forward strand.
GTTTTTATTTAAATTCTAGTTAGTTAACATATAATGTAATATTGGTTTCAGAAGTAGAATCCAGTAATTCATCACTTACATATAACACCAAGTGCTTATCACAAGTGCCCTCCTCAATACCCATCACCTATTTAACCCATCCCCCACCCAACTCCCCTTCAGCAACCCTCAGTTTGTTCTCTATAGTTAAGAGTCTCTTATGGTTTGCCTCTCTTTCTCTTTTTTTCCCCTTCTCTTATGTTCATCTGTTTTGTTTCTTAAATTCCACATATGCGTGAAATCATATGGTATTTGTCTTTCTCTATTTCACTTAGCATAATACACTCCAGCCCCATCCACGTCATTGCAAATGGCATGATTTCATTCTTTTTTATGGCTGAGTAATATTCCTTTGTATACATATATCACATCTTCTTTATCCATTCATCAGTTGATGGATGTTTGGGCTCTTTCCATAATTTGACTATTGTTGATAATGCTGCTATAAACATCGGGGTGGAAGTGCCCCTTTGAATGAGTATTTTTGTATCCTTTGGGTAAATACCTACTAGTGCAATTGCTGAGTCACAGGGAATTTCTATTTTTAACTCTTTGAGAAACCCCCATACTGTTTCCCAGAGTGGCTGCACCAGTTTGTATTCCTACCAACAGTGCAAGAGGTTTCCCCTTTCTCCATATCCTTGCCAACATCTGTTGTTTCCTGTGTTGTTAATTTTAGCCAGGTGTGAAGTGGTATCTCATGGTAGTTTTGATTGTATTTCCCTGATGATGAGTGATGTTGAGCATCTTTTCATGTGTCTGTTAGCCATCTGTATGTTTTCTTTGGAAAAAATGTCTATTGTGGATACGACTATTGCATGAAATTAATTCAATTATGACTGAAGTAGGTAAAAATAATTGTTAGGATATTAACAAAATGTTTTAAGTCAACAAAATATTTACTTTTCATCCTTTTTATAAATCCAAAATATTTTAGAAACCCCAGATTATATTATGCACATTGCCTAAGCCATACTTTTTTCATGGTTGTGCTGTCCACTTTGATATATATAGATAATGTTTCATAGATTAACAGAAAGAGATGAATTTTAAGATCAAGCAGATTTGAATTTTACAATTTCTTAACTTCTTGGGGACACAGTTTCCCTCCTCCAAAAATAAGGTACTAAACTTTTGATTCCTAACCTGCAAAATGGGAATATTAATTTCTGACTGTAGCAACATGGAAAACTAAACTAATCTACTACATCTGGGAAAACTTAACAATTTAAAGCACATACAGCAGAGTTCCACATCAACAGCAACAGAAATATACCTGTATTTGTGGGGGGGCTGATTTTCAGAATTGGAAATGAAGGTGGATCTCAAAGTCACAGTGGGAAGTTCTTTCTGATGATTCTGTGGGCAATTGGGTGCCTAATAAATGCTCTGTGAGCAGAACCTATGGTATTATTAATCAGTAGGGAACTGAGACTCTCAAATAAAGTCAAGTTTTTCAAGGAGAACTAAAAATAACTTTTAGAACACTAGGAACCAGAATGAAATATCTCAATCTGATAAAGTGCACCTATAAAAATCCTATAATTGATATTATATTTGGTGGTTAAAGACTATTTCCCCCAAGATTAAAAATATGGCTCTCATCACTTCTTATTCTGCAACACACTGAATTCCTACTATAATAAGGCAAGCAAAAATGTAAAATGCATACAGCTTAGAAAAGAAAAAAAATGAAGATATTCATAATCAACATGATTTTGTATTAAAATGGAAAAACTGAGTTCTTCCCTACTGCGTGTTTCTTTCCTCTGTGACTCCTTTGTTACTCACACAAAACACTTCATTTCTGACACTCTGGTCACCAAATGTGTGAAGGTTTTTCCCGTATCAACAAACAATTCTTGGGTACCAGCAGGGTGTCCTGAAAATTCAACTCAATTCTGACAATAGCATACTGGGAGATAGCTTCAGATTCCATAGGTTAAGGGCTCAGTCCCACAAGACTGTTCCCACTGTACTCCAGATGTCAATCTTAAATAGTAGGCCCCTAGGTTACCCATAATTTTTGTCCAATTTGGCTACAAATAGGAGGTTCACATAATCCTCTCCTCAAGTTTGATTAATCTGCTAGAGTGGCTCACAGATGAGAGAAACACCTACTTATTAGTTGACAGTTAATTAAAGGATATGATAAAAGATATAGATGAACAGCTAGATAAAGAGATACATAGGGTGAAGTGTGGAAGGGTCCTAAGCATAAGAACTTCTGTCCCCCGTGGAGTTGGGGTATGTCATCCTCCCAGTGTGACTGTGTTCACTAACCTGGAAGTTCTCAGAAGCCCCTACTACTTAGATTTTATGGAGGCTTACTCACATAGGCATTACAATTATTCATTCCATTTCCAGCCCCTCTCCCATCTTTTAGGAATGGTGGGTGAGGCTGAACATTCCAAGCTTCTAATCATGGCTTGGTCTTTTTGATAACAAGTTCTCATTCAGGAGCCATCCAGGAGCCCACCCAGAGTCACCTCAGTAGTATAAAAGATACTCCTAATTCTTTCATCACTTAGGAAGTCACAAGTTTCAGAAGCCCTGTGTCTGTAACTGGGAATGAAGACCAAATATATACATATTTTAGATTTTATTTATTTATTTGAGAGAAAGAGACAGGGATAGTAACAGAGAGCATGAGCTGGGAGGAGAGGGAGAAGCAGGCTCCCCGCTGATTAGAGAGCCTGACATGGGGCTCAATCCCAGGACCCTGGCATCATGACCTTAGCTGAAGGCAGATGCTTAACTGACTGAGCCACCTAGGCACCCCTATATTTCTTATTATAAATCAGAATATCACACCTATATAGAAAAATCTCAAAGAATCATCAAAAAAACTATTAGAACCAATATTTGTATTAGCAATGTTGTAGGATTCAAGGTTTATATGCAAAAACCAAGTTACAATGAACAATTAGAAACTAAAATTAAAAATTAGTACCAAAAAAAGTACTAAAAAACAATACTAAAAATTAGTGTGTTGAATCCTACAATACACTTATGAAATAAATTAAAGATTTCCTCAATAACTGGGGAGATATACTGTGTTCATAGTTTGGAAAAATCAATATTGTTAAGATGCCAGTTCTCTTCAAGTTTACTGGTAGATTTATCAGAATTCTGATCAAAATCTCAGAATGATTTTTCTTGGAAATTAGCAAGCTGATTCTAAAATTTATGCAGAAAGACAAAGGAATGAGAATAGTCTAAATGATTTTGACAAATAATTACAAATATGGAAGACTCACAATTGGATATCTATATAAAAAAACAAAAATGAAAATTTCAATACCTGTCTTAATAAAAAATCAACTCATAATGTATCATAGCCCTAAAAAAATCCCTAAAACTATAAAACTTCTGGAGAGACACAGGAAAACATCTTTGTAACCTTAAATTAAATATTTCTGGTATATAATAACAAAAACAGACTCCTAACAGAAAAAGTAAGAAATTTGATTTCATCAAAATTATAAACTGCTGTTCTATAAAAGATAATGTTAAGAGAATGATGAGACAAGATATGAACTGGGAGAAAATATTTTCAATAATTATATGTAATAAAGAATTTATAGAAGGAAAATATAATGAACACTCAAAATTCAATAAAGCGATATTCAAATCAATATCATATGGCAAAAGTTCTGAACAAACACTTCAGCAAAGAAGATATTCTGATGGCAAATAAGGTCGTGAAAAGATGCTCAGCCTCAGTAGTCATTAGAGAAAAATGAAAATTAAAAGCACAATGATATGTTATTACACACCTTTTAGAATGGATAAATAAAAATCAAACCAAAACGAATGAACAATCAAAGAAACAAACAGACACAAACATAACAAAACAAAAACTGTCCATACCAAGTATAGGCATGTATGCAAAATTGGAATTCCCATCAAGTTTTGGTGGGAATGTCACATATTATAGCCATTTGGAAAATACCGTTAATTTTTTATATAGTTAAATATGAACTTACTGCCCATGAGTTAAGACTTGTGATTTTATCCCTTTTCTCCGGGTACCCATGACTGGACAAGATGGATGCAGGGAAACATGGATTTTGTATGGAAAAAATGCTATGGAATCTGAGAAATAAAGTTCATACTAAATAAAGTAAAATTAATTAATAAGGATGAATAAATGAAAATTAAAAAAATAAAGATCAAGTAGTTACAAATCAAAATGAATTGGAAATATGTAATATGAAAAATATTAAAAGTAGTTAAAAAGAGCTCAAATATGGATACATACGAGAATGAACACAGCCAAAGATTAAATTAGTATACAGTACTATCAAAATGAGGAACTGTACTACAAAAACATTAGAAGTCCTAATTTAAAAAATAAAAATTTAAGATACATAGAAATATTATAACTATGAATCCAATAATAGGAAAAAATAAATCAAAGGGAAGATAGATTTGAAGAAATGAGGACTGCAAATTTTTATAAGCAAAGAAATATGAAAAAAATCAGACAATAATAAAAGAAATAGAAATTAGAAGAACAGCATTTTAATAAAAGCCTTGGTTAAAAGAAAAAGATAAAGTTACACTTTCAAAGTTTTGAAGGAAATACATTGCATCCTACTATCTTATATCTGGTTCACTATCTTCAAAATAAAAGATTGAAATACAGTATTTCAGACATAGAAGACAGAAGAACAAACAGGAAAAGGAAGAAAATAAATCTAACAGGAAACTATGCAACCATCCCTCACCATTCTCTTATAGCCATATGCAGTACTAAAATTCTATATGCAGTAAGGCAGGGAAATGAGGAGGTGAGAGTATGCAAGGGGGAATTTGTTGTTTAGGGAAATATTACAGATATTTAAGGATGGTTAGAGGAAAAATAAATGAAAGTATGATTGTTAGGGGAAACATCAGACAAGTAGAGATGAAATGATTAATTTTCAGTCCAGCAGTTACAATTCATTCTACCTAATTGAAGGCAGTAAAGAAGGAGAAAAAGGGGTGCCTGGGTGACTCAGTCAGTTGAGCATCTGCCTTTGGCTCAGGTCATGATCCCAGGGTCCTGCTCAGCAGGGAGCATGCTTCTCCCTCTGCCTCTGCCCCTGGTGCCTGCTTGTGTGCTGGTGCTCTCTCTCTCTCAAATAAATAAATAAAATCTTTAAAAAAAGGGAAAAGTGGGCGCCTGGGTGGCTCAGTTGGTTAAGCGACTGCCTTCGGCTCAGGTCATGATCCTGGAGTCCCGGGATCAGGTCCCGCATCGGGCTCCCCGCTCGGCGGGGAGTCTGCTTCTCCCTCTGCCCCTCCCCCCTCTCGTGTGCGCTCTCTCTTTCTCTCTCTCTCTCTCTCATTCTCGCTCTCTCAAAATAAATAATAAATAAATCTTTAAAAAAATAAATAAAAAAAGGGAAAAGAAAGGAGGAGTAAATGAAAATTTGCAAAATATAAAGTATGAACCAAACACATATATCTCAATATAATGGTAGTCACAAGAGATTAAATAGGTTAAATTCAACAAAGTGGAGATACTCTCAAACTGGACAATCAAATGAGATTCAATACTTTGTAGTTTAAACTAACAGCCTTTAAATAAAAATTGTCCAGAAGAAGTTAAAATAAAGGATTAAAAACATATGGGCAGTGAGAAGAAAGTTTGGATAACACATTTAGTTTCAAAGCAGAATAGAATTTAAGATGAAAAGCACAAGAAATAAATAATATTATGTTCTGATGAAATAAATATGACGAAGACAGTATTGCAATGGCTCACATATATGCATTTAATAAGCTTCCTTCAAAATAATAATAACTAGCAAAGATAAGGAGAAACATAAATCAACATTAATGTTGGGATTTTAATCATTGTTAGAAAAAAAGATAAAGCCCCTCCCAAAAGGAAAAACTCCATGTGTGTGTATGGTGTGTGTATAAAACAATTAAGAGCTTATCAATGGAGCTATCTAGGTAGCTAGCTAGATCACTCAACCAATCTTATATGAGATCTAGAGAAAGCACTATCTTTTTGAACCACAGGATCATTCATAAAAATCAGCTGTATAGAGGCCAAAGTCTCAGAAATATAATAAATATCAGAGTGTACTCAGAACCACAGATGAGTTATTTATTTTTCTTTTAAATGTGTAGAAATGGCCTCCATTGTTGAGAGTATTCTAAGAGTTGTGGCATACGTACAACATTTATAACAAATATTGGCATATATAGTAAGACGTATGTATTTTGGGAGTCAAAGACGCATAAATCATTTTTAGGTAACAGGGTGAGACGATGTTTTTTTATCTGTTTAAGCAAGGACCACAGAGCTGGCCCACCTAATAATACCCTGTTCTCCTGTTTGCTGAGAGCTACAGTCACAGAGCTACCTTCTCCAGGGCTCACTTCTGGCCTCTGCTGGCTCAGGGTGGTCCTTAGGTGGTCTAGAATTAAACTGTGACCTGTCTTGGCCTAGGAAGGGTGTGCACCCCCTTAGTAGACCTATACCCCTCCTGTTACCTCCCTGAGCACCCGTATCTTGCTCTGAATGCCATGAGGGATGATGGAATGGCTAGGCTAGCCCACAGGGACCCTGGAAAACAAAACAAAACAACCCATTCTAGATCATGACAACTCAAATTTTTTCTTTATATTAATAATTTCATACAGTGTAAATAGAACACACCTCACACTACACATTTTACAACAGTTTCTATATTTTGTTCCATTTACAGTGATAAAAGAATCTTCAGGTGCCACATATAATTATTCTGATACTATCAGTCACTTAGCTTGGGAGGGTCATGCTATTAATGGTGAGTTCATTTTGTATAAGTGAACAAAACTATGTTATGTGCATATAAAGAGAAAGAAAAAACACAAAGATAAGGAATATAGAGAGCGATAGTTCAACTAAATGTGAGTTTAGTCACTGCATGTAGCTAGCAGAAGAAATAAGTTGTCTATATGCTAAGTAAAGAGCTTTGTTACCAAAAATAGAGCCATAGGAGATAGAAATTAAAAGATGGTTATTATCTACCAAAATGTGCTTTTCAGTTGCACTGAGCTCACCCTTTTTTGGGGGGGCTTTATCTTTTTTTCTAACAGTGAGTTTCTTCTCACAAACTTGCCATTGAAACGAACATTTTTATGAAAGAAGAATGAGTCTGATGAACGAGATTGCACTGTTTGATAATCATTTCTAGAATTTTTATGTAATAGTATTTAGCATTTTGGAAAGGCTTGGTGGCCTTGCACTATATTTGGGGAGCAGAGCTAGTTCAGAGCAATGCCAACTTGGCTAGAGCTTCAGAGATTGTTTCTTAGGTAAATCAAAAAGAGCAAGAAGCCTGAGAGAATTTGACAGAAACTACTACCATAGGGAAACACAGGTAAAGTACAATCAAGGATATTTGAAATTCTGTTAATGAGGTCAACTCTGCCATTCCCTAGTGTGTACCCCGCATAGAATGTTTTTGTCATTATACCCCAAAAAAGGACAGTTTGGTTTGAAACTTTATCAACCATATATTAATAATGCAAGTCACAGAGTAGCTTTTTCAAATGCTCTCTTATTAAGAAGAAAGTCTTCATTTACACAAGCTGGTATTTTTGTGGTTTCAATCATTGCTGATATTAGGAGATGCACCTTATTTTTTCTGCTTGGTGGTATTATTTTGTTGTTTAATAATCAGAAGAAGGTGATTTGTCTTCTGAGTTGAAGGTTAGTGCGGGAATACAAATTCTGATTTTGTAACAATTTTAATGTTCATGTGTTCTCATCTTTCTAACGAAGCAGAGTCGAGGGCAGCTTTGTCTATATTTAGGAAGGAGATTAAACAGCCTCCGCAATCCATTCCAAGATTTACCAATTGTATCTGACGAGCTTCTCCTTTTCATTAACCCTAATCACAACTCACTGTCTTTATTTCAGAGATGGAGAATAACCAATCAGTATCTTTCAGCCTTTGTTTTCCTGATTTAACAATTGTGGTTCTTACAGTTCATCACTGAAGCTTGCAAGAGAATATTTTACCCTGAATTTCCAGGCTTTCTGAGAAGTATATCCGGAGTAAAACTTGATCTTTCTTTTGGAATATGTTTCCCTGTTAGTCCCTTTAGAACTTTTCTTTTTAAAATTTTAGCTCAGATATTACCACCTTTGTGAAGTTCCCTTGACTACTTCCTGGCTTAGTGTGTCTTTTTCTATGACACTATTGTACATTGAACATATTTCTGCTTTTTAGAATTATCATTTATTCTCTCAGTGTTCACGTATTTGTCTTTGAACTGTATTGTGAGCAAGTTACTTGGGAGTAGTTACCTTCTCCCCCTGAAACCTCTCCCACCCATTCCCTCCCCCACCACCTTGGGGTTCCTAGGGCTTAGAATAGATAAAGTAATCTTTTAAATATATTTTCTAATGATTGAAGAAAACACATGAAATCAGTATTCCTTTCTTCTCACATTCCCCATAATCGTGTGTGGAACTTCTCTTAACCCACCATAGATTCTTCACATCTCTACACACAGGATAAAGCAGGCACTCAAGACTCTCCTTAACTAGGTAATCTCTATGCTAAGCCTGGAAAGCACTTTCTGATGCATAGATGGAGGTAGAATAATTTATTTCATCATTGCTCTGAAAACATCTTTACAATTATCAATGTTGTCACCAAGGAATCTGTAATTAGATATTGTAACAATATGGTCACTGTGTATTCAAGGCATATTACCTAAAAATTGAAAGTCCAGAGGAAATATACACAACTCTAAATATGTGATTTAGCAAATATTATTTTGTCTTCAATGATGTCTTTTTAAAGGAATTCAATAAACAATCAGATTAACTGAGTATATAAGTTTAGCTAGCTTTTATGATTTGTAGTTTAAACTAAAACTAAATCAACTGCGTAAAAACGGAAGTGATTAAAAATATTTTATCTAAAATGAAAAAAATGTCAACTTTATATTTTCTCTTTGAGAGACAGAGTAAATGAAAGTATTCTAATAGCCACTATAAGATGTCAGAGGAAAGCTGAATCTAAAATCCTAGTCATTAAAAATTAACAAAATCCAGCAAGATTGAAAATTTAACTTGCTTATATTAAGTTACTAATACTATGTAGCATTATTTTCTGTAACTGATATCACTTTTCATTCTCCTATACCCAAATAGGGAGGGAGCAGGATAGGGAATTAGGGGATAGATATTTATACTTGTCACTCAGTGACAAATCATTGAGCACTGGTTTGGATTACCCTTTTGATTGAAGTCTTTTTGGTAAATATCGCATCAGTTAGAAATAAAATTCTGAGTTTTCCCTTCTTTCATAATATGGTGCCTGGAGGTAGTGGAAATCAGTCTTCATAGTGACGGTTGGCAGGAGAGAGGAAGTACAAACCCTGCATTTCTTTACAGGGCTTTGATCTAGGCAGTAGCCTCTGCCCACACGGACTCCACCTGTGACATACCAGGTCTCGTCTGGCTTTTGGTTATGGGCTGGTGTACAATGCTGCTGACAATTGACCATGTATTTGTCAATCTCTTGTCATTGTGTTTTCCACACATAGCAGCCTCTCCTTCCCAACCGCTGGTCTCCGATAGTTCCTTACATATTTTTCACTCTTCTATATCCTGTGCACAAACCATGGAGAAGCAGTTATATTAGCCCATGTGATTTATTTCACCTACCCCCTTCCACAACCAGGTTTATTGTTCTGGCACCATTTAAAACATAGCACTAAGTATAAATGGAACCTCTCCTGAGACTTGTAGCCCACTCAAACTTTAAGCAATGCTTAGGACAATAGGTTGCTGGCTCTAGTATTTTCAGGGTCCCCACATATGTCTGGGTATTTTCACTAGTTACAATTACTTCTACTTCCCACTGTCTTTGAGGCTGCAAAGGCAGAATTTTTGCCTTTTGCATTTTTTCCAGCGATTTCCTTTCTATCATATTATCACTTGACTCTATCATCACTTACCATCACCCATCTTCATAGTAGCTGTTCTCAATCCTTATTGTGCAATAGAATCACCTGGAGGGCTTAATGAAACACAGATTGTTAGGCCTCACTCCTAGAGTTTCTTATTGAATAGTTCTGGGAAGAAGCCCAAGAATTTACATGTCTAAAAATTCCAGGATGATGCTAATGTTACTGGGGCGGGGGGGCACTTGGACTGGGGAGCTCTATGGGCTCTGAGGCCAGTCTATCCCTGAGATGTCACCACAGGACCACAGGCTCTTGGTCTCTCACAAGAAAGAATTCGAGGACAGATCAGACACAATGGTTGAGTGGTACAACTGGGAAAGTTTATTAAAGTAAGAGTACTCTTGAGACGGGAGAGAGGGCAAGCTGAAGGAGAGCTGCGCGCCCAGGAGTTTGGGTCTCTATCTTTTATTTACAAGTGTTAACTAGGGGGTGGAATATTTATTACTTGGGGAGGGAATTTCCTTGGAAGCAGGGTTTCACAACTTTTCTCCTTTACTTGGTCATGGTTTCTGGCCTTCTTTGTCTTGGGCCAGTCAGATTTGATCCTGCTTCTGATGGCTTTGTTTTTAGAGTGCTGCCAGTATAGGTCTCTAACCTTCAATAGCTAGCCATGACTCCTCCTTTGCTAGCCTCTAGGCATCCTGTTAAAACCTAATACAGGGACCATATTTTGAGAAGCCTTGACTTACAGACAAGATGACATTCAAGTTCATAAGCATTACTCTTTTAAAACAACTTTATTGAGGTATAGTTGATTCTGATATTGTGATTTATAATAAGAAAGATATATTTGGTCTTCATCATTTCTGGCACAGAGCTTCTAAAACCTTTGGAATATTCTAAGTGAGGGGAGCAATAAAGGTGTCTTTGTTATGCTATGAAGTGACTTTTGGAAAGCACCTCTGGATGGGGGCTGGTGCCAGGAGAACCAACCATGTGATTAGAGAGTTGGAACTTTCAGTCCCACCCCTGACCTCCAGGGAGGGGAGAGGAGCTGGGGGTTGAATCAGTAGTCAATGGCCAATGATTTAATCAATCGTGTCTATTTAATTAAGCCTCCATTAAAACCCAAACAGATGGGTATGAAGAGCTTCTCCACTGGTGAATACATGGAGATGTGGGGAGAGTGGTACTCTCCCTGAGAGCATTGACGCTCCACACCCCTTCCCACATACCTTGACCTATATATCTCTTCCTCTGGCTGTTGATTTATATTATTTAATATCTCTTATAATAAACTGGTAATTTATTGAGCAAACTGATTTCCAGAGTTCTATGAGCCACTCTAGGAAATTAATGGAAGCCAAGGAAAGAGTCATGGGAATCTCTTATTTATAGCCAGCTGGTCAGAAGCACAGGTAGCAACTTGGACTTGTGATTGGCATCTGAACTTGGGGGCAGTCCAGTGGGATTGATCCCTTAAACTGTAGAATCTAGTGCTATCTCCCAATAGATATTTTTAGAATCGAATTGAATTGCAGGACACCCAGCTGGTGTCTGAGAGTTGCTTGGTGGTGTAGGGGAAATGCCTCACACATTGGAATTGTCGACCAGAGTTGTACTGATATACAAAAAGTTTGCATATCAACAAAGCCTGACTTTTAAAACTATTACCTTGCAAGGAGTTAAGAAGAAAAACAGTCAAAGTTGAGAAATGATTTTGTTTCTCTAGCTAGTAATTCATCCTTGCTTTGCAGCATTGAAACCCATTGATTCAAAAGGAGGGAAGCCAGAGGGCAAGAGAATTTCAGAACATGAAATATTGTAAAAAGTATTATCCTTTCTAAAAAATGAACAACAACAACAACAACAACAACAACAACAAAAAACCAAGATGGAGACTATCAAACAATACCTACATTACTGGAACTAAGGAAGGGCCACAGTCCTATGCAGTAATCTTTTAAAAAGTACTGACCAGGGAGAGAGAGAGAAAGAAAATAGAGCAATAATAAAGCAGTTTCTACTTAGCATTCCAAGAAGCAGTGCAGAGAAGCTAATGGGACACAATTTCACGAATGCTTCACATTTGGAAAAAAGCAGACTGAGAAGATGATGAGGCAGCCAGAAGGGAAGACCTGAAAACCCCCGAAGAACGAAGTCCTTCTCCATCACCACAGAGTTCATCAGGCAGGGAAATTTCCAAGATGTGGGTTTTCCACATTCTGGGAGGAAAAGAGAGAGACACCAACCAGTGTAACTGTGATCTTTCAGAAATAATTATTTCTGCTCAAAACACGTGGGAACATAAAAAAGAAACTAAGCAGGATGTGATCTATGGAGAAATTGGGCAGCCTGGAGGGAAGAGGACCCCACAAGTAACAGTGTGGCTCAAATTTTCAAGTCCTCCTTGTGTTTTCCCTTAAGCTGCTGTGTGGGAAAAATGAAGGAGTGAAACAAAGGTTGAAAAATTGGGGAAGAATAGTATATTAATTTTATATTGCTGTGTAATAAAATTGCCACAAACCTAGCAGCTTAAAATAACTTGAATACATTATCAAAAGGTTTAGTGAATCAGGAGTCTGGACATGGCTTGCTGGCTCCTCTGATTTGTGCTGGTCTCACAGTCTACAGGGCGGATGTTGGCTAGCTGCATTCTCATCTGGAGGCTCAGGGAGGAAGAGTCCCCTTCCAGGATAATCCAGGTTGTTGGCAGATTTGAGTTCTTTGCTGCTATGTGACTGAGGGCTTCAGCTTCTTGCTGGTTGTTGGTTGTAGTTTCCTGTTAGGCTGTCCACAGTTCCTTGTCATGGGGGATGTCTCAAACATCCACTTACTTCATCAAGCATGCAAAGAGAGTTTCTGGCTCCAGTGGGCTAAGATGAAATTTTATATAACAATCCTTTATCGTGGGAGTGACATCCTATCATCTTTGCCATATTCCATTGGTTATATGCTAGTCACATGTCCTGTTCAAACTAAAAGGAAGGAAATTTCTCACAAAAGTATGAAGACCAGGAGGTAGAAATCACAGGGAATCACCTTAGCATATGTCCATTACAACTAGTTCTATTAAAAAAAGATCCCAGGACCCCACACTGAATTGGGTAAATAGTGTGGGCCCCAGGTCCAACATCCCCATTCCTTAAAAAAGAAGATACTCTACATCTTCATCTTTGTTATGAAATGTTTAAAGAAATTACAAAAGTCATATCAAGCAATAAGTATGACTGCCCAAAAATCCATTGGAGCTTTCCCTTAACCGCCCATTCTCCTCTCTCAGACACTGCAAAGGTAGGTATAACAAATAATACTTAACTCATAAACTGAATGTCTTAGGAGCAAGAAAACATGGTACTCAGTAATGTGGAATGGGGGAAATGAAATTCAGATGCATTATATTGAGGCCAAAAGGAGGCCTAGAAAAATCAAGCATCCACTCTAGGAGAAAATATAACCCAAGAAACAAAACAAAAAATTTTGCTTAGTGAGGGTTTTACCCTATGGAAGATCTTATAGACAGCATTACTAGAGTGAAGGGAAAAAGGAGTGAAGCAGAGAGGCAAAGACTGGGGCAATGCTTCTCAGACTTGAGGAGGTGTCCAGCATTGCTGAGGAGCTTATTGAAAACAGATTGCTGAATTGAGTAGGTCTAGGGTGGGACTTAATAACACGCACTTCTATTAAGTTCCCTTATGATGCTGATTCTGCTGATACAGGACAACACTTTGGGAACCATTATACCAGGAGTGGGTTACATTTTTTAGAATTTCATTTTATATTGTAACAGGACATCTAATATCAGTTTTCTGTCTTCTATATCAGTTTGATTCTGTAAGTTGTAGCTGATTTGAAATACTATGCTTGCTGTATTTTCTGTTCCTGGTCATTTAAGATTTCTTTTTTTTTTTTTTTTTTCAATTTTCCTCAATAGCACACACATTGGGTATAGTATAAATACCTGATATACTGGGACACAATTATATGAGAACATATATAAATGTGCTTAGTATAATACCTAGCATTCACAGACACTCAATAAATGCTGTTTTATTTCCTTCTTACCCGACCAAAAGAAGAATGGAAAATTATAAGTTGCTCTGACGCCAGTTATTAAAATACTGGCCCATGTATAATTGTACCAATATCTAAAATTGAGATCTCAGAGTTTACTAAATATTTTGTTAAAACGTATTTTCTCTAAGAATATGTGCCTTTCCTTTCAAACACCCTTTGAGGCTCTCTTCTGCTTAAATACATGGAACAGAAGTCCAATTTATATTATGTGTCGGAGAATGCGTCAGAGTAAGTAAGTAAAATGACTTAATGACAAAACTATCCATTAGCAACTTTAGGACAGGTCCTATTTCTGCTTATCTTGGCCACTCCATCATAATTTAGTTTCTGATACCTTTCCCTCTGATTATGTAATTTCCTCTACTGGTCCTCAAACTAAAGTCACACCAGATTCAGCACTACCACCAAGAGCTGACTTTAAAATAAGTAACAAATTGGGCGCCTGGGTGGCTCAGTCGGTTAAGCGACGGCCTCCGGCTCAGGTCATGATTCTGGAGTCCCGGGATCGAGTCCCGCGTCAGGCTCCCTGCTCGGCAGGGAGTCGGCTTCTCCCTCGGACCCTCCCCCCTCTCGTGCTCTCTCTCATTCTCTCTCTCTCTCAAATAAATAAATAAAATCTTTAAAAAAATAAAATAAAATAAGTAGCAAATTATAATACAGATAAAAGTGTTTAAGTAATAACACAACAAAGTGATGAAGATTTTTCCATGGACAGCCTTATACCATCAGCTTTCTCTATTCTTACTTGAGATAATTGGTTGAGAGTAAAGGCAGTGATAATAAGGAAGGGAGCTTAATGAGCCTTAAGATTTCTGGGAGTCTACAGGATGGAGATAATGAGATCTTCCCTACCAGCACTACAGGATTTTTGTGTGAATCAAATAAATGATGTAAAGGTTCTTTGAAAAATGTAAATGTCTGATTTTTAAATAATCGCTCCATAAATAAACAAGAGAGTCTTAGTATACAGGAGGAACTAAAGGTCTGCAAAGGGTTTCTCAATTTAATAGCAGAGACTAATATGACATCCCAAACAAAAGAAGGAAAAAGGAAGGCTAGAACAAAAGAAATATTGGTAAAATATGAACACAAATTGATAAATAAGACTGATTTGATTTAGACCAAATATATAGACTCAAGCTATAATTGTAAGGGAACTAAATTCCAATTTTTAAAACTTTGCTTTTGTAAAGCAAAAATGGATGTATTTTAAAAGAGGTAGCTCTCTCATAAAGAGAGGAAAATCCTTGGGGCGCCTGGGTGGCTCAGTCGGTTAAGCGTCTGCCTTTGGCTCAGGTCATGATCCCAGGGTCCTGGGATGGAGTCCCACGTTGGGCTCCTTGTTCAGTGGGGAGTCTGCTTCTCCCTCTTCCCCTTACCCCACTTGTGCTCTCTCTCTCAAATAAATAAATAAATGAATAAAATCTTAAAAAAAATGAGAGAGGAAAATCCAAAGTGAATGGATGAGCAAAGACAAGCCAAGAAAACTATAGGAAAAGGAGGACATTAGAATCACCCTATCATCAGAGGAGAGAATTCGAAATAGCACGTATCAAAAAGGAATGAGCCATTTTATATGTGAAAATGACTCTGTATCTGTATTAGTCTCTTACTGCTGCTGTAAGAAATTACCACAAATTTAGTGGCTTCTGACAACCCAATTTATTTTCTTATAATTTTGGAGGTCAGAAGTCTCAAAATGGTGTTGTAGGGCTAAAATCTGCATGGCTATATTCTTTCTGGAGGTTCTAGAGGGGAAATTATTCCTTTGCCCTTTTTTTTTTTTTTTTTACCTTTAAAAGCCTCCTATATTCCTTGCTTGTGGTTCCTTTCTCCAAATTCAAATTCAGAAGAGTAGCATCTGCCAATCTTCCTCTCTGATCTTTGTCTCTGTTGTCATATCTCCCTCTGCCTCTGATACCCCTGCTTCCCTTTTGTAAGAACTCATTTGGTTAGACTGGGCCCAATGAGATAATCTGGGTTAATGTCCTCATCTCAACAGATGTAACCTTAATCACTTCTGTATGATCCCTTTCGCCATGTAAGGTAACATAGTTATGGGTTCCTGGGGATTAGGCTGTAGACATCTCAGTAGGCCATTTCCCAGCATACCACAGTGGGGTGGATAGAAGCCATCTGAATGTTCCTCTCATCCTCTGCATATATTCTGGATACCTTGTTCTTCCTGGACAGTGAAAGTCAGTTGTTTTTGTATCTTCCTAATTTCATCCATGAGAGTTTGTTAGCCACTCTAGGTAAAGGGTTTAATTCAAATACATAAATAATTGTCATAAATCTTTTAATGTCAAATGATATTAACTTATTTATTTATGAAAATCAAATGATGGAAATACAAAAAGTGACTGATGTAAAGGTCAAAAAATATCTCTTATTTCATGGTTCTCTTCTAATAGAAAAGAACAATGAATAATCATATATTAAAAATAAAGATATATGTAATAATGTAATCATATATTACATACTATGATAGTAATACATGGGATAATGGCAAGAGAGCCATAGGCAAGGGCAAGATTGGTAATAGGGCTACCATAGATACATTGATAAGATATGGCCTCTCCCTGAAGGTGACATTTGACAAAAGGCCAAATGTATGTGTGAGAGCAAGTCATGTAAATATGTGAGTTCTATGAGGCAAGCACTTTCCAGATATAGTGCACAGTAAGACTGTTCACTCAGGAGAACAGTCCTGGTTTTTCTGAAGAACAGACAAGCCTGAGTAGCTAACAAAGTGAACAAGGAATGAATGGTAGGGAAGGTCATGAGTGACCTTGAAAAGTGTTACTATTTTATTATTTTTTTTTCCTGAGTGCTATGGAGATCCACAAGAGAACATTTAGTGTAAGAGTGTGTAAGAAGAAAACCAAGGACAATAAGCACAAGGTTTTATAAGATTTTACAATGTGAGAACAACTCTAAGATGAGTGCTCTGGGCGGCTATGGAGCTTAAAGATATTATAGAAGAGATTGGGTAAGGTCAAAAGTTTAGTTTCTCTGAGAATTTTGTTACAGTTCAAATTCTCAAAAGGTATGGGAAATTTTATATTAAGTTAGTAATGAGACAGGATGTAGAGGTAGTAAGACTAGGGTTCTGGTTTAGTAGCCATTGGTGGACAATTTGGGTTTATTAAGAAAGATGGAAAGGAACAATAGGGGGCTAAGATCCAGTAAGGGCTACCAAGGAAAATCTTCGTTCTTTCAGACCCTTTCACAGGAGAGACATTATGTACTTTATTTTCAAAAAGATCTTGCTTTCTCTGTGGATAATTGATTGGAGGAGGAAGCAGAGTGGAAGAGGGAGACCAATTAGAGGCACTCTAATGGTCCAGGCAAGAAGTAATGGTGGCTTAGGCGAGGAAGTATTGACACAAGTGCAATGAGACAGCTGTCCCACCCAAATGCTGTTAACTTCTCTTTTTGACAAATGAAAAAAAAAATACATATGACTATGTGAAAATATTGCTAAGGCCTTCCCAGGGCCAATGAAAGCACAGAGCTCTTACATTTAAAATTTATGAGTTTCATAGCATATACATCTCTGTTGAGAATAGTTTAGTAATGTGATGAGGATAAAAGCCTGATAAGGCTAAGAGAACATAGGAGAGGAAGTGAAGACAACAAATGTAGATACCTCTTTCAAGGACTTTGCTTCAAAAGGGAGCAATGAATGGATTGGGAGCTAGCTAGTTGGGAACATGGGAGAGAAAAAGCTTTATTATTATTATTATTATTATATGCTTGGAGATGTAATGAAATGTCTATATGAATCTGGAAATAATCCAGTAGAGAAGTATAAACTGATGATGTGGTAGAAAAAGAGATGTCAGAGGTACCAAACCTTTAAATAGGGCCCTGAAAAGACTATCTTTAAAGAGAAGTAGGGATACACATTAATTGACATGGAAGTGAAGACAGAGTATGTGGTTATCAAGTTAAGGAATTGGCATAGTAAGATGAAGAAGTTTTCTTCTAAATGTCTCAATTTTCTAAGTCAAATATCATATTTTAGATCATCCTCTGAGAGGTTTCAGGACCAAAAGTTATAAAATTGCAATCTGGAAAACTGGGAGAATGAATTGATAAAGAATATGTAATGTAATTGCTGAAATTACTGAGGACCCACTCAATGTTTATGGGCATAAATTTAAAATGAGATCTGTCATCTTGACTTTAGTATTTCTCTAGAGAGATTCAGCTGCTTGTGTACAGTCCCAGAATTAACACAGTGGTGGATTTAACCAGGATTTGGATTTTACCATGTAAGAACACTGGATGGAAATGTGTGCAAGGGAATAGAAGGAGTATGTAAAGATAAAATTACAGAGATGAGCTACAGAATCTAAGTTGGGCAAAGAAGGAAGTGAATTTTTAGGCAGCTTATGAACAATGCAAAA
This sequence comes from Callorhinus ursinus, assembly GCF_003265705.2. Taxonomy (NCBI): domain Eukaryota; kingdom Metazoa; phylum Chordata; class Mammalia; order Carnivora; family Otariidae; genus Callorhinus; species Callorhinus ursinus. The sequence continues at coordinate 45,923,579 of NW_027397072.1, forward strand.
CAATGCAAGATTAGTGAGGCTTGGAAGGCATTGGTGAGACCAAGTAACTTTTGAATATGGTTTTATGAAAAATTATAGATAGGAGAGATTGATGAGCTGTCATGAGTGTGTCAAACTCTGTAACTAATAAAAATCATATGCATTTTTAGTGCTTATGAAGTATTAAAAAGTCATTCATACATGAGTCATAAAGAAAACTTTAAAAAATTTTGAAATTAAAGAACTGAACAGAACAGATTCTTTGAAAAAAAGAATTGCATTCAAGAATTGCATTAGAAGAGAAAATAAGGACAAAAGTTAAAATACAACTCTACTAGTCAACGGTTGATTTGTTTTTAAATTTATTTAATATTCTTTTTAACAGATGTTTTTAATTTTGATGAGATAGAATTCATCACATTTTGTTTTATACTTAGTGTTGTGTCCCAAGAAATCTTTTCCCACTTCATGATGGCAAGGATGTTTTCCTCTGTTATGTTCTAGAATCTTTATAACTTTAGCTTTTATGTTTATGATCCATCCTCCATTAATCTTATAGGATGTGAGGTAGGGCCAAGGATCCCCCTACAATTCCATACAGATATCCAGTTGTTACATTACCATTTGTTGAAAAGACTATCCTTTCCCCATTGAATAGTTTTGGCACTGTCCTTAAAAATAAATTGACCATGTTGATTTTTCGTTTTGTTTTGTTTCTTTATTCTATATACTTGATGTATTTATTACTCTTTGCACCAATGCTACCTTGTCTTCAGCTTCATAGTAAGTCTTGAAATCAAGTAGTGCAAATCCTTCAATTTTGTTGTTTTAAAAATTGTTTTATTCTGTTCCATTGATTCATGTGTCTCTTTTTGTGCCAGTACCATACTCTTTTGATCACTACGGCTTTGTAACATAACTTGAAGTCTGGAATTGTGTTGCCTCCAGCTTTGCTTTTCTTTTTAAAGGTTGCTTTGGCTCTTCAGGGTCTTTTGTGGTTCCATACAAATTTTAGGATTGTTTGTTCTAGCTCTACAAAAAATGTTGGTATTCTGATAGGGATTACATTGAATGCATAGATTGCTTTGGGTGGCATAGACATTTTAACAATATTTGTCCTTCCAATCCATGAGCATGGAATGTCTTTCCATTTCTTTATGTCATCTTCAATTTCTTTCATCAGTATTTTACAGTTTTCAGAATATAGGTCTTTCACTTCTTTGGTTAGGTTTATTCCTAGGAATCTTACGGTTTTGTTGCAATCGTAAATGGAATTGATACCTTAATTTCTCTTTCTGCTGCTTCATTTTTGGTGGGTAGGAATGCAACAGATTTCTGTACATTAATTTTGCATCCTGCAACTTTACTGAATTCATGTATCAGTTCTAGCAATTTTTTGGTGGAGTCTTTTGGGTTTTCTATATAGAGTATCATGTCATGTGCAATAGTGAATATTTTACCTCTTCCTTGCTGATTTGGATGCCTTTTATTTATTCTTGTTGCCTGATTGCTGTGGCTAGGACTTCCAGAAATGAACCCACAATTCTATGATCAATTGGTCTTTAACAAAGCAGGAAAGAATATCCAATGGGAAAAAGATGGTCTCCTCAAGAAATGGTGTTAGAAAAACTGCACAGCAACTTGCAAAAGAATGAAACTGGACCACTTTCTTAAACCATACACAAAAATAAATTAAAAATGGATTAAATACCTAAATGTGAGACAGGAAAATATCAAAATCCTAGAGGAAAACATAAGCAGTAACCTCTTTGACACTGGTCCTAGCAACTTCTTACTAGATACATCTCCTGAGGCAAGGGAAAGAAAACCAAAATTAAACTATTGGGACTTCATCAAAATAAAAAGCTTCTGCACAGCAAAGAAAACAATTAAAAAAACTAAAAGGCAATCTTCACAATGGGAGAAGATATTTTCAAAAGACATATCTGATAGAGAGTTAGTATCCAAAATGTATAAAAAACTTGTAAAACTCAACACCCCAAAAATAAATAATCCAATTAACAAATGGGCAGAAAACAAAAACAGACATTTTTCCAAAGAAGACACACAAATGGCCAACAAACACATGAAAAGATGCTCAGCATCAATGATCATCAGGGAAATACAAGTCAAAAGTACAATGAGTTATCACCACACACCTATCAGAATGGCTAAAAATCAACAACACAAGAAGCCACAGATTTTGGTAAGGATGTGGAGAAAGAGGAACCCTCTTACACTTTTGATGGGAATGCAAACTGGTGCAGCCACTCTGGAAGACAGTATGGAGGTTCCTCAAAAAGTTAAAAATAGAACTACCCTATGATCCAGCAATTGTACTACTAGGTATTTACCTAAAGAATACAAAAATACTATTTGGGAGGGATATATGCACCCTGTTGTTTATAGCAGCATTATCTACAATAGCCACATAATAGAAACAGCCCAAGCGTCCATTGACTGATAAATGGATAAAGAAGCTGTGGAATATATAGATAGATATAGATATATAAATATATATATGCAATAGAATATGACTCAGCCATCAAAAAGAATGAAATCTTGCCATTTGCAACAATATGGTTGCAGCTAGAATATATTATGCTAAGGGAAACAACTCAGTCAGAGAAAGACAAATACCATATGATTTCACTCACATGCGGAATTTAAGAAACAAAACAAACCAGCAGAGGGAAAAGAAGAGAGAGAGATAGAGGCAAACCAAGAAACAGACTCTTAACTATAGAGAACAAAGTTATGGTTACCAGAGGGGAGAAGGGTGGGGGTGATGGGCTGAATAGGTGATGGGGATTAAGGAGGGCACTTGCTGTGATGATCAACAGATGTCGCATGTAAGTGTTAAATCACTAAACTGTGTTAAACACCTAAAACTAATGTTACATTGTATGTTAATTAACTGGAATTTAAATAAAAACTTAAAAAATTGTTTTGATCCTTATTTTTTCTCTATAAATTTTAGAATCAGTCTGTCAATTCCTAAAAGAGGAAAAAATGTGGGCTTTTGATTAGAATTGTATTTAACCTATAAATCAAATTAAGGAGAATTGTTAGTATAATAAAATTGATTATTCCAATTCATAAGCATGATATATTTCTTCATTCACTTAGGATTTCTTTAAGTTCCCTGTGTAATGTTTTGTATTTTTTCTGTGAATAGATTTCACATATGTTTTGCTAAACTACTTACTAAATATTTTATGTTTGCTACTGATTTGAATGGTAATTTAAAAAATTTTCCTTCTCAAATTATTTATTGTTAGCATTTAGAAATGCAATTGATTTTTGCATATAGACCTTTTCTCTGCCAGATTGATAAATTCACTTAATAATTCTATTAATTTTATTTTTATTTTATTTTTTAAAAGATTTTATTTATTTGAGAGAGGGAGGGAGAGAGAGAGAGCTTGAACAAAAGTGGGGGGAGGGGTAGTAGGAGAGGGAGAGGGACAAGCAGGCTCCCTGCCTGACCCTGAGATCATGACCCAAGCTGAAGTCAGATGCTTAACCAACTGAGCTATCCAGGTGCCCCTATAATTCTAGTAATTTAAAAAATAATTTTTTAGGCTTTTCTACTTAAATAATCTTTCTACCTGCATGTATAGACCGTTTTAATATTTTTTCTCTCCCTCCGAGATCTAAGCCTTTCATTTCTTCCTTAAATTACCAAATCAGCTAGGGCCTCCAGTGCAATGTTGAAATGGAAGTGGAGAAGTGGACATCCCGGTCTTTTTCCTGATCTTAAGAAGAAAGCATTCAGTCTTTTATAAAAAGGATGGCCTAGTATAAAGTAAAATTAAAGGGCCCTCATGTTAAAAAATTATTAAGTATTTCAAGGAAGCAACAGCATTAAACAAATTTCTGTAATATCTCTTTTGTCATGTCTTTGTCTCATTTTGGTATTGTGGTTATACTGGCTTCATAAAATCAGTTGAGATGTTTCTTCTATTTTCTGAATTTATATAAGGTTGGTATAATTCATACATGAAAGTTTAAGACAATTCACCAATGAAGCTATCTAGGCCTGGAGATTTCTTTGTGGGGAACTTAAAATTATTATTACAATTAAATTATAATAATTAAAATTATTGCTATGAATTCATTTTCTTTAATAGACATAGGCTTATTCAGGTTTTCTATTTTTTTATTGTTTCAATCCAGTAAATTGGTGTTTTTCAAGGAATTTGCATTATTCAGTCAAGGGGGCAACCTTTCTCCCAGAAGCGCTTTAACATTCCATCTATGAAATTCTAAGATCTCTGTTTTTCAGTTCAGATTCCAAACTTCCATTCAGTCAAAAGACTGGTATCATTCATCTTACTGGAAGTTGAATTAGTTGGAGATTTGGTTATAGATTCCATAATTCAATTCATTTTTGGCTTCAAATGCTCTGAAGGTGGATTCAGGGTTTCTCTCCCTCCAGATGAGCCCTGAGACCAAATACTCAAGGATGCTGGGTCCCTAAACCACAAGGAATCAAGTAGGCTATGTCTCACACTGTCTGCCAGATTTACAGACACTCCCAAAATGGGAGTCCTCTCTCTGCTTTTCAGCCTTGCCTCAGCTCTCTTTAGTCTGCAGAATTCCCTTGAAAAAAAGCCACTTGGCAGAGGTTATCTTTGCCTTTTCTTCTCCTCTAGTTTTCAACCTGACAGGCCAGCCCACAGATTTCTCAAGGTTTCTCTTTTTTTGTCCTCTGAGAGACTGTCCTTCTCTGAGAGCTTATTTCTTTCCACACCTGCCCCAGCCTCATCAGCTAGCCCTAAATGTGAAAGTGTCCCTTATCTTCAGGTCTGGAAGAAGGACTCATAACTCTAGAGTTTAGTTCTTTTAGTTTTCTTTGAATCTACAGCTTATCACTGGTTTTATAACAAATAATGACTGTTTTTTCTGACACTTACTGTTGTTTCAGCAAGAGTAAAATCTTTTGTGTTCTTCTACATTCTAATCAGGAATGAAAACTCTCCCTTCATATTGTTGGTATCTTTCTTCATGGTGGTGATGTTTTTGCACGAACAGTTCTAGAAGATTTAGATGGAGATAAATTTTAAAAATGGAAGATTTTTAAAAAAAATTTTTTTTAAAGATTTTATTTATTTATTTGACAGAGAGAGAGATAGTAAGAGCAGAAACACAAGCAGGGGGAGTGGGAGAGGGAGAAGCAGGCACCCCGCTGAGCAGGGAGCCCGATATGGGACTTGATCCCAGGACCCTGGGATCATAACCTGGGGCGAAGGTAGACCCTTAACGACTGAGCCATCCAGGCACCCTCATTCATGACTTCTATATTATCCACTGTTGAGTGTGGGTTGGATCTTGTTTTTATTTATTTCAGAGAGAGAGAGAGAGAGAGAGAGAGAGCAAGCATGGGTGGGGGAGGGGCAGAGGGAGAAGCAGACTCCCCACTGAGCAGGGAGCCCGATGCTGGGCTCGATCCCAGGACCCTGGGATCATGACCTGAGCCAAAGGCAGAAGCTTAACCAACTGAGACACCCAGGTGCCCCAAGATTTTTTTTCTGATGTTTAAAAATTTTTAATCATGCACATGATGGAGACATATCCAAGATCAGTAATAGTTACTTCATTTTTTGGCGTAACACTACCTGTTAAATAATTTCAGAAATCCTCCTTATTGTGAAATCACTGAGGGCAGTGATAACGTCACATTTAAATCTGAAGCAAATAGTCTAAAATATTATAAAAACATCTTACTTAAGGACGCCTGAGTGGCTCAGTCGGTTGAGCATCTGCCTTCGACTCAGGTCATGATCTCAGGGTCCCGGGATCGAGTCCCGCATCGGGCTCCCTGCTCCTCGGGGAGTCTGCTTCTCCCTCTCACTCTCCCTTTGTGCGTTCTCTCAAATAAATAAATAAAATCTTAAAAAAACTCACTTAATAAAGTCATATATGTCATGTAATTGTGTTATTTCCCTTTACTTTAATATTTTGACATCCACTGTGTTTATACTTCCAAAAATCATTTTAGAATAATTTGCAAGAATGACCCTACATTCCTCTGTTGTAATAAAATACATACCATCAATTTTTAATATGTAATTATGGTAACTGATCATTTCTAAATTGTCATGATGCTGTACAAATTTAAATTCTTCTCACGTTCACATTTTTATTCTGCATCTTCCATTATTACGATAGTAGTAAGGTATTTAATTATATGTATTCCATGTTATTTATTAAGATGGTTTATGTGATACTGAAACTTTGCTGTTGTCAACTCTTTACTGAATTTGTATAATTCTTCACAAATGCAAGGTTTTTATTATATATCTGGAATAAAGAGTAAGAAGAATGTTCGTCTTTTACTGTCTTTCCACTTGCTTTCCTTCTCTATTATGTGTATGTTTTGTAAATCCACAGAGACTGGAATAATTAGGCTTCCTGGACAGCTGCAATACTAAACTTTCCATAAACTGTTAGTGGAAAGATTGCTTCAAAATACTTCCTTTATTTTACCTATAATTTCATCTTACAGTTTTCTATAAATCCCTATATAAATCACATGGGTTCTGAAATTTTTTAGCACTTGCTGTTTTTCCCCATTGTTGAGTAAAACTGCCAACTACAGTGTTTCTCAAAAGGCGGTGAATAGCAGAAAGAATCCCATGTATGAATACAAAACAGTCTGGGTTCTCAGCACTCCCAATGACCAGGTAGAATTAAGGAAGCTCTGATAAGTTGTCATGCAGAGTGGGGCCCTTGCCACAATTGTGTGAGGGAAAAGCAAGCAGATGGTCCATTTAGTTAAAGCTCCATGTGTTAGGGCTGTCAACCAGGCATCAGAAACATCACAACCAAGGTGATGCAAATTATCATTGTTGCAAATAACCTTGAGCATTTTATTACACAGGAATGCTTATAGGCAACTGTAGTATTTGTTCTACCATAAAATTATATTTCTGTTAATACCTTAAAAATGTAGTTAAGTAAACTTCTGACTTTAAAGACCTCTGTATCTAATAATAAAGCCGAGAAGTAAAAGAAAAGGTTTTTTTCAGTGCCTAGTTAATTTTTTTCTGCTGGAATAGTACATATACGTGATATATACTGAAATTGTTTGTTTATTTAGATTCTGTTTATCCAGAGAACTCTGACTAAATCAGACTCCAAAAAAAACTTGCCCAGAAAAACTATTTCTTACTTGTGGCAGGATAAATACTAGCTTCCCAGAAGATATCCATGTCCTAACCCCTGGAACCTACGAATATTACCATTTACCACATGGAAGTTCTTGAAGTGGGGAGATTATCATGGATTATCTGAGTGGGCCCTAAATGCTATCACATTTATCCTTACAATAGGGAGACTGAGGAAGCTTTAACAAGAGGAGAGGGAATGTGACCACAGAGACAGAAATTTGACTGGTGTGATTACAAGCTAAGGAATGCTGACAGCCACCTGATGCTGGACTATGCAAGGCACAGAATCTGCCTTAAAGCATCCTGAGGGAGCACACCTCTGCCAATACCTTTATTTTTACTCAGTGGAACTTATTTCAGATTTCTGGCCTCCAGGACTATGAGAGACTAAATTTCTGTTGTTGTAAGCCACAAAGTTTGTGGTAAATTGTTAGCGCAATCATAGGAAACTACCATTACTCTCACCATCAATCTGGATCTCCCTTTATGCTGAATTCTCTTTTCTATAGAGTTAATGATAGAAGGGGCGAAAAGGGGAAGGATATTATTATTTGTTGGGTACTCTCTGTGTCTAGTGCAATGCAAGACATTCAAAACACACGGTCTCATTCCCTCATCTTCCCTGAGTATCTTGCTAACATGACAAAGCAGCAATCGTGGAAACTCATGCCCCTTTAGATCATCATGCTAACACGATGACATCATTAAATTTCTTCAATGGCTATCTAGAGCACCATACAGGTAATACAATCTTTTGGCCTTTGAGCAAATCTGGCCCAAGGAGATTTTTGTTGGCTAGTACTGTGTATTAAACTCATTTGAACTTGGAGAATTTTTAGCAAGATGAGCCAGGTCTCCAGTAGTTCACAGTTCCCACTACTCAATACTGATTACTACTGCCAACTTCACAGAATCAGATTTCCACCCTGGCCTCTGAAGACATTTCAACGTGCAGCTCTGTTCTGAACAGCTCAGCCCAAACTCCTAAAAATGTCATACCACCTCTTTCATGTTGTCCCTATTTACTGGTCAAAACATGGCTTTTTCTTCTTACATTTTTTTTTTCTGTTAAGTGGTTTTTATTTTTTCAGCTTTACTTAGGTATAAGTGACAAATATGTATTTAAGGTGTGCAGAGTGATGTTTTGACATACATACATACATACATTACAAGATTACCACAGTCAAGGTAATTAACATATCATCTCACAGTTACGCTCTTTTGTATGTCAAGAAAACTTAAGATCTAGCAAATTTTAAGTATACATTATTAACTATAGTCACCATGGTACTCATTCAAACTTCAGAACTTATTAATCTTATAAGTGAGTTTGTACACTTTGATCAAAATCTCCCCAATTGCTCCCCCTCCCCCATTCCCTGGTTATCACCATCCTACTTTCTGTTTCTGTGAGTTCAACTTTTTTTAGATTCCACATGTAAGTAAGATAATGCAGTGTTTCTCTTTCTGTGTCTGGTTAATTTTACTAGCATAATGTCCTACAAGTTCATCCTTGCTGTAGCAAAAGTTGGATTTCCTTATGTTATAGCTGAATGATATTCCATTGTATACATATATTACATTTTCTTTATTCACTCATCTGCCAGTGGACACTTAGGTTTCCCTATCTTGTCTATTGTAAATAATGCTGCAATGAACACAGAATACAGTTACCTCTTCAAGGCCCTGATTTCATTTCCTTTGAATATATATACCCAGAAGTGAGACTGCTGGATCATATGGTAGTTCAATCTTTATTTGAAGAACTACCAAACTGTTTTCCATAGTGGCTGTACCCATTTATATTCCTAACAATAGTGTACAGGGGTTTCTGTCTCCCCACACTCTTGCCAACACTTCTTCTTATCTTTTCACTTTTTTTTGAGAGAGGGGAGGGGGCAGAGGGAGAAATCAAGAGTCGGACACTTAACCAATTGAGCCACCCAGGTGCCCTTTTTACTTTTCTATCATAGCTCTCCTAACAGGTGTGAAGAGGTATCTCACTGTGGTTTTGATTTTTGTTTCCACGATGATTACTGATGTTAAGCATCTTTTCATATACCTCTTGGCCGTTTGTGTATCTTTTTTTGAAAAAAAAAAGTCTCTTTAGGTTCATTGCTTCATTGCTCATTTTAAAATCAGGTTATTTGTTTGTTTGTTTGTTTGTTTTTCTATTGGGTTGTAGGAGTTCTTTATGTATTTTGGATATTAACATGTATCAGATATATGTTTTGGAAATATTTTCTCCTGTTCCAAATGTTGCCTTTTCATCTTGTTTTTTCCTATGCTGTACATAAAATTTTAGTTTAATATAGTTCTACTTGTTCATTTTTGCTTTTGTTGCCTGTTCTTTTAGTGTCATATCTAAGAAATCATTACTAAGACCAATGTCAAAGAGCTTTTCCCCCATGTTTTCTTTTTGGACTTTCATGGATTCGGGTGTTAAGTTTAAATCTTTAATTCATTTTGAGTTAATTTTTGTGTATGGGGTAAGATAAGGGACCAGTTTTGTTCTTTTGCATGTGGATAAACAGTTTTTCTAGCGCCATTTATTGAACAGATACTCTTTCACCACTGTGTATTCTTAATGTCTTTGTTGAAGGTTAATTGACCATATGTGCATAGGTTTATTTCTGGGTGCTCTATTCTATTTCACTGATCTATGTGCCTGTTTTTGCTGGTAGCTATTTTTATACTATCTTGATTTCTATAGCTTTGTAATATAATTTAAAATTAGGAAGCATTGTGTCTCCACCTTTATTCTTGCTAAAATTTGCTTTAGCTATTTGAGATCTTTTATTGTTCCATACAAATTTTAAGATTATTTTTTTCAATTCTGTGAGAAATGCCAGTGAGATTTTGATAGGAATTGCATTGGATCTGTGGATCATCTTGAATCAAATGGACATTTTATCAATATTAATTCTCCCAATCTATGAACATGGGATCTCTTTCCATTTATTTGTGTCTTCTTCAATTCCTTTAATCACTATTTTGTAGTTTTCAGTGTACAGATCTTTCACCTCCTTGGTTAAACTTACCCCTAAATATTTTATTCTTTCAGATGGTATTGTAAATAAGATTATTTTCTTTCTTCCTTTCTTTTTTTTTGATACTTCATTGTCAGTTTATAGAATGCAACTGATGGTTGTATGTTGATTTTGTATTTTCAACTTTACTGAACGTGTTTATTAGTTCTTACAGCTTTAGGATTTTCTCTATGTAATATCATGTCATCTGCAAACAGAGACAATTTTACTTCTTCCTTTCTGATTTGGATGTCTTTTCCTTCTTATTCATTCCTAATTGCTTGGCTAGGACTTCCATAATTTTGTGGAACTAGAAATGGTGAAAATGGACACCCTTGTCCTGTTCCTGATCTTTAGAGGAAAACCTTTCAGCTTTTCAGAGTTGACTATAGTGGGTTTGTCATATGTGGCCTTCATTATAATAATGTACATTCCTTCTGTACCTCTTTGTTGAGAGTTTTTATCATGAAATATATTGAATTTTGTTAAATGTTTTTTCTGCATCTATTGAGATGATTATATCATTTTTATCCTGCATTCTGTTGAAGTAATATATCATATTTATTGATTTGAATGCTGTAATATCATTGCATCCCAGGGATAAATCCCACTTATTCATGGTGTATTTTCCTTTTAATGTGCTTTTGATTTTGGTTTGCTAGTATTTTGTTAAGGATTTTTATATTATGTTCATCAAGAATATTGGCTTGTAATTTTCTTTTCTTGTAATATCCTCGTCTGATGTTGGTACCAGAGTAATTGAGGTCCTCATAAAATGAGTTTGAAAGTGTTCCCTTCTCTTTAAATTTTTGGAAGTATTCAAGAAGAATTGATATTAATTCTTTTTTAAATGTTTGGCAGAATTCAACAGTGAAGCCAACTGGTCTTGGGCTTTTCTTTGTTGGGAGGTTTTTGACTCCTGATTCAATCTCCTTACTCATTCTTTGTCTTTTCAGATTTTCTATTTCATCATGATTCACTCTTGGAAGGTTTATGCTTCTAGGCATTTATCATTTCTAGGTTGTCCAAATTTTTGGTGTGTATTTGTTCATAGTGGTATCTTATAAGTCCTTGTATTTCCATGCTATCACTTGTAAAATCTCCTTTTTCATTTCTGATTTTATTTATTTGACTCCTCTTTTCTACTCTTAGTCTAGGTAAAGCTTTGTCAATTTTACTTATCTTAAAAAAAAACAAACAAAACCACTCTTAGTTTTTTTTAATCTTTTATATTTTTCTCTGGTTTCTATTTCATTTATTTTTGCTCTGATATTTGTCATTATCCTCCTTCTACAAACCTTGGGCTTAGTGTGTTCCTTTTTCAGTTCCTTAAGATGTAATTTTAAGAGTTTAATTGAGATCCTTCTTTCTTCTTAATGTAGACATTTATTGTTATAAAATTCCGTTTAACTGAATCTCATAAGTTTTAGGATGCTGTGTTCCTACTTCGATTTGTCTCAAGATATTTTCTGATTTCTATTTTGATTTCTTCTTTGACCTATTGGTGTTGTTTAATTTCCATATATTTGTGAATTTTCCAGTTTTCCTCCCATTATTTATTTCTAGTTTAATACCATTTCATAGGGGCATATGCAAGAAGCTGACCATGGGAAGGGGCAAGAGTAAGACACGTGGAATGTTTGGGGGTACCCATGGGCCATTTGGAAGGTCTTTAGATGAGGTATACCATATAGCTTGTGGGTGGGAATCTGGATACAGTCCATGAGGATGTTAATAGGATCCGTGGCCATTTGTTTAGTTGGGAGCACTTTTTGCTCTAAGTCCTCACCTCCCTTCCCTAATCCCAGTCTCTCCCAACTATTTAGCTTGTTGATCTCAGTATTCTCGGTGAGACCAAAAAAAAAAAAAAAAAAGGTGGGTATCTTAGGGAGCATCCCGCTCAGTGGAAGATGCCAGGTGCTCACTCACTATGTTTTCACTTTTTCCATGGGTAAGTCACAGACCAAGGGGTCTCTCTTGGCACTGAGCTATGCTGCTTTGGGGGAGAGGTAATGTAGGTAAAGTAAAACTGTTCTTCCTACTTTCTTCAACGTATCTATTTTTGGATTGTTGCTCCAGGTGGTATGCTGGAACTTCTCCTCTGGGCTCCTGGGTTCCCACAAAGTTACATTAGTATATGGATAATTGTCAAAACTGATGTTTTCTGGGAGTATAATGACTGATAACACCTAATCTGCCATCAACTCCCCTCTCACACTTTCAAGTGCATATTTTTTCAGCCATAAAAGACAACCACATTTCTGATCTTCTATACCATGTCTCACATGCTGTTCCAATGGCATGGAATATCTTCCTTGCTCCTGATTCCAATTCATGTCAGGACTCAGTTTAAATTTTATCTGTACTATAAAAACTTGTTCTGCTAGCTTCCACCTGAATTATGTGTGCCTTCTATATGCTCTCACATCATGTATCACTCTATTATAATTCTTAGTATTATGTATGGTTTATAGTAATTATTTATTCTGCAGTAACAAACATGAAGCTATTTAAAGCAGAGACTTACATCTTGTTTGTGTTCCCAACACCTACCGTGGTACCTAGAGCATATGGTGTATTCAAATTTGTTGAATAATTTTGGTTCACATAATAACCTATATGAGGTAGATATGATATGGAAAGTTTCCTATTTTATATGTGGAAAATTTCCCATTTGGGATATGCCACTGCAATGACTTCAGTAAATCACACTCTATACACTGTGATTGGATTTTTATTTTCAATGGTTAATTATATATATTTTTGTGGAAACATCTAAGCAGTGATCATGGAAATTCACACTTCTCCAGATAACAAAGAAATTGGAAAATTCCAACTCCTAAATAATCTTCTTTCTGCTTTCAAGTGTTCTCCAGGTAAAAGAGTGAACCATATTCCCCAAGTAGTTGACCCAGGAGCTCTGGATGTGGGAGTAAGAGGAGGAGAGGAATACTCTGAGATTTAGATAACTGGGTAAGCTATGCTTGGATGCAGGGTATTTTCAAAGTCCCATCTTGCTGCAGATGCCATGTTGAGTAAAGTTGAAGACATTGCTGTGATTGGCTTCCAGGGGAAGCTATCATATTTTTCAGTATTTGGGTTCTTGTGAAATTGGACTTCTATCACTAAGGTAAGAAGAAATGTTTTGTATAGTAATGAAGTTCCTACTGTACCACTTACTCTTTTAGTAGTCCCATTCCAATACATAGGGCAAATGGACTTATATTCTATCAGGAGTTGGCAAACTTTTTCTGCAAAAAAACAAATAGTAACAATTTTCAACTTTGTGGGTCACATATCCCAGGCTATATTACAACACTTGACTCAGTTGTGGTAGTCCAAAAGTAGCCACAGACTAATATACAAATAAATAGGGATGTCTGCGTTCCAATAACAGTTTATTTGCAAAAACAGTTGAGAGGCAATTTTGGCCTGCCCACAGGCCATAGTTTGCCAACTCATGGTTTAGAAATATCGCAGAAGATATCAGCTTTTTCTTGATGCCTTTGTCTAGGACTCAATGTTCTAAAAGCAGGCCTGCAATATCTATAAACTAAAATTATCTCAAACCTAAATCTTGAACAAAACCCAAAAACATATTTTTTAAAATGTGTAAATAGCAAAACAAAATAAGAATTTCTATCTTAACAGATAGGTATGAAATAGAAAGAATCACTCTGAGAAAGCAAAGCAAATGTTATCCAGTTAAATAATGTCATTGCAAGATAAAAACAAAAATATATTTTTCTATTCTAAACAAAATTGATTAGAAGAATCCCACAAGTAAATGTCATGTCAAATTTCTTGATTTACATAAAATGGAGCAGAAAAAAAATCTGCAATCTTATAGGAGTAAACAAAATTAAGTTAATGTTGGAATTTTCCTACAGCATTATGTCATAAAATAATGAAAAAAAATTTGCAGTGTTTTAAGAAAACAAGTGCCTGAATAGATTTTTAAAAATAAGGCCAGTTTATAATTTTTGTAAAGACTAAAGAACAGGAATTTCTGGGGGCACCTGGGTGGCTCAGTCGTTAAGTGTCTGCCTTCGGCTCAGGTCATGGTCCCACGGTCCTGGGATGGAACCCCGCATTGGGCTCCCTGCTCAGTGGGGAGCCTGCTTCTCCCTCTCCCACTCCCCCTGCTTGTGTTCCTGTTCTCGCTCTCTGTCAAAAAAAAAAAAAAAGAACAGGAATTTCTGAACTACTAAGCATTCAAAGTATCTTTAAGTAATTCTTGATATCAGCAAAATGAATGATTTTATAAATAAGATATGGTATAAAAGAAGGTGTAATAAGTAGTAAAATCAGAAACATTACCTAAATCATTTATGTTAATATAGTTATGAAAATAATACACAAAGCAAGGTTTTTTAAAGAGAGAAGAATGTATAATGTCATTAACAACCATGTGGATTAAAAAATTTACATCATTAAAAATATTGGAAATGGACATAAAAAAGGATAAATAAGCCGCAAAATAGATTTCCCTAAAGAATAATACAATGCAATAATCATCATATAATTTTATAGTACTGAAATTTTTGATAAAAAAACATGAATTTCAACTATCTTTACTTTAGGTTCACCATAGAATAAAGATAAAATTTATAGTTCCCAAATCACTTGAAAAAGTGCATTTGTCCAAATTATACAGTAAAAACACCCTCCCAAATTATTTGTCAAAGTAGAAATAAAATCTGCATATAGAGAATAAAATAATGTAAGACAATATATCTAAAATTATGAGATGAGGTACAACCAAAATAATAGGCACAAGGTAATTTACAAAAAATAAGATTCTTAATATTCATCCCAAGAGCATGGTAAAACAAGGTATTAAATGATCCAAGATGAAAAAAATTAATAAAAATTGATAAATTCGTTATTCAAAAAATGTAGAAAAGTAAATATGAGATCTGGTTTTCTTATTCATAAAGGAATTATAGAGATTTCTTAAAAGACTAAGCAAGAAAAATGACATAACAGTAAATCTTAAAACCCAACATATGGGACTTTGTATCCTCTTCGTGTGTCCTATTCTTATATTAGCTGCAAAGATGCTTCCTCTCCCCTCTTCCCCTTTCTATATGATGTGAAAGATTAAAGTAGATTTCTCTGAAAAATTGAAATGAAATGCCCCTAGCGTATAAAATATCCTTGCAATAGATCACCCACAATAGAAAGAGACTAATTCATTATGTGTCTTCTCAATTGTTAAGCTCATAATGTAAATTTATTACATGATTAACTGGATTTCATCTTCATATGTTTGCCCAATTTTCTCTTGCGTTATTTATCTTCCTTTTTTTGCTGAATTGTAGGGGTAAAATATATTTAAGATACTGATTTTTGCCTATTTTATTTATAGCAAATGTCTTTCCCAGGTTGATATTTCTCCATTTCTATTTTTTATGACCAGAAGTTCTTATTTAAGAAAAAATATATATGTAAATATGTATATATACAATACCAGTCTTTTCCTTAATGATTTTTGCTTTTGGTGATGTTAATAAGTCCTTCTTTACTCAAAGGAAAAAGTATTCATTTAGGTTGACTTTTAAAATATTCAAAGTTTTGATTTTCACATTTAAATACTTATTTCATCAAAAACTGGCAAAAATATTTTACAACAAAGTACACTATTGTGAAACATCAGAATAACAATTGAAAAGAAAGCTTAAACATGTTCACAGAAAACTTTAAAAAACCCGAACACTTTACATAAAGGAAAGTGACTCAAAATAGCACCAGACTCCTAAACATCAACTCAGGATTCAAAAAGACTGTGGAGCAATGCTTCAAAATTACTAGGGAAAATAATTTTCAATCAAGTTTTTTTTTCTTTCTCATTTTTTCCCTCAACTATCAAATATTAGATGAGAATAAAGGAATTTTCAGACATGCAAGAAATAAAAAACTGTACCTACCACATACTCTTTCTCAGAATACTGCTGGAAGATGTGCTTTAGCAGGATGAAAGATTAAATCAAGACAAAAGAAGATATGGGATCCAGGGAACATATTATGAAGCACAAAGTACTGAGAAAGTCCCAGGATGATCATCATCCTCCAGTCCTTGAGAGCAACCAGTCCAGACTAGAGGTGAATGGAAGGCAGTGAGAGGATGACTTACATCAAAATTCAAAAAAATAAATTGTATATTATCTGGCTAACATTTAGAAAAAATATCTCCTACATTTTGTTAGATTGGTTGAACTCTTTACATGTAATTAAAAGTAGATACCATAGAAAGCTAAGCAAATTTCAGTATAAAAAGTAGAAATAAACTTCAAAAATAATTTTTCAACTGTACAAAACACCATAATCATTGTCTACCACTCTGTACAGAAGTGTATATTACTTAATGGAAAAGTATTTGCGTTTAAGTAAAAATTTTTGTATTTAGAGATTTGAAGCAACCTACACAATGGGAGAAAATATTTGCAAATCATATATCTGATAAAAGATTAATATCTGGATTATAAAAGGAACTCATATAATTCAAAAAATTTTGTTAAAAAACATGAATGGTCCTTGGGGCATTATGTGAAGTGAAATAAGTCAAATGGAGAAAGACAAATAATAATAAAAAAGCTAACTCACAGATACAGAGAACAGAATGGTAGTTGCAAGAGGTAGAGGGGGTTGGAGGATGGGCAAAATGGGTGAAGGAAGTCAAAAGGTACAAGCTTCCAGTTATAAGATAAATAAATCCTTAGAATGTATGGTATGATGACTATAGTTAGCAATACCGTATCATATATTTGAAAGTTGCTAAGAGAGTAGACTTTTTAAAGTTCTAGTCACAAGAAAGAAAAATGTGTAACTATGTGTGGTGATGGATGTTAACCAAACTATTGTGGTGATCATTTTGTAATATACATACATATCAAATTGTTATGTTGTACGCCTAAAACTCACACAATGTTGTATGTCAATTATATCCCAATTAAAAAAAAAAGAAAAGAAACAGCTCAATAAGCAAATGTAATGCCCACTCTGCTCAACAAACAGCAGTGGTCTTAGGCTCCATTAGACAATCAAATTCACCATACATAATTAGGTTTATTAGCTATAAGAAAGGATTTAGGGTGGGCAAAACACAGCATACAGGAAAATGGCATGGAAGAAGATTCTCTTCTTAGGGACATATGTCAACTATGCCAAAGCTCATCCATCTTTGGGAGGCATATGGTCATGAGAGACATGGCAGAATATGAGAGGACTACATGTCTGAGAAACCAGGGATTGTTGCGGCCCATTCATATTTTTCTTTCTTTTGGCTGAATTATTGAATCAAGACTGGCTTTGCAGCTTAAGCCAACCATAAGGATGATGTATTACCTAAAATTGAAGAGAAAAGCCTTAGATATGATGAGTTTTGCATCTAGAATTAGGAGATTTATCCCAGGTAAATACAGTGTTCCATTTCAATTTTTAAACAGCTTTATTTAGATATGATTGACATATAACAAGGTACATTTTAAAGAAAAATTTAATGTTGTGACATATGTATACACCAGTGAAATCATAACCACAATCAAGATAATGAACATATCCATCACTCCTAGAAGATCCTTTTTTGGAGTTCCCAGTCAACCACTGATATGTTTTCTGTCACTATAGATCAGTTGGTATATTCTAGAATTTTATATACATGGAGACATACTTAATGCATTTTTTTTGGTCTGGTTTCTTTCATTCACCATAAATATTCTGAGGTTTATCTATATCAGTAGTTCATTTTTTTATTGCTGAGTAACAGTCTATTGTATGAATATATCATCATTAGTTTGTCCATTCACTTGTTAATGGACTGTTTGGTTTCCAGATTTGGGCTATTTAAATAGAGCTGCTATGAACATTTGTATGTAAGTCTTTGTATAGAAATTTGTTTTCACTTATTTGATAAGATACGTAGGTGCGAGACAGCTGCATCATATGGTAGAAGAATAGTTAGATTTTAGAAAGCAGCATATGGGAATTCTAATTGCTCTACATTTCTGCCAACACTTGGTGTGATTAGTCTTTTTAATTTTAGACATTTCAATAGCTATGTCATGAAATCTAAATGAGGTTTTAATTAGGACTTCCCCAAAGAAAAATGAATTTCAATATTTTTTCATGTATTTATTTGCCAGCTTCTTTGATAAAAGATCTGTTCAATTTTTGTCTATTTTTAAATGATTTTGTTTATTTTTTAATTTTCTTATTATTGTGATCTGAAAGTTATTTTTATATTCTGGGTACAAATATTTTTATCAGATATATGATTTGCAAATATTTTCTCCCAGACTGTGGCTTGTTTGTCATTCTACTAACAGTGTCATTTGAAGAACAGAATTCTTATTTTGATGAAGTCCAGTTTAACCATTTGTTCCTTCATGGATAGAGCTTTTGGTATTGTAGCTAGGATATATCTGCCTAACTCGAGTTTACAAAGATTTTTTCCTATAATTTCTTCAACAGGCTTATAGTTTTGGGTTTTATATTTGTACCTTTGATCCATTTTAAATTAATTTTTGCATATGGTATGAGGTATGAATTAAAGTTCATTTTTTTCTGCCTAGAATATCTCATTGTTTTAGCACCATTTATTGAAAAGTTGGTCCATTATCTACTGAATTTCCTTTGAATCTTCATTTAAAATTGATTAAGCACATATATTTATCTACTTTTATTCTGCCAATCTATTTGTATAACTAGTATTTAATACCACATTATCTTGTTTAATAAGCTTTTTAATTAATCTTTCAAATTTGCTTT
This sequence comes from Callorhinus ursinus, assembly GCF_003265705.2. Lineage (NCBI taxonomy): Eukaryota > Metazoa > Chordata > Mammalia > Carnivora > Otariidae > Callorhinus > Callorhinus ursinus. The sequence continues at coordinate 45,942,531 of NW_027397072.1, forward strand.
TTTCTTAAAGTTGTTCTGGCTAAGTCTACATTTTTTTAAAAATTTCAATATGAATGTTAGAATCAGTTTATCAATTTCTACAAAATAAAGATATCTTTTGCATGAAACCTGTAGGTGAAATTGGGGACACATAACATCTTAACAATATTGATTATTATACCAGTGAAGTTTTGCCTACCTTTATAATTTACATTACAAATCAGAGTATTTTACTGAGTGACTCTAAAGAATAATGCACTCCTATTTTGCAATGTTAAATGTAACTATTTTGGTAAGACATTTATCTCTGTGGCCTATTTATGCTAATTAATTTTTTGGAATTTATGATAAAATGTACAAAACATATATATTAAAGAAATTTTATGTATTTCATTTTGCTTCAAGATAACATGCTAAATAAAAATTAGAGTGTTTTCATGTCACTTGTATTTGAAACTTGAGGCTATCCCTTAATGTCTCAGCATAATTCCCAGTGGCTCAATTCTAAAGATATATCCATTAATATTCTTAAATGGATCTTTTTCAAGCTTGGCAGCAGGGCTCAAATGCATTTTGTTGTAGTAATGAAATATTTTGCATAAGTGGAAAAATCACTGTTATTGCTTGAGATTTTACACCAATTGCAAACATTTTGAAAGTATTGACAATTTGTATCATGTAAAGTAATCATGCTCTATGAAGCTGTGACCTATTAAAAAGTTTTCCTGGATGATACTTTTTCAAAACTCTTTTCAGTGGTGTCTGAGGTTTTGATATCTATGATGCTTAAGGGAGGTTATTATTCTAAAAATAAATGATCAGTTAAAATATTTACTTTGGGAAAGTTGCATTTGAGATAACTAAGTAAAAATTTCTGGCCCAGGGACAATCTCAGCAAATTCCTACTTTCTCTCACCTTTGTCAGCATCAGAAACTTAGAACTGTGGGGAATGGATCATTGAATGAGAGCAGAGAAGTGAATTCCAATTACTCTTGTAGGGAGGGTCCTGATATTGGGTATCATTTGAGTTTGTGTCACAATAGATTTTATTTAGCTCCTGATTGGAAACATTATATAAGTGGCCCAAATGCTGTTTAGACCCTGATGTATTTGACAGAGACCATAAAATTATTCAGCTTTAGTCTGCACCTCCCATCTTCTGAGCCTCACTTCTATTCTCAATGGGCTATTCATCAAGGACTGCCTTATCCCAGTCTTCCTGACTCTGCACTTCTATTTATTTTCCCCAGTTATAAACTTAAGCCTGTATTAGTCTGCTATAACAAAATACCATAGACTAGGTAACTTGAAAACAGATATTTATTGGTTCTGGAAGCTGGGATGTCCAAGATCAAGGGGCCAGCTCATTTGATTTTGGTAAGGGCTCCCTTGTTGGCTTGTAGATGGCCACCTTCTCACTGTATCCTCACATGGTGGAAAGAGAGCAATCTCTCTTCTTATAAAGCTATTCCTATCATGAGGACCCCACACTTACAACCTCATCTAACTCTAATTACCTCCTTAAAGTCCCATCTTCAAATACAAACATACTGGGGTTAAGGCTTCAACAATTCAGTCCCAAGCAAAATTGTTGGGATGTGATTGTAGTAGTGAATGAAGGCTGGATTTTTCTCGTCCCCTTATATATCTGACAGTGGCAGGCAGGCTGGCTCTTTGAGCTTCCTCTGTTTGTTCTAGACCTAACAGGCACCTGTTTTCTTGTACTTTAGGAGATATACTTGTTCTGTGGCCGAGCACACTGGTAAATGGTGTGCTATACAATGTTATATGATAGTATATGGTGAGTGTCACTGAAGTGAATTTGAGACAATATCTAAATGTCCCAAATGCCATATCACAAATAATAAAACAAAAAAATACTAGAATTAGTAGCAGCAAATTATATATTAATCCAGTCTCTTTAAAACTACTTATTAACAGCTTATTAACACTGTTTGTCTGTCCACTTAATCTCTACCATTATATTATGAGCAGAGGGTGGAAAGTGAATAAATTATAATCTTCACTTTCAAGAATTTAAAGTATTCCGTAAAATTAAGTATATTAAATTAGAGGGAACAGAATCTCATAAGAAAAGCATAATCATAGTAAAAACAGCAAGAATTTATTTAGAGCCTAACATATGACAACTGTAAACAGAAATTTAAAAATTTCCTCTTTGAACCTCTCACATACCATATGATAGAGGCATTACTGTATCTACTTTATTTAATAACTATTAAAAAAAAAGAGGTTGAAGCACATAAGGAGGGTCACATACCAAAAAGGATGGAGCCAGGATTCAAGCATATGTATTGTCTACTAACTTCCACAGCTTTACTTCTTTGTTTACCACGTGTGCTATGGAATAGAAGAGATTACAAATGTGAAATATTTACTGAAATACTGAATTTACAGAAACAAGTATGATTATAATTCACTCACAAGTTTCATAGATTCTTTGGTTATGCAGTTAACACTTTAAAATAATATGTAACCTTAATAGTAACACCTTAAAAATAAATGTATTATAAATGCATTGAATAGCCACTATTGATTAATTATGATATTTTATTCTTACCTTCAAGTATGATGGGTTATTTGCTATTTTTAGTTGCTTAAATATTTGAATACAGAATACAAGAGTTCACCTTTAGCAGGCAATTACAGAAAACCTAGATTGCATCTATAGCAATAGAGTAATGATTTTAGGTATTATAAAAGGACTATAAAATGAAGTTTTTGCAAGGAATTGAGAGTAACTCATTGGAGAGATAAGACTTTAAATCATAAAAACAGAATATAGAAAGAATTTAGAAGTTATCCAGTGCAACTTTAATTTTACAAATGGGAAAACTGAAGCTCAGATGTATTGATCATCCAAGATTAGAGTCAGTAGTGATTGAGTTTGGACATAACACAGGCCTGCTGATTTGTAGTGGAGTTTTCCTTCCATGACCCCATTTGAAATAAAGATCAATAAAAATTATTATGATGTATAATAGCTTTACATATGTTAATGATCAGAGTCTTTCCATTCTAATTTGTACCATACCATTTTCATTGGTGGCTTTCTCTTCACTATTATTTATGTATTCACAATAAAAAGCTACTAAAATGCCATGCTTTATTTAATGATTTATTCTTTATGGCTGTTACAGTTTTCACTTAAAAATCTTTTTTTGTGGTTCATGATAAGTTTTTTTTTTTTTAAGATTTTAAAGCCAGCCTGCATAATGTAGAATAAAACCTAATTTGGTTTCTTGAGTGGAAGGTATATTTGAATTAAAACACATTATTCCATCTTGCCACCTCAACTAAAGCAAGAATTTAGGGAAATGCTCATAAAGGACCCTTTCTGTGGAGACAGCTACATTGTTGCAGATTGAACCCCTTGCAAATATTTAGCCCTGTATTTTTCCACAATTACTTTTTTTAGCTTTAGCTTTTTTTGAGCTTTTTTCCCTAATAATACAAGTTAAATTGCTCAACATGATTGTTAAAAGATTCTTACATTTCCCCAAATAATTCTTCATCACATATGTAAATTCCAGAAGCTGTGAAATGAATATAAATTAGAACATCTGAAGAGAATGAATTATGTAAAACAATTCATTAAATGTATTATACAAAATTGCTACTTTCTTTGGAGTTTAGAGGAAAGACGAGGGCATTTCCTAGGGCTCCCATCTATTACATGGTTAAATTTATATTCTTTTAGGGAGCTGGAGTCACTGTTTTCTGTTGCAAAGTCAGGTATGGGTTATCATAATTACTGGCATCACAGATTTATTTTTAATTATTCATAAAAGTGATCTAAACAATGGAATCCCCAAATGAAAACACACAGTGCTGTTTTAGAAGCCATCTGTGACTGTTTGAAGCACCAGTGAGATGCCAATTTTGTCTTTCATGCCAACGCAGGAACATATCAAATTGATGGAATATATATTTTTCAACATATGATTTTTTTCCCAGCAGGGATATTTAAACATCGTATGTATATGATATAAAAATATCAATGCTGATGTGTTAATGGGAAGCAAACATAATGGAGACTTTGAAAGTAGGTTAATATGAACTCATTTGATATAATTCAGCAATAATTATCCTCCACTCCAAGTTTGAAATTGGGGAAACATAGAAAAAGAATGGCTCAGAGTCTAAATAATCAACTGAAGGCAAGTTACTTCCCTATAGTAGATGTTTAAGGAATGTAGTATTAAGCACTCTTTAAATTTGTAGATTATTTGTTGATAGATTGACCATAAAAGGAATAAGCCTTTCATAGTTTCTCTCTGACTGATATTTATCCCATATCTTGGTATTTGATCTCAAAATATCTATTCATATTGAGTGAAGTGTGGGATGTGAGCTAAGTCGGCAAGGATACCCAGTGGGGACTTTTTTCTCTGTAGTGTTTTCCTTTGTTCCTTGAAATACTTGAATCAGATTTCCATCTTTTTTTTTTTTTACCTTTTTCTTCTTTATTTGTTTGGTCTGGATTTTATACTCTACTGACAATGAGACTTTTTTTATTATTATTAAACTTATAGCCACAGAGAAGTCAGCCTCATTCTATTTGATATTGCTAGATTTGTCCTTAGGTTTTCCATTGTTATTGATTTTTGTGCAGAGAAAAGAGATCCAGAATGAGAGATCTCCATTTATTAGTGATTGTAATGGAGCCCTACCATAGTCTCCTCTGTTGATCTCATACCACATAGAAACACCATATCACAGTTGGAGGCCAGGAGTCATTGTAATATTTTCTTTTTGGCCTTATTGAATCTAAGTCTAAAAGAAACTGCTTAAAGCCAATTCTGTATGTGGAATCATGATTTAGTTTTTAAAAACTACTCTGAGAGTTTATCCATATTAATATATTCCTTTGTCTCTATTAGCCAGTATTTGGGAAGAGAATTTAAATGCTTGCCCTCATTTTTCCTAAAGTATAATTTATCTTGTTTTGATATCTCATCATCAAACACAAACATCTATTATTGGTCTGTGCCATATTAATACAGTGACAGTCCCAGGAGCTACTGAGGTTTATGGGACTATTTTATCTTCCTATAAATTGTCCCAGAGCAGTGTGCTTTTCCTTGCTTCTAGGCTGTCACTTCTCAGTATTCTCTGTGTCTCCAGATACCAGTCAATCTTGGTCTCCTATTTTCATGATTCTAATATGCTGAGGGATTAGAGAATAGTTATTAAATTTGTCTTCTCTTAAAGTGAGTTTCACAAAGACTCTTCCAGAATAAAGAGCATTTTTAACATGCAAAGTGTTATGTCTACCTCGGTTGGTTTTTAATAAGGCTTGGTTTTTCTTGGCTATTGTCACATGAAGTTTTGACCAAAGACTCACGCCTAGTTTGGGGAAGTATTATTCTATTGTTCTTAATTATGATAGGGTCTTTTACACATAAACATTTTCATCTGGTTTAATAAATAATCTCATAATTATTTATTATGCACTGTCATCAGGCCACATTTTGCTAGATAATGGGGACACACAAAGTATATCATGTTTTGTGAGCAGCTCAACCATAAATGCCCTCTCTTCTCTTCTACTGAGAAGGACAATCTATCTTATTGAGTCCATGGGTTCAAATGCTAATCTCAACCACAAATGCTATCCAAGATATACTTGACACAATCTTTAATCTGGGCAGTCCAGTTGACACACAAAAATTAACCATCACAGATACTTAACATTTAGGTAAATGCAATGGGATAAGCAATGCAAATGCAAACTGAGACACAGATAATAAGAAATGATAACATGAGGAAGACAGGGTAATGTTTGTTTTTGGACTTAGTAGCTGACTAGAATTTCAATGATTTAAATAGAAAGGAGATATTCAGGAGGACAATTTAGAGCTCCTGGAAGGCAAATAATTCTGAGCAGTGTGGGGAGAATACTTGGATAAAATTGAGCACATAGACTGGGACCAATAGAATGCTGCTATATTTCAAAGTCTTTAAATAAGATAAATCTGTGCTTTAGAATGAGCATTAAGTAGAAATATATTAGTGAAAGTGAATTATATTAGTAAAGTAATATGGTAAAAAACAACCTACTAAGACTAAATCATGAAGAAATAGAAAATCCGAACCAACCAATAATAAGTAAGGAGATTGAATCAGTAATCTAAAACTTCTAAACAAAGAAAATCCCAGGATTAGATAGTTTCACAGGTTAATTCTAGAAAACAATTAAAGAAGAATTAATGCCAGTCCTTTCAAACTCTTCCTAAAAATTGAAGAGGGGCAAACATTCCCAAACTCGTTTAACCAGGCTAGCACTACTCTTATACCAAAGCCAGATAAGGACACTACAAGAAAAGAAAATTATAAGCTCCAAACCATGATGAACATAGATATAAAAATCCTTAACAATGGGGTGCCTGGGTGGCTCATTCGTTAAGTGTCTCCCTTCAGCACAGGTCATGATCCCAGGGTCCTGGGATCGAGCCCCACATCGGGCTCCCTGCTCAGCAGGAAGCCTGCTTCTCCCTCTCCCACTCCCCATGCTTGTGTTCCCTCTCTTGCTGTGTCTCTCTCTGTCAAATAAGTAAATAAAATCTTTAAAAAAATTAAAAAATTAAAAATAAAAATCCTCAACAAAATACTAGCAAACCAAATTCAATAGCACAGTAAAATGATCATATGCCACGATCAAGTGGGATTTAACCCTGAGATGCAAGGACAGTTCAACCTATGAAAATCAATTAATGTGACACATTACATTATCAGAATGAAGGACAATAATCATATGATTATCTCAGATGCACAAAAAGCACTTGGCAAGATTCAATATCCTTTCATGATAAAAACTCACAACAAATTATGTATAGAGGGACATAACAAGCAGTTAACAACATACTCAATGGTGAAAGCTGAAAAGTTTTCCTCTAAGATCAGGAAAAAGACAAGGGCATCCATTCTTACCACTACTATTCAACATAGGAAATCCTAATGAGAGTATTAGACAAGAAAAAGAAATAAAAGGTATGCAAATCAGAAAAGAAGAAATTAAATAGTCTCTATTTGTAGATAACATGATCTTATGTATCTAAAACCCTACCTGGTCCACCAAAATAAACAAACAAACAAATAACCAAACAAAAATTTGTTAGAACTAATAAATGAACTCAGTAAAGTTGCAGGATACAAAATCCACCTACAAAAGTCAATTGTGTTTCTATACAATAACAATGAACTTCGTGGAAAAGACATTAAGAAAACAATCCCATTTACAATAGCATCAAAATAACAAAATACTCAGGGTTAAGTTTAAACCATGAGATGAAAGAGCTGTACACTGAAAACTTTAAGACACTGATGAAAGAAACTGAAGACACAAATAAATGGAAAAATGTTCCATGTTCATGGTTTTGAAGATTTGATATTGTTAAAATGTTATACCGCACAAAATTATTTGCAGATTCAATGCAATCCTGACCAAAATCCCAATCGCATTTTTTAAAGAAATAGAAAAAATTATCCCCAAATTAGTATGGAACCACCAAATATGTCAAATAGCCTAAGCAATCTTAAGAAAGAATAAAGCTGGAGATACCACACTTCTTAATTTCAAAACGATATTATCATGATATTACTTGATATAACATCACGATATTACAAAATTATATTGTCAAAACAGTATTGAACTGGCATAAAAACAAACACACAGATCAATGGAACAGGAATAGAAAGCCAAGAAATAAATCTATAAATACATAGTCAATTAATCTTTGACAAGGTTGCCAAATAATACACAATGGGGAAAGGATAGTCTGCTCAATAAATGGTTTTGTGAAAACTGCATATCCACATGCAAAAGAATGAAACTGGACTCTTACCACTCACAAAAATTAACTCAGAAAACTTAAAGACTTAAATGTAAGACCTGTGACTATAAAACTCCTAAAAGACAAATAAGGCAAAAGCTTCAAAACATCAGTCTTGGCAGTGATTTCTTTGATAGGACTTGAAAAACATGGGCAATAAAAGCAAAAATAAACAAGTGGGACTACATCAAAATAAAAAGTTTCTGTACAGCAAAGGAGATGATGAAGTATATAAGAAACTTACACAACTCAATGGCAAAAAACCAAATAATCCAATTAAAAATGGACAAAAGACAGGAACAGACATTTCCCCCAAAATGATATACAAATGGCCAACAGGTACCTAAAAAGATGTCCAACATTAGTAATCATTACGGAAATATAAATCGAAACCACAATAAGATATCACATCTTAGAATGGCTATTTTCAAAATGACAAGTGGTAATAAGTGTTGGTGAGGGTGTGGAGAAAAGAGAACACTTGCACACTGTTGGTGAGAATGCAAATCGGTGTAGTCACTATGGAAAACAATAGGGAGGTTCCTCAAAAAATTAAAAATAGAACTGCCATGTGATCCAGAATTCCATTACTCTGTACATATCCAAAGGAAATGAAATCAGTGTCTTAAAGAGTTATCTGTATTTCTGTGTTCATTGAAGCATAGGTTAACCAATAAGGAATATATTGTGCTAATGCTTTTAATTTTCACAGAACATGAAAAAATGAGATCCATAGTGCAAACTATATTTGGAAAACTATATTTCTTCCATTAAAAGTTTAACTATTTAATACATTAAACACTAGAGTGTCCCATTCTTGCAGTAATATTTGAAGAATCTATCTTGATTATTGGCTAAAACTGACTCTTTTACAAGATGTTAATTATATATTTTCAGTAGATGGGATAGTATATGTGACAACTAAAAAAACTAAGATGCCTAATTAGGAATGAATAGAGAAAATACCATGACGAATAATGCTTTTTAAAGCTGAATTATGGTACCATTTTGCCACTTAGTGCATTAGAGGGTGGGAGCTTCTAATTATACAAATATGTATCTATTTTAGAAAATTTTAAAAATACAAAAAAGTTTAAAAATATTGGATTAAAACATATTGAATCTAATTCAAACCATCCAGAAGTAATTGCTATTTTTATGTATGTCTTTTATAACTTACCAAAAGCAATTATGCTGTCATTTGCAACTTGTCATTTTAACATTATAATATACAGGAAATTTTTGTTTGTGTCATTAAACTTTCTTCTGTGACATATTTTAATGTCTACATATTTTATTGCATTAACATAACCTAGTGTATTGAACTAGTTTTTTAGTACTGATTTTTGGAAATTGTTATTGTATTTTTTTCACTATTCTGAGTACCACTAATTGCCTTTAAATTTTAATTAAAGTTTTGTAAATATTTATATTAATTCTGTGTGATGAATTATTGAAATCAGAATTGTTCACATATGGTATGCACATTGTATTAGTTTCCTATTGCTACTGTAATAAATCACTATAAACTTTAGTGGCCTAAAGGAGCACAAATTTGTTATCTTGTTCTTTAGGACATCAGTGAAATGGGTCTCACTGGACTAAAGTCAAGGTATCAATGTGGTAACATTGGCCCTGCCTGGGAATTCAGAATAATCCTCTAAGATCAGCTAATAAGCAAAATTAATTCTACCTGCAACTTTAATTTACTCTTATTATATAACACCATGTTCACAGTTTCCAGAGATTAGGTCATCTATTACATCTTTGGGAGACCCATTATCGTGCCTCCTACACATATTTAAAATAATTTCTAATGGTGATTTTCAATTTTTTAAAAATATTTTATTTATTTATTTGAGAGAGAGAGAGAGAGCACAAGCAGGGTAAGTAGCAGAGGGAGAGAGAGAAGAAGGCTCCCTGCTCAGGAGCCCAATGTGGGGCTCAATCCCAGGACTTTGGGATCATGACCTGAGTCCAAGACAGACACTTAACCAACTGAACCACCCAGGCACCCCATAATGGTTATTTTCAAATTAACCCAGTAAATTTTATATTCAGAAAATTCTAAAGCTTTTGACATTTTGTTGTAACTTGATTCTCTAATTGCAGACTTATTGAGATAAAATTCCAATACATAAAGTTCACCTTTTTTAAAGTGTGAAATTCAGTTATTTTATTTAGTATAGTCATAATGCTGTACAACTACTACTTTGTTCTGGTTTTTATCAACCCCAAAAGAAAAAGCCCCTATCCATTAGGAGTCACTCTACAGTCCTCCCTCTTCCACACATGTATGCAAACATACTGGTGTCATGTCTAGCTCTTTACAACTTACCATATTTATTACTTACTTATAGTTATTTCAGACCATAATTTAGGGTTACATTTTGCATTTCAATATTCAATGCATTTGAAGTTTATTTTGGTATATGCTATGAGGTAGACATGTACTTTACTATTTTCTAAGATATAATAATTGTTGCTGCACCATTTAAAAGAATGAAATATCATTACTCGATCAAAGTAAATTGTAGCCTGCATAAAATCTTAGTGGGGAGGGATCTTTTCTTGGATATCTATTAGCTCATGTTAAATAGCCTATGCAATTTTGGTAAGATTACCATTTTCTTTTAATCATTATAGATAGTATACAATATAATTTCAATATTAAAATATATATTTAGTTTTTGTTTCAACTTTTTAGTGAGTGTTTTCCTACATTACATATTCCAGAAGAAATATATGATCACTTTATTTCAAATTAAAATGCACTTGAACAAATGGTAAAGAAATAATTAAAAATTTAAATATAACTTTAAGCTATTTCATTAGTTCAAAAGATGGTATCTCTTCAACATTGTCTTCACATTCAGTAGCATTTTAAGTCTCAATTCATTCAATCTTTTTCTTCATATAGCTCTGAACATTTCTTTAATGGCTATACTTAGGTAGTTAGTATTTGTTTATTTGAATGCTGTTTAGAAGATCGGGGAGGTTTCAGCAAGTAAATGACATTTGATTTTTAAGCAGGACCTAAAGAATACTTATGATTTGGTTATATGGACATGGGAAAGATAGCAGAAATCACCCTTAAAAACCTCAGGGGAGAGCATATGTGTATGTATTTATAAATGTATATATATCTAGATAGTAGAGTATGTGAATGGATTCATGCTTTTGAAATTATTTAGTAAAAACTTTGGCATCATAATTAGAAATTACATTTTGGCAACTGTACCTGATCTTTGTTATTATGCAAATTTTAAATGGTTGGCTTCTGCAGTTTATAGAAATAATGAATAAGGATTGTTAAGTCAAGTCACTTAGTATTTAATTTTGGATGACCTTTATTTCCATTACATTCATGCAATGTGTTTAATGATCTATTTGTAAGACCATATTAATTTTCTCCACTTAACAGTGCAATGAAATAATTCTGTAAGAGACAAAACAAATCAATAACATAAAAGTTCAAATCTTGAATTAAAATGAATTCTTTGTCTAATGAGTAATGTTACTGTCAGATATTTTATTAAAATATTCTGACCTATAGGTATCCACGATTTTGTGTGGTTTAAATAACCAGAACCTGAAATTTCATTATAATTGAGTTTTTCATTTTTTGATCAAGAGCTAAGTATTTTTCAGAAATAAAAATAAAAATAGACCAGTAGGATAATAAACCATCTTAACAGTTTTCTATTATGGATCATTTTCTTTGAGGAAATCAAAATAATTTTTCTCAAGTCAAAAGAGTAACATTCTCTGAGCAAGAAAAAAATGACAAATTTTATCAAAAATACTTTTTCTTTTAGAATCATTAAAATTTATAATAAATAATCCATGCAGGACAATTCTTAACAGAGAAGAGGAAATAAAACTCAGTGCATCCAACTATAATAGGATTAATTGACACAATTATCAATTGAATACACTAAAGCAAAATCAAGATGACTGAATTTAAAGCAAAATCTAAGTATTTTTTATCACGACAAAAAAAGCAATAAAGAGAAATAAGAATATTAAAAAGCACAAAATAATAGGAATAACTTGAGATACTCAGATAATACAAAATAGAACTTGGAGTATCAATCAATATCTGGAAAAGGGAAAATTCGGAGCACCTGGGTGGCTCAGTCATTGAACGTCTGCCTTCTGCTCAGGTCATGATCCCAGGGTCCTGGGTTGAGCCCCACATCGGGCTCCCTGTTTGGCAGGAAGCCTGCTTCTCCCTCTCCCACTCCCTCTGCTTGTGTTCCCTCTCTCTCTGTCAAATAGATAAATAAATAAAATTTTAAAAAAATTAAAAAAAAGAAAAAGGGAAAATTCAAGGAAAAAAATCAAGAAATAAAAAAATGAGAAATTACATGATCCTATGTAAAATTCATAGGGTCATTAATCTTTTACCGAATAGTACTTTTCTATTTTATGGCCCAACATAATACATTTGATGAACAAATAACGTTTGTGCTATAAAATAGATAGAAACTTTTGTGAAGACATAGATAATCAAACAGAAACATTAAAATAGTCCAAATTTTTAACAGATTTAACATGGCTATTGACACAGCATAAAAGATCGGAACATTTTATTAATGATATTAATCTATTAGTAATTTGAACTCTAACAACAGAGAAGAAACTCTTTTCATGTGGCTATGGAACATTTGCAAAATACTTATTTGTTTTAATCCACAAATTAAAAGAAAATAAATTTCCAAATGAAGAATTTTATACATTTTATAGACTATAATCTGTGACTGTATAGAGACATAGAGCCAAAGTTAATCACATAAATTTAAATAATCACACACAAAAATGTCCAATAACAATGTAAAACATTCTCCTGAATAACTTTTTGGTAAAATAACAAGTTAAAAACAAAACAAATCAAAATAATTATTAATTATGGAGATTACATACTTAAATGATATAAATAAACAAGCTGCTTTTCTATAAAACATAAAATTTTGGAAAATTAAAATTAGGAAATAAAATGCTGTGTAAAAGAAAATTTCTGTTGCTAGTAATGACAGAGTAAGTATCTGCAATATCTAGATCTAGAACAATGGTAACTACCTACAGTCACCAGAGAAAGAACAGAAGCAGATAGACCTGGATGGAGAGTACACAACCGGGAAAGAGGAGCTGAAGAAAACAAATTCAAGTTCATGTGATTTTAACCTGAGATCTGATGCTTTTGGCATGTAGTGCAGTCAGTGTGGGTGCTGATGGGGAAAAAACTCACAATATTTCTGTCCTGGGGAACTAGAAAAGTAAATCTAGAAAGCTGTGATCCCTGGAAATAATGGGGACATCTCAGAAAATATATAGGAGAGGAGGATACACACTTTCAATCAATCCACGTTTCTGATTATCCTCAAAATCATACATGCACAGAACAAGACTCAAAGAATACCTTAGCTAGGGACAGAAGATCTGAGCTGAGACTGTAGGTGCCACCCAAGGAAAGCTGAATTTGCAACTCATATCCAACCAAAATAATTGACTAGTAAAAGTGACAATCTCTTCAGAGAAAAATAGCACAATCTCAGGATAAATTCCAACAGTATCTGACATACAAAGAAAGACAGTGGAATACACTCTCAAGAGGAAAGGTAACAAACTGAGAGCACCTCTGAGATGACTCAAACAAATGTAAAGATAAGAATTCCCAGGGGTGCCTGGGTGGCTCAGTCATTAAGCGTCTGCCTTCGGCTCAGGTCATGATCTCAGGGTCCTGGGATCGAATCCCGCATCGGGCTCCCTGCTCAGCAGGAAGCCTGCTTCTCGCTCTACCACTCCCCCTGCTTGTGTTTCCTCTCTCGCTGTATCTCTCTTTGTCAAATAAATAAATAAAATCTTAACAAATAAAAAAAGATAAGAATTAGCAGCAGGAAAATAAAAAAAAAATTAAAAGAGCCAAATAGATGTTCTACATTTGAAAAATATAATATCAGAAATAAATTCACTGGATATATTTAACATATTATAAACAAGTTACAAAGGAAAGAGTTAATGAACTTGAGAATAGATCAGTAGAAATCATCTAATGTGAAGAACAGAGAGAACAAAAATGTTGAATTGAAGACAAAGTTTTAGGTCTGTATTAATCAGCTTGAACTGCCATAAAAACATGATTAATATAAAATATGATTAATATGATAAAATATGATAAAATATGATTAATGAAAACCAAACAAACAGGCCAAGGCACTTTATAGGAAAATCACTAAAAGTCAAAGAAAAAAGCTAAAGATAAAAGCAGCAAGAGAAAAAGTATATGAGAACAATGAGATTCATTGAACTACTTTCTCATCAGCTACTACAGATGACAGAGGAGAATGCAACAATATCTTAAAGTGTTGAAAGAAAAAGAAATAACCTGTCAATCCAAATCCTATATCCAATGAAATATGTTTCAAGAATGAAGGCAAAATAAAATTTCTGATATAAGAATACCAAGAGAATGGATTGCCATAGACCTATAATATAAGAAATCCTAAATGAAGGAGGTAATCAACAATATGGAGGATTAGTAGGTCCCAACACTTGTTTCCCCCACAAAAACCACAAAAACAATAAATAAACTTCTAAAAACTAACATATAGTTCTGGGAAAGATGTGGGCTATAATAAAGAAGCAGGAGAAATGCTGAAGAGCTAAAAAACCAGAGAGGGTGGCTTCATAGAAAAGCCCAGGAAGCATTTTACCTATATTAAGCCATCCCCCAGTCCAGAGGAGCTCAACCATTAGGAGGGATGCCCTCAGAGGGATTTCAATCACAATGAAAAGGAAAGCTGGAGAAACCCAGTAAGCATCACCGCCAAAGACATTTGCAGCCTTTGCTACTGAGGACTCCCGCATTCTTCACCAACACTGAACCCAGCTGACAGAGCTTCCAGCTCTCCCTGGCTCCGTGTCTTCTCCTAGTAGCTAAAGCTGTCACTGCAGTGTGATATGCCCCTCAGCTGTGACCTGCTCCCTGAGATCTGGGTACCACAGCCCTGGCATCGTTGGGGCTGGAGCTGCTGTTGTTCTGAGCCCCACCTCTAGGTCACAGGTCATGACTTTGACCCAAAATGACCTAGGCTGAGCTGCCCCTGCTCTGCATCACTCCTCCCAGGTCTCTACATGTGGCCATCACAGAACTGTGCTGCTGCCATTTTGTGACTATACCCTGATACTAGACTTGGGACTTTAACTCACCATCCCCAGCCCACACTGCTACTGCACCTTGCTCTTTGGCCCTAAGACACCACTGCTACCTGTCCTCCCAGGGCCCATGCTGCTGCTGCATGCCATCCCCCCCCCCACCCCCGACCTGAGTCACTGTTGAGAGTCCCAGAAACCCAGACCCTGGTTATATAGGAGATCTGTACACAGCCATGTCTCAGGCTGAAGCAAGTGCTCCCAGGTCCTGGTAGTTTCACATGTACCTGATTCCAGAACCCTGGCTCTACTGCCACTCTATGTGTGTGCCAGACAGGGTGCCAAGAGAGATCCCTTCAGCTAGAACTACCTCCCATTGATGAAAAAAAGGAGGAAAACCCTAGCAGCCTTCATCTCTGAGGACCCCAATAGTCCTAGCTATCACTGCCATACATGAGACCTCCACAGTCATGGCCACAAAAGATGCCTATGGTCTTTGCTAACACTGATTTCAACTGATGGAGCTGCATGGAGACTATGCTGCTGTGCCCTCCTCAGAATCAGAAATGCTGCACTGCACCCCATCCAGACAGTGCCCTCACAGCGAGCCACCTTTAGGTGAAAGTCTTTCCCCACCAAAGCCAGTATGAAAAGACTGAAGGAGTTGATGGTCCCTCAGATGTGCAGACATAAATGCAAAGCCATCAGAAACATGATTAGTGAGAGTTTGCTTCTGGGCTCTCTATCCTGTTTCTTTGGTCTATTTTAATGCCAATACCATACTGCTTTGATTACTATGGCTTTGTAATATAGCCTGAAATCAGGAAGTGTGATGTTCTTCTTTGTTCTTCTTTCTCAGTATTGCTTTGGCTTTTCAGGGATCTTTGTGGTTCCATAAGAATTTTAGGATTGTTTTTTCTATTTTTGTGATAAAATGTCATTAGATTTCTATTAGGGATTGCACTAAATCTATACATAGCTTAGGGTAGTATGAACAATTTAACAATATCAATTCTTTGAATCCAAGAACATGGGCTATCTTTCCATTTATTTATGTCTTCTTCATTTCTTTTATAAATGCCTTATAGTTTTCAGTGTACAGATCTTTCATCTCCTTGGTTACACCTATTTTCAAGTATTTTATTGTTTTTTAATGCTATTGTAAATGAAATTATTTTCTTTATTTCTTTGTTTTCTTTTCTTTATTTCTTTTGTTAGTGTATAAAAACACTGCTGTTTTATATGTTGAATTGTATCATGCAACCTTATCATTTTTTAGTTCTAACAGTTGTTTGATTAAATCTTTAGGATTTTCTCTCTATAAAAGAAAGATCATGTCTTTTGTAAACAGAGGCAATTTTACTTCTTCATTTCCATTTTGTATGCTTTGTATTTCTTTTTCTTGCCTAATTGCTATGGTTAGACTTCCAGGTACTATGTTGAAGAGAGTGGCAAAAGTGGGCATCCTTGCCTTACTCCTGCTCTTAGAGGAAAAGCTTTCAACCAGTCACCATTGAGTATGATGTTAGCTGTGGCTTGCCGATGACAAATGAAAGGACACTACTGCAAGAGTTATACAGTATAAATGAAATGTAATATCACTTTAATGTATATTGTGATGAATATACTCAATAAACCACAGACACTATTAAAATAATAATCAGGGCTTTAGCTAATAAGTCAAGATAATTTGGAGTAATAAAAATACTCAATTAATCCAAAAAAGGGTAAAAGACAGTGGGCCATATAGAAAACAAAAAGGCATATACTTAAATCTAATCATCTTAAGAATCATAATAAATGTAAACCAGTGTTCAACAAATCTTTTCTGTAAAAGGCCAGATAGGAAGTATTTTAGGCTTTTTAAGCCATGTATTAAAAGCTGAACTCTGTTATTACAACACAAATGCAACCGTAAGTGATGTGTAACTGCATGTATGCTGGCTGGATTTGGCCCACAGGTCAGGTTTGCCCCACTGGCAAGAGGTTTCTGACTCCCAGTCTAAACATGCCACTTAAAACGGAGAGATTGTCTGACTGAATAAGTAGCAAGAGATAACTTTTTCTGCTTACAAGAAATGTGCTTTAAATTTAAAGATACAAATAGATTAAAAATAAAACAATGGAAAAGGATAAAGTATGCTAATGTGAATCAAAGGAAAGTTGGGGTGGTTAGATCCCATTAGTCCATTTTGCACTGTAACTCCAAAATAACTTTCAAAATTTGTTATGTGGCAACAAAAGACTTGGAAATCTCTCTTGCTTTTCTTGGATCACTCTCCTCAAGGGCAGGGTGACCTTGCAGGTAGTTGGAGGCATGCAGAGACTTTATTTCTCCATCAAAGAAAAGCATTCCAAAGTGGTAGTGGTGGGGTAGGAGACAAAACACGTTGCTCTGCCCTATGACTTTTTTTCAAATCAATTTAATAAATCCTTGCTCCAATATATCGAGGAGCTTAGAATATCTGAAAACATCAGGTCTAGAAGTGAAGCTTGTCCTTGGAGATGTGTGGCTATTTTCTATTTGATTGCCTTTTGAAAAAAACACAGCTCTTGAAATTGTCAATTTTACTCTTTTTTTAGTAGTAATTATTTTCTGTTTGCCTTTATTATTTCCTTTCTCCTACATTTATTATGTTCATTTTATTATTCTGTTTTTAACTGGTTAAAAACTTGATTCCATGTATTGCAATTCTTTCACTTCATAATTAAAATACTTGAATTTTGCATTAAATATATTTTGATTTTCTTTTCAGTTTTGCTATTTTCTAAGTAATCTGTAATGGAAGAAGTTCTGCTAAAATCAACAATGTATTTAAAAGGTTGTTTTTATTTAACTTCCAAATGTTTTTACTGTGAGTTTTGTGGATTGCATTTGGAATTTTATTATTCTTTGTTAATTAGTTTTATTGTGGTCACAATATAGTATACATCAAATTTGAAAAATTTAATGAGGTTTAATTTGTTTCTTAGTTTACAAAAAAATTTTATAAAATTTCAAATACATTAAAAAACAAAATGTATTTTTGGCAGACTATAATTGAATGTATTAGTGTCTAGTACATAATAAATATTCAAATATTTCCCACTGCTGTACTAAAATGTCATTTTAATTCTCATGCTTTTAGTTACCGCAATTTTTTTTTTTAGATTTTATTTATTATTTGAGGGAGAGAGAAAATGAGAGATAGAGAGCACGAGAAGGAAGAGGGTCAGAGGGAGAAGCAGACTCCCTGCTAAGCGGGGAGCCCGATGTGGGACTCGATCCCGGGACTCCAGGATCATGACCTGAGCCGAAGGCAGTCACTTAACCAACTGAACCACCCAGGCGCCCTACTGCAATCAATTTTAAAGATTAAAAATATGTTACTAATGGTAAATTGTATATTATGTGTATTTTACCATCATAAAAATATACAGATGAAAAGATGTCTTATGTGCATTCCATTATATGAAAAAACCATATTACATTTAAAATTGTGTGCATGCATCTGTGTTACAATTATCCATCATGATTTTTGCTGTTGATTATTCCTTTATTAAACATAGTTTTAATTTTTTCTGTGTTCTGACATATGTCTCATGATTATTATATTAATAATAATATTTATTGACTATCTACTATGAACCAGGATTTTAGTAAACCCTGGAGATAAAGACTTGGCCAGGACAGGCAATGTTTCTATTCTCACAAAACATACCATCTAGTAAGGAAAAAGAAACAAACACATATACATTGTGTGTGTTTGTGTGTGTGCGTGCACGTGCACGCCTATGCATAAATCTGTGTATATACAGATTTATCTGCTTGTGTTTATTTATGTATGGTATATTTGTATGTGTGTCTACATGTATTTGTTTAAATACACATATGTTTGTAAGTACACACCTATAATTTATGCATACAAGTATTATTTATTTATGAAATGTTGGATAGCACTTTTCAATACATAAATACTTGGAAAAAACATAAGGTAAGGTAAAGAAATAGAGTATAACAGACTTGAAGGCTTTTAGATGAAGGGAAGACTTCTCGGAACAGGTGACATTTAAATGGAGTCCCGAATGAAGAAAAGTCAATTATGGGAAAACCTAGGGCACAAGCGTTCCAGACAAAGAAAGCAGCTGATGCAAAAGCCTGTAGGTGAGAGTGGTAAGAATAGCAAGAAGGTCAGAGTAACTATAGTAATCATTACAGTAGCAGGATAATAAAATCATAGATTAATATTATCAGATTAATGTTTTAAGTAAATCTTTGTGACAATAACCAAAGCTGGAAAAACAGTTTGAAAGCTATAGTACTTGTCTGGGTGAGCAATGATACTTGCTTGGAATAGGTGGTAACAGTGGGGGTGAAGAAGCACAGTTAATTTCAAGATAAAGCTGACAGCTCTAGCCGATTCATTGCATATATAGGATAAGAGCAATAGTGGAATTAAGGATTTTATTCTGAGCAACTGATTCAAAGGTGATACCATTTTTTGAAATGGGGAACAAAAGAAGAAAGACAAAGACATATATTTGAGCAAAGGCAAGATTTCTGGTTTGTTTGTTTGTTTTTGAGTTCTATATGTTAAATTTGAGGTGCATAGTATATACGCCAAGTGGAGAAGCCAAATAGGCAGTTGGATAGATGGCTCTGGAGGTCAAGAGGAAGGTCAAGAGAGAGGTCAGAGCTGGTGATATAAGTTTGGAAATTCATAGGGTGCAGATGGAATGTAAAGCCTTAGGGCTTAATGAGATCACCAAGGGAGAGGATGTCTGAGGATGAAGTTTGGGCATCTACTGAGTAGAAGGAGAGCAAGAGAAATCTAGAAAGAAAAGCAAATGAGTTAGAAAAAACTCAGGAGAATATTGTGTCCAATTTTAGGAAAGGATGGGAGAGGAGAAAGAGGAAGGGATGTGAGGTAGAGTAAGGGAAGGAATAAGGAGGAGAAGAAGGGAAGAGATCACTAGCAATTATGATGTGGGAAGTTTTTAATGTTGAATCACTGATGTTCACTATGTGGACAATCAACCTTAAGAGGTTTGCTTTATGTGTACTGCTACTTCTACTGTCCAATTTGGTAGAAATCAATGTCTGTATATACCACAGACTTATGAACTTTGATTTCTTGTTTCTGATTTGATGAAAAATGTGAGTAAGTATTTGTTTGTGTTTTACTTTTGAAATAAATTAAGATCCATTATTAAATGGATTGATTCTAGGCTCTGGTCCCACATTGATTATTTCAAAATTTTAATCACCCATTAAGTCATTAGGTGATTGTTTTGCCAATGGGTGATGATGTAATTAATGATTTAAGTGTGTTTCATCAATCATATTCAGAAAGTCAATTCCTAATTCTCTCAAAACCCAACTCAAATTCTTAATTCCTTTTATTCTGTCTTATCTGGTGATGAAAAATAGTTCAGTGTTCTCTTGGAAGTGGATGACGATGCTTTATTTATTTATTTATTTATAAAGCTGGTAAGTGATATAAGCAGGCACCCAGTTTTTGTATGGAAAATGTTTGTAGGATTAATTGAAGTCATATCAATGTTAGAATAATTCCTGGAATATTCCATGATATGTTTCCTGAGGAAAATTATTTCTCCATTTGTGCAGGCTTGCAGCCAGTTGCCTGTAATAATTACTGTACTGTATTCTGTTATTTGCTGACATGTTATTCCTATGACAATTGATATTTTGAATATTTTTATGGAGATCAATGATGTGAAATACATGCAAAGGACTTAGTACTCTATATTTATGCTTTTATCAGTGTCCAAATTACAGAAATACCTCAGATTTATAAAGGCTCATAGCCTACATGCAAAACTGTTGATTCAACACATGGAGAGACATTTAAATATGATTTTCAAATCTCTCTCAATATTCCTCTCCTATTCCTCATGAAAACATGGAGTTTCCAGTTTTGAAAGCTGTGACATATCAGGCTTCAATCACCTAGTTTAATAATAGATAATGACAGTTTTTTCTTTAAAAGAGGCTTTGTGATATCTTTCATTGGTCTCTAATGCTTTAAGTTTGAGCCTTTTCAAAATTGAGAGTTTCACAGAGTTTTGTTTTATTTTGTTTTGTTTTCATTCTTAGTAAGAAGATATTTAATTCTAAGGAAGGATAAAATGAAAACCAAATGTTTACAGTTAAGGGGGATTTCCAATGATCAAAAATAGAATGAGATTCATAAATTATACCAAAGAAGAGGGGAATCTAGGTAAGACATATTTTAGTTAACCTTTTAGTGGTCTGAGCAATAGATAATCCTAATAATATCTGTTAATTCTTTATTGAGCCCTTACTATGTGCCAATCACTGGTCTAAGTATTTTATATGAATTAATTCATTTAAGCCAGGGTTTCTCATTCTCTGCACTGTTGACATTTTGGGCCAAATAATTCTTTGTTGTCTGGGGTCGGGGAGGGGGAGTGAGGGGGGTTGTCCTGTGCATGCAGAATGTTCAGCAGTCCTTATACTCCAGCTATCAGATGGCAGTAGCAACCCCATTATCCTCAGATGTAACAACCAAAAATATCTCTAGACATTTGTCAAAGTCTCCTGGGGAACAAAATTCCTTCCTGAGATCCACTGATGCAAGCACTGAAACAATTTTTTGAAATACTTACTTTTGTTCTTTCCATATGATCTTTAGTGAAATGTAGATAAAGAGAGTTTCATTACCTTTCCCAAAATTACTCAGCCAGTAATCAGATACCTAGGATTTAAATCCAAGCAGTCATATTCTTAAGTACTGTACTATACTATTTCTCATACTTTCTCCAAGGTAAGCAAGAGATTATGCAACTGAAAAAAGAAATTAACTAAAGAAGGCTTTGCTCAAGTACCGGTTTGTGGTATTCCCTGTGTATGTCACATTTATTCTAAGTGAGAAATTATAGTTGGGTAGTATCTGAGAAAGATTCAAGATGTCTCTTGAACTGAACCTGGATGGGTAGGTGAGCCAAAAACCAGTAAAAGACAGTGATTTAGAAAACCAGACCTTGTTACATGGTAATCTTATATGTAACCATTTCCTAGATATTTGTGAGTTGCATTCCTTTCCCTAGGTTTTATTCAAACGAAAAATAAAACAAAAATAACAACAACAAAATATTCAAAAAGTCCCAAGGCCAAAAGAAGTGTCAGTCATATATATATTTTTTTTTTTTTTACTACACAAATTATATCATCTGGCTCCCCCATAATTCATACTACAGTCTGGGACTTTAAGATAATATAAGTGGTGGTATAAAAGTTGCACTTGTTGATTTTATAACAGTCCTCTTTTGTTATGTTGGTTTCAAAAGCTGTTCATACACTTATGTAGACTATAATTTTTCAGTCAGAGTAGTTACGAGCCCCCAGAGTATTCTAAATGACCCAAAGCACTTGCTTTTAGTTCCTAACTGACATGCATGGAAAACATTAGGGGCGTTTATAGGGGATAGTAACACATCTCCTACAAAATATTCTGGGAAATCACTTAATGAGGAGCTACAATGTCAATCCACTTTGGGATGGGATGCAGCCAATTCTTGAGTAATGTGTGTTCTAAACATAAAAGGCTTCCTGTACTCCCTTTTAATTTCAGGAATTTCTATCACTTGCTATTAGTGCTGACAGATTTCTGACTGTGGTTAAGTATGGAATGAGATCAGCATCTAACTTTACTTCTCTGAATTTCATGTCCTTGATAATTGCACTTGCAGTTATAAGTGGAGAAGAGATTACACATCCTTGAAGGTAAATGTTAATCTACATGTTCAAACAGCAAATAAACTACTTGGGCCAGTTTTCTATTTGCAAGCTGGCAACCAGGAGATCCTGGAGACCTAACAGATGTCGTAATCTCAGTTCCACAACTATCTACCTGGGCCATCCTGAGAACATAACTTGACCTCTCTGAAATATAATGTCTTCATCTGTAACATAGGAGTTTGATTATTGGGTTTTAAATTTCTAAAATGTAGTATTTTATGATTAATAATTTTCTTCTATGTGATGTCTTACTTTGCCATGGTTTCAGATAATATTTTTAAAAAAAATTTAAGCTAGAACTCTTTGCAGGAAGAGATGATAACAAACACAGTACAGTTGAAAATTTTGATGAACACTGAGTCATCAATCTTTTACAATATCTGAAATTTCAGTCTTAACTTTTTAAGTTTCTTCTGTTTTAAGGACATTGAATTTTTGTAGATTTGTTTTTAGACTCTGTAGTTGGGATATGGATTTTGCTATTATATTATTCTATATTTTCATTAATTAAAAATTGAGGCCTTGAGGGAATCAGGAAATTGTTAAGAACATATAAAACTCCCCCACAGACTTCCCAGAGACCCTAAAACCCAAACAACCCAGAATGAGGTATGGATAAAAATAAGTATTAAACATAGGCCAGAACCTAAATTTCATATTAGACACTTTTCATTGGTTTCTAAGTCAATTTCATATTGGGACGTAGAATTTCTGATTTTAGGGAGATATTATTTACCCTATGGCTAAAATAGGACAATTGATTCTGAAGAAACTGAAGAATCTGTCTTAAGATGTCTAGGACTCCTAATAGGGAAGACAAAGCCAGAAAGTAAAGTCATCCTCAGTACAGCACCTGGGATAGAAGAAGACATATTGGAACACGTCTGTAGGAAGCCCACAAGTCACACTCTACAGAGGCTGCCCATACTACACAAGTAAGTCTTTTCTCGTTAATGAAATACTTCAAAGATACAAAAGAGTTACATGTAGAATAATGTACACCAAGAAAATATCACTCAGATTAAAAAATACAAACTACTTTTCCATATTCACTATAGATATTTTTAAGTAAATAAACATTACAAATAGACATGTTTCTTTGGATTCTTTCTGAATCTCCTTTATGTCCAGTGAAGTCATTGCTACCCTGATGTTTCAATGTATTTATGATCCCTCTATTGCCCATAATATCTCTATACTTTAGCCAGTGTAGGCTAATATACAAATTAATATTGATTTATATGTTATTAAAATTTATATTAAAACAGCACTTTGCAATTTGTTGCAACCATTTAACATCAGATTTTTTAGTATAATCCAGTTTATACATATATATTTAATTCAATAATTACATTCTTTATAGCATTTCATTGTATGAGTATACTATAATTTATGCATTCAAATATTTGTAGGTATTGAGATTATTTCTAATTTATTCGTTTAGCAGCAATTGCTGCAATGAGGATCTTTGTACATAGATTTTTATTCATTGTGTAAAGGATGCATATAAGGAACAAATATCAAAGTGGAATTTCTGATCATAAAGCATATATATTTTTAACTTTAATAGAGGTTTACAGATTAGCTTTCCAAAGTGATTGCTGTAGTTTGTACTTTCCACAACAGAGTATTAAAATTCTCTCTCTCATCCTTGTCAATAATTGGTGTTATCAGGAAAAAAAGTAATTGGTATAATCAGACTTTCAGTTTCTCTGATTCTAAGAGCTATAAGATCTAATCTTGGTATTCATATCTCACTTTGATATTCCATGTATTTTGATATTTGATATTCTCATAAAGTTTAAATTGTAAATAATCAGTTATTGTAATATTTATTTCTGCATTTAGCAAAGAGCTATTTGGAAAACTAAAAAAAAAAAAAAGGACTTCCCTCCTGCAGGAAGCAGATAGGAGGCAGAGGAGCAAAGCCCACATCCCTGGGAACGTCCCATGGCAAGGGCTGACTACTGGCTCTGGGCCTGCCCAGGCCAACCATGCCCCTTCCTGGAGGACTAGGGGCTTGTGTACTATGAGGTTGTTTGGTCCTCTCTGTGACCTGAGAGCAGCAGCTCTCGGGCCCATTCCACCAGACTTTGACTTTAGAATAGAAAATGACCCATCATCTTTAGGAAGATTTACTGGCTATTTATACAAGGTTCCATAAATAATACAAAATAAAAAAAGAATTTTCTCAACTTTCCTCCCAACATCTTACAAGAAAATGTACTTTGCCACATCTAGACATTCTGTGTGTAAAATGATTTGGGACTTAGGATAAGTAGAATTAGAAAATCACATGTCCTTGAAATTGCTAGAACTGATACAGGAATTCAGCAAAGTTGTAGGATATAAAATCAATGCACAGAAGTCTGTTGAATTTCTATACACTAACAATGAAGTAGCAGAAAGAGAACTCAAGGAATTGTTTCCATTTACAATTGCACTAAGAACCGTAAGATACCTAGGAATAAACCTAACCAGAAAGGTAAAAGATCTGTACTCTGGAAACTACAGAAAACTTATGAAAGAAATTGAGGAAGGGGCTGCTGGGTGTCTCAGTCTGTTGAGAGGCTGCTTTCGGCTCAGGTCATGATCGCGGGGTCCTGGGATCGAGCCCCAAATCAGGCTTCCTGCTCAGTGGGAGTCTGCTTCTCCCTCCTACTCTCCCTCTGTTCTCTCTCTCTCTCTCTCTCTCAAATAAATAAAAATCTTATAAAAAAAAGAAATTGAAGACACAAAGAAATGGAAAAGCATTTCATGCTAATGGACTGGAAAAACAAATACTGTTAAAATGTCCATGCTACCTAGAGCAATCTACACATTTAAAGCAATCCCTATCAAAAGAGTATCAACATTTTTCAAGGAGCTGGAACAAACCATCCTAATACTTATCTAGAACCACAAAAGACCCCAAATAGCCAAAGTAATGTTGAAAAAGAAAACCAAAGGTGGAGGCATCATAATTCCAGACTTCAAGCTATATTACAAAGCTGTAATCATCAAGACAGTATGATACTGGAACAAAAACAGACACATAGATCAACAGAATAGAGGACCCAGAAATGGACCCTCAACTCTATGGTCAACTAATCTTTGACAAAGCAGGAAAGAATATCTAATGGAAAAAAGTCTCTTCAACAAAAGGTGCTGGGAAAACCGGACAGCCACATGCAGAAGAATGAAACTGGACCATTTCCTCACACCACACATAAAAATAGACTCAGAATGGATGAAAGACCTAAATGTGAGATAGGAATCCATTAAAATCCTTGAGGAGAACACAGGCAGCAACCTCTTCGACCTCTTCAACCTCAGCCACAGCAACTTTTTCCTAGAAACATTGCCAAAGGCAAGGGAGGAAGCAAGGGCAAAAATGAACTATTGGGACTTCATCAGGATAAAAAAGCTTTTGCACAGCAAAGGAAACAATCAACAAAACTAAAAGGCAACCTACTGAATGGGAGAAGATATTCACAAATGACATATCAGATAAAGAGCTAGCATCCAAAATCTATGAAGAACTTAAACTCAACAACTAAAGAGCAAAAAATCCAGTTAAGAAATGGGCCGAAGACATGAACACACTTTCTCCAAAGAAGCCATACAAATGGATAACAGACACATGTAAAAATGGTCAACATCACTTGGCATCAGGGAAATACAAATCAAAACTACAAAGAGATACCACCTCACACCAGGCAGAACGGCTAAAATTAACAAGTCGGGAAATAACAGATGTTGGTGAGGATGCAGAAAATGGTGAACCCCCTTACACTTTTGGTAGGAATGCAAACTGGTGCAGCCACTCTGGAAAATAGTATGGTGGTTCTGCAAAAAGTTAAAAATAGAGCTACCCTATGCCCCAGCAACTGCACTCCTAGGCATTTAACCAAAGGATACAAACACAATGATTCAAAGGGGCTTGTCTACCCTAATGTTTATAGCAGCAAAGTCCACAATAGCCAAAACATGGAAAGAGCCTAGATGTTCATCAACAGATGAATGGATAAAGAAGATGTGGTATACACACACACACACACACACACACACACACACACACACACTCATGCACAAACAATTGAATATTACTCACCCATCAAAAAGAATGAAATCTTGTCATTTGCAATAGCACATATAGAACTAGAGGGTATTATGCTAAGTGAAATAATGAGTCAGAGAAAGACAAATATCATATGATTTCACTCATAAGTGGAATTTAAGAAACAAAACAGATGAACACAGGGGAAGGGAAGGAAAAATAAAATAAGATAAAAATAGAGAGGGAGGCAAAGCATAAGAAACTCTTAACTCTAGGAAACAAACTGAGGGTTGCTGGAGGGGAGGTGGGTGGGGGGGTGGGGTAACTGGGTGATGGACATTAAGGAGGGCACTTGATGTAATGAGCACTGGGTGTTATATGCAACTGATGAATCACTAAATTCTATCCCTGAAACTAATAAACTAATAATACAGTATATGTTAACTAAATTATATTTAAATAAAAAGTTAAAAAAAAGAAAATCACATATCTTGTAAGTGCCCTTTTGTTTTAAAAAAATCATAGAAAAGAAATGCTTCTGGAGATGACTCTTGGAAATGGAATTGTTAGACTTCTTCTAGAAGTGATGTTAGATGAAGCAGGAGGTGGTAAGGAGGAAGAGAAAAAGGGTTCTATGCCAGACTGCTCATATTTAGAAGACATTTTCATATTGTAATTATTGTTTTGTGTGTATATTTTTTTCCTCACTACTGTATATATAGTTGACAATTGTATTTAAAAAATGTATATTTAATGTTTCTAGATGTTTTGAAGTACCTGATATATGTTAAAAGATGTAGTAAAATATACATTTTGTAAATATTCTTTTGTTAAAATTCAAACGAAATACAGTTGGTCCTTGGGGTGCCTGGGTGGCTCAGTCAGTTAAGCATTTCACTTCAGCTCAGGTCATGATCTCAGGGTCCTGGGATGGAGCCCTGGGTGGAGTTCCTGCTCAGTGGAGAGTCTGCTTGTCCCTTTCCTTCTCCCTCTGCCCCTCCCCCTGCTTGTGCTCTCTCTTTCTCAAATAAATAAATAAAATCTTAAAAAAAAAGAAAAGAAATACAGTTGACCCTTGAGCAACACCAGTGTTGGGGCACCAACCTCTCCTTCAGTCAGAAATCCATGTATAACTTTTGACCCCCCAAAACTTAACTACTAATAGCCTACTGTTGATAAGAAGTTTAATGATAAACAGTTAATTAACACATATTTTGTATGTTAAATGTATTATATACTGTATCCTTACAATAAAGTTAGCTTTAAAAGAAATGTTATTAAGCAAATCATAAGGAAGAGAAAATAAATTTACAGTATTGTACTGTATTCACTGAAAAAAAAATACACTTAAGCAGACCTGTGCAGTTCAAAACCATGTTGTTCAAGGGCCAACTGTATTCTCTTTTGGATATGGGTTTACTCCATACGGACATAACATGAATGGATGTGATATGTTATTAACTCCAACTCCTGCACACCTAACTGCTATCTTTTGGGCTGGCCAAGCCTCTTGGGAATGCTCTCTTTCTAGCTACTGCTGTAGCAGCCACCCTCTGAAGCCTTGCCAGGGGAGGGGAGAGAAGCTGGCATTAACCTGCAAGCTGGTGGCTTATGAATCTTTGACCTGGCCCTAGTGAGTCCAGGGGTTTAATTTTATTACTCACTTTTCTACTTTTTGCAGAAATTAGTTCCCTCCCTCCATCTGCTGTGTGAATTCTATGGTCATTTCTCCAATTGTCAGAAATGAAATTGAGCCCTGGCTCACAATCAGCCATTCTGGGAAGTATAGAATTTGTTACCCTTTCAACAGCGGCAACTCTAAAATGTCTAAATAGAAAAGGCTGAGGAACACAGATGAGTATTGATGTAGGTGGATAAACAGATAATCTCTCTTGCAGCTGCAATTCCATAGTTAGACAAAAAGAAACAAAGAAAAATCACAAATTTTATGTTTTTTTTTTGTGTGTGTGTGGTGGGTTTGGTAGGGTTGAAAGAGTTTAAAGAAGCAAAAGCCACGCTTTAGCATTGTAGAGCTTCCCAGACAGCCTTCAAGAAGACATGGAAAATAGGAATGTATCATCCAAGGAAGAACTTTTCTGGAAATACATTATCTAATAATTTCTAGAGTTAGAGAAAGGACATTTCCTCAGGTTACAGTTCAACTTATTAGAGCAGCACAGGGTAGATCTGTTAAAATGGATACTTCAAGGAGAATTTTTATGAGGGGCAGGGATAGTGGAAGGAGGGATTCCTACTAGAAACAAAGCTCTTAGATCTCATCTGCCAGTTACAGAATAGAGGTCTGAGCAGTAAGCCTTGAAAAATATCTCTGAGAATTCGGAGGTGAGGATATATAAGTAATGTTCTATTTTCCTGTACATGTGAATAATAATGTGGTTGGATGGAGTCTTTTAGTTCACAGTGTTTTTTTTTTCCCTCTTGGAATCTTAGAGCTGTGCTCCGGACTGATGCTTTTGCCACTAACCATTTTGCGCAGTTGTTCCTTTGTTTTCCTTTTTTTAAATTTATGCTTGACACTTGCATGATTTATTTTCTTAATCTTGAAATTAAAATAATTGAGTAAGAAATGTTTCATAGGAACTTCTATTATTAAGTTTGGCTTATAGAAATGACCTATTTTCCTTAGATAAGGAAATAGTTCCCCAATTCTTGCTTTAAATATGTCTCTTTATCTGTTCATTTCTCTCTTTGAAATTTGTAATATTCATATATTGAATTTCTTAGCTCTTTCTCTTTTATATTTCAGATTCATCTCTTTATTCTCTGAGTTTAATTTTGTCTTCTATAGTAAACTGTATGCCATTCATTATCTCAATTTTATTTTTGAATGTTGTATTTATGGTTTTTTTTAAGATTTTATTTATTTATTTGACAGAGAGAGAGAGACGGCAAGAGAGGGAACACAAGCAGGGGGAGTGGGAGAGGGAGAAGCAGGCTTCCCGCGGAGCAGGGAGCCCGATGCGGGGCTCCATCCCAGGTCCTTGGGATCATGACCTGAGCCAAAGGCAGATGCTTAATGACCAAGCCACCCAGGTGCCCCTGTATTTATGTTTTCATATCAGAGAAATCTCCCCTGATTTCTGAGTCATCACATTCTGTAGCTATATCGACCTTCAGACCTTGTTGAGAAACAATGTTTAAAATAGATGGCTTCAATATTCTTGTTTCTTTTTGTTAGTTTCTTTCATAGCTCTGGTACCTTTTGGACTAAATTTGTTTGTAGACCTAAAAGGACACTCTAGGTCACTGCCTTTTCTTTTCTTAAGATTTTATTTATTTATTTGAGAGACAGAATGAGATAGAGAGAGAGAGCATGAGAGGGGGGAGGGTCCGAGGGAGAAGCAGACTCCCTGCTGAGCAGGGAGCCCGATGTGGGACTCGATCCCGGGACTCCAGGACCATGACCTGAGCCGAAGGCAGTCACTTAACCAACTGAGTCACCCAGGCACCCTTTTCTTTTCTTTTCTTTTTTGGCCATTTTCCTATTTGTTTTAAATTAAGTGCTCATTTTATTGTTTTAATATACACAAGCAGAAATTTAAGACAAGGATGAATCTGCAGTATCTTATGTTACCTACAAGATAGAAGGCTCTAAAACAATTAGAATTTAATTTTTAAAAAAGTATTCTGGTACAAAAAGAGATGGCAATGCCATCTCTTACATTTATAGGTGTTTTTGATAGTTCTTTAGAGGGTATGGTTTATTATGTTTAAAAAAGGGTGTCAATTGAGGGGGCTTTAAAATTATGTCATTCTCATATCAGAGGTCCCTATTTTAAGAAGGACATATATTGACCAGAAGGGAGGAAGCAACAAAAATGATGAAGGTATACTGAATTATTTCTAGGTAACCTAGAGAAAGTAAGGCAGGGGAATAATAGAGCAGTTGTCATTAATTATTTGAAAGGGATAATATATTTATTCTAGTGTGCTCCAAATGGCAGAAATTACAGTGAGAATATTTTGTTTAATAAAAGGAAGACATTCATAGTACTTAAAACCCTTTGTTGCTGGAGTTTTTGAAGCTGGGGTTGGTTTGAATATGGGAAAGATTGTATGGTGTTGAGTGGGAGATGTTTTTATAAGATCTCGTAACAGTCCTTTTCCTCCCGAGCTCCTGTGGTGATTCCACTAAATATCATGTTTAATTCCACCAGAGTTTTAAGGTTAGAGAGCATTTGTTCTATTCCATTCAAATAAACCTTTATAATTAAAGAAGTATTTGAATTGTGAAATCTGCCAAGTTAAATTTCATTGCATTTAATTTAGTAAAATGAAAATGCCTAGTGACATCCTGGTTAGAACATTTGCCATATTTAGACTGGTAATTAATGTCTAATTGGACAGTAGTACTCAATTTAGTAGTAATGAAATAATGTCTAAAAATACCAATGGTATTTAAAAAGATATGTGATATATATCCTGAAGCAATTTTCTTAAATGCCAATTATAATTTGACATTTAGAGACTGAGCGATGTGATTGCTGATGAAAGTTGTACTATGATCCTATGGCATATGGCTATGCATTCTTATTTGAGGGATATAAAAATATTTTGTGTAATTTATAGGTATTCAAAAAATAAATATTTTACTACTGAGAAGAAGGAATTTTAAACCAAAAGTACACTTGTATAACATAGAAACACAGAAATAAATGGCTTTTTAAAAATATTGTTATTTTATAAAGAACTTTAAGATAAATTTACCTTTACTTGAAGTTGAGCATATTTAGGGGGCTTTTGTCATACAACTAAAGCAACACATTCTGTATAATTTTATATATTATTTATGCAAAGAATTTGAGTTGGAACTTGATTTCTAGTACCAATTATAAAACAATTATATACTGTCAGTTAAACATACACTTATATGCTTTAATTGACAATTGAGAAAAAATATCTTTGTATAATATTTGATGAATCTGGTCAGAATGTGTTTTAGAAAGAAATTGACCATAATGTTTCTCAAAGTTGAGCCAAGGAGTAATTTATTCATCAGAATTTTCCTGAAACAGAACCAACAGAACATATATATTGTCCAAAAGAAAACCACAGGCCCATATGGCATCACTCGGATCAGACCAAGTCATCAAAACTGGGTTTAAGGGGTGCCTGGGTGGCTCAGTCATTAAGCGTCTGCCTTCGGCTCAGGTCATGATCCCGGGGTCCTGGGATCGAGCCCCACGTCGGGCTCCCTGCTCCGCGGGAAGCCTGCTTCTCCCTCTCCCACTCCCCCTGCTTGTGTTCCCTCTCTCGCTGTGTCTCTCTCTGTCAAATAAATAAATAAATCTTAAAAACAAAACAAAACAAAACAAAACACCAAACCTGGGTTTAATACCTAACCTAAGTACAGTTACAACATCCCCCAGAAATGTAAGTCTTAACCAGTCAGGAATTTTCTGATCAGCACCAATGAGGTAATCTGTGGCCTTTCCATCCCTCAAAGGAACATGAAGTAATTTGCATAATAAGGTCCTTTTCCCTTCTCCCCCTAAAGAAAGGTGATCTTGCCTGGAACAATCCTTTCCTTCCTTTTTTGAAAAACTTTTTTGCCACACCCTCCCTTCTATAAGAACCTTCCATTTTGAACAACACCTCAGAGTGCCCCTCCATTTGTAAGATGGGAGGCTGCCTGATTCATGAATTGTTTCATAAAGCCAATTAGGTCTTCAAATTTACTTTGTTGAGTTTTGCTTTTTAACTATATATGTATACATGAATATATACATATATACAGAAAGAAAGAGATCGGTTTATTTTGAAGAATTGCCTCATGTAATTATAGAGGCTGACAAGTCCTGAGATCTGCAGGTAAGTCAGCAAACTGGCATCTCAGGAAAGTGGTGGTATTATTTCAGTCTGAAGGCCACAGTTTCACAGCCCAAGAAAAGCCAATGTTTTAGTTTGAATCAGAGACAGGAAAAACCCGATGTCCCAGTTTAAAGGCAGTCTGGCAGGAATTCTCTCTTACTTTGGGGAGGGTAAGACTTTTTGCTCTGTTCAAGCCTTCAACTGACTGAATGAGGAGCATATACATTAGGGAAGGTATCTGTTTTACTCAGTCCACCGATTTAAATGTTAATTTCATCTAAAGATATCCTCACAGAAACACCAAGAATAATGTTTGACAAAATATCTGAGCACCCCATGGCCCAGTCAATTAAACACATGTAACTAACTATAACGGGTAGTATTTTCAGTCAAGGCCGAACATATTCTTGGAAAATATTAGAACTGAATCTAACAGGATTCTTTATGTTATTCTTATAAGCTCATTGGAAACTTTTGGACAAACTACTACTCTAAGCTATCACAATCATTTAAAAATCAAAACCAATCAACTAACCAAACAAAAAAACCTGTAAGTAAAGCCCCAAAGGTGACCTAACTTTAATGCCCAAGGTAAATTTTTTTTAAGTACAAAATAGTCCCTGTCATCATCATCATCATTTTGATATAGTTCATTGCATTTAGAAACAGTATGACATTGTTTCTGGAATAAAAATCTATTATCCATATTAAAGCATTTTGACTCTAGAGTATTTCTTGGATTTTAATTAGAATTATGATTATGTGACCTATCAAGAATTGGGGACATAAGATCCTAAAGAGTATTGCATTAGGCAAAGATTTTGTGTAACTAGTTGTACTGATAATTTAGCATATACTTTCAAAAATAATAATTTCAGAAGATGAAACCTTGTGTCTCAAAAGGTAAACACTGTACTTCAAGGTTAACATGACTTTCTCTTTGAGTTCATTTCCAGTGGGTTTATCGGGCAATTGCAGAGGAACATAACAATTAGTACTCAATATAGAGGTAAAAAATAATGCTGTTAACATAACATTTAGCATTTAAATATATGCTATTTATGTTTGCTATTGTTTCACATATATTATTTTGAATATTCAGGCTTCAAAGTGTGGCTCATACCAAGTGCTATGTTCAACACATAATAGGGGATCAATTAATATTGGCCATTTCATAAGGCTCTGGCCATATATCTGTGACATTTCTGTATGCAAGAGAATTTTTTTTTATTTCAAAACAGTTATACACAGCAATAAGTCACTGGACCAACAGAGAGTAACATAAATGGCTGTGATTTAACCCAAGAGCAAGTAAACTCTAGAAGATATTTCTTGTTCCCTAAAGCTGGATTTATCTAAAATAAAATCATGGGTGTTCTACCAGAGGAATACTCTTCAGACGTTGTATGCTAGAACAGACAACACATTTAAGTCAGCATTGAGCATAAGGAATATAAGCAGAAGACATTCAACAGTAAATACTAGAGTGAATTTAGAGTGATTATTAACCAGATTGTTAGTGAAAATCAAAGTCAGGGCTAGAAAAATGTGGATTGGATTATAGGGTGTTCTGTCAAGAAGAGTAAATTATCTAATTCAGTTAATTAATTCTGGAATCTTGGTGATATGAGACTCCTTTCAAAAGCTGTATTGCAGGGTGCATTTCTACCAATCCTGGAGAAGCTATCTGATCCTGACAGGAATTATCCTTCGAAGGAAAAAAAAAGGCCGAAGTCTTGCTTCTCTTCTGGAGTTACTGTCTCCCTCTGATTTCAATCTTCCTTTTCATTATGTCAGGAAAGAACACTGCATTACACCATCAATAGAAGAGAAGGATGTGCATGGACACTTTTTCCCCCTCTCAGCTGACAGACAGGAAAAGGTGGTGCTTGCATGTAAAGTAAAATTGAGTTTTGATAGTTCCAGTAAATTTGATTAAGGTTACATGATAAATTGGACTGTTAAGGCTCACAAGTTGATTTGAGTTTTTGCTTAAACTGTATTTTTCTCATTTATATTTAAAGGCTGTATAATGTAAAGGAAAGTGCCTCAAAGTAGAAATTCAGGGACTTAAACTACACCTTGATCTTTTTTTAAAAAGATTTTTATTTATTTATTTGACAGAGAGAGACACAGCAAGAGAGAGAACACAAGCAGGGGGAGTGGGAGAGGGAGAAGCAGGCTTCCCGTGGAGCAGGGAGCCTGATGCGGGGCTCGATCCCAGGACCCTGGGATCATGACCTGAGCCGAAGGCAGACGCTCAACGACTGAGCCACCCAGGTGCCCCGACATCTTGATCTTCCACTACTTGCAATTTAGACTCATTCTACTTATATTTCTGCCACAGACTGAATGGTTGAGTCCCCCTCTCCCCTCAAATTCACGAGTTGAAATAATTATTCCCAATATTAGGTTTTGGGGTTGGGGCCTATAAGAAGTGATTAGGTCATAGAGAGTCCTCATGAATCAGATTAGTGGTTTTATAAGAGACACCAGAGAGGTCCCTAGCCTCTTGTATCACATAAGGATTCAGTAAGAAAATACTGCCACCTATGAACCAGGAAGTGGGCTTTCATCTGCTACTGAATCTGCCAGTGTCTTGATCTTGGACTTCCCAGCCTCCAGAACTGTGAGAAATAAATGTTTCTTATTTAAGCCACCCAGTCTACAGTATTTTTTGTTATAGCAATCTAAACAGACTAAGGCAGTTTCCTTATTTATAAAATAAAGGCAATAACACCTCTAGAAGCTATGTTCCCAAACTTAAACACACTAATAATTTCTTGGGAGGTGCAGTCCCAGGGGAGTAAAAGTGATGGGGAAAGGGAAGAGAGGCAGGTTAGCAGGGAAAGTAAATGCAATGTGATGCACTCCTGAGCTAGCCACAGCTTCATGAGACAACATGGGCATTTGTGAGATCAAGTGGGTCATCTTCAAACATGTCATGTGTTATCTTTTAACACCGGGTCACTGTGGAGAAAGAAGGGAGATACATTTATCTGCTAGGCCTCCTTATGTCTTGTCTCCCGTCGGTCAAAATTTGCCTTAGCACATTAATTCCACTATACTTTCAAGTTGAGTTGACTTCCCTCATGCATCTGCTTGAGAAACTAGATCTTATGACTCACAGTGCAATCTTTCATATGAGACTCTCAGGGAAGAGAGAAGCCACATCCACCCATTCTGGATGGCTAGGACCTGCATGCTTGTACTAAAGTGTCTCTTGTAGCAGTGGGCACAATGGATACTGTCAAAACCCAATCCTCTGGTGAAGGAGGCTGCCAGAGCAGGGGATATTCAGCCAAAGGGCTGTGATAGTGGCACCCAGGGCTCTCTGGTGGGTGAGAAGCCAAGGTCCCAGGAGTTCGGTGAGTCCGAGTAAATCAGGCTTATATGTTGAACTGTAACATATACTTTAAGAAACAAAGGCTTAATCTTTCTAAAAATTGTCAACACTTATTCTTTGAGTAATGTCTAGGAAATTACACTGTTTCTATGTGACCAGCTGGCATTTTGAAATCTGTAGGTTTTTGGGAACAAAGTGTTCCCTATCTCTTTTATATTACTCTGAGAGTTTACGAAGTCTACATGGTTCTGGCAGAACTCATATATTAGCAAGTAAAAATTGTCCTAATTTTGTCAGTCAGGAAAAATAAAGTAATGAGGATTCTGACAGCATCAGGTGACATCCATTGACGATGCTTGAAACAATTTAATTTGCCATTTGTGGACTGCACAAGGATGCATTTGCTCCACTTATTAAAGATCATGTCTGGTCCTGAATCGAGAGTCCTTTAACATTTCCAGAATGGGCTGGAAAAAAATTGTTCATAAAAATATAGGGCATTAAGTAGGATAGTCCCACATGATACATATTATCTTTTCATTTGGGTTAGAGAATTGAATTTCCTAAAACTGACCTGAGGCTTAATCAATTATCTAAATGATTTACTCACCTGACAAGAATGCACATATCTGCAACTTTTTGGGTAACAGAAAAAAGTAGATTTTTATTTGAATAATTTTTAATTGATAATAGGGATTCTCCTGAGAAAATAGGACTAAGGAGGCATTCTCAGGGAAGAAGGGGCACAGAAAGGAGTGCCACACCTGATCATATTTGCTGGTAAAGCTGGAATTCATATTTCCCTCCTTCTCTCCCTCCCTCCTTTCCTTCTTTCTCTTTACCAACTATAGTTCATATCACATGAATGTAGAACATCTACATTGGAGGATAAGGGACTGTGGAAATCAGCAAGACTAGAAAACTCAGCTTCAACTTGAAGTTGTCTCTGAGTGATGCCATCAAGGCAGAATGGAATGAGACTAATATATATCACGCTTCTGGGGATAAAATGACAGAAAGTAAATTGTACGTTTTTCTTTAAATAATTTTTCATTTCCTTTTTATTGTATTAGTTAAGGACGTTAGTCAAAAATCCTTTGAAAAGAACATCTTCCCCCAGGTAAAAGTAACAACAGGACTTTTGTAGCACTATGAGCCTGGGAGCTGAAAACACCTCAGGAATAGGACTCAAAGCTGGCAATAAATTAGAGTGAATTCTTCACAAGTTTTCTACTGCAACCAAATGACTCAGAGTTTTTCCCTTTTTAAGTAGGGGTCAAAGCTTACCAGATAAAGAGTATTATCTCCTGGGAAGCAGGAATGCTGCTGTGCATCCCCTAATGTTTGTGAATCAGTACATACACAGTCTATTTGTTTCAGAAACTAGTGTCTTTCTTATATAAATAAACTGCTTACTTGGGACAATAGCTTAAAATTTTTTTAAGTGTTAATATCTGTAAGTCAAATATGTTTGAATATATGTGTGCATGCGTTAAAACTGGTCTTATAGTAGGTATTGTAATGGAAACATTTAACATGCTAATGATAATTTTCCTTAGTATATTGTAATAATTTAAAGCTAATTTGAAGGGGCGCCTGGGTGGCTCAGTCGTTAAGCGTCTGCCTTCGGCTCAGGTCATGATCCCAGGGTCCTGGGATCGAGCCCCACATCGGGCTCTCTGCTCAGCGGGAAGCCTGCTTCTCCTTCTCCCACTCTCCCTGCTTGTGTTCCCTCTCTTGCTGTGTCTCTCCCTGTCAAATAAATAAATAAAACCTTAAAAAAAATAAAGCTAATTTGAAGTTGTTAACTTGAGGATTTTTGTTTTGTTTTCTCTTGATTGTTTTAACTATAGAGGATGATGATTCTGTACACTACAGCACCAAAGAAAAGAACTGTGGGCATTATATTAATACAAGTTTTATAAAATTGAGTTTTATGCTATAGTACCAGTTTTGCACTTTAACTATGCCTTTCCCCATTTTATTTACTTTCACATAAGTAGGACATTCTCTCACAATACCAGTAAGTGGTATGTTATGGACTTAGTGTGTCTCCTCAAAAGAGATATGTTGGAAATCTAACCTCCACCGTACCTCAGTGTGACCTTATTTAAAGATAGGGTATGTACAGAATTAATTAAGTTAAAATGAGGTCAGTAGAGTGGGCCCTAATCCATTATGACTTGTTTCCTTATAAAAAGGGCAACTTTGGATACAGATGCACGTAGAGGGAAGATGATGTCAGTTTATAGGGAGGATACCATTTACAAGCCAGAAAATGCCTGAGGCTACCAGAAAGTAAATGAGAGAGAGAGGCATGGAACAGTTTTACTCTCACAGACCTCAGAGGGAACCAACCCTGCTGACGTTTTGATTTTGAACTCAGACTTCAGAACTGTGTGGCAATACATTTCTTTTATTTAGGTCATCTAGTTTGTGGTATTTATAGTAGCCCCAGGAAACTAATACAAGAAACTTCTCCAAAGTCATTCTCAAGATGATGTATTTGGGGTTCTGGGTACTCCATTGATCATCCTGGGAAATGACATACATAACAATGTCATTGTTGCTGAGTTTAAGAAAATATGACTACTTTGACTTTATTATCATATACAAATGTTCTGCCTTGGGGTAAATATAAACAAAAATATTTACTTACTCCGTGTATGAAGTTTTCTCAGTTGAAAAAGAAGTCCAACATATAAGAAAATAGCAAAAATGATGGGAAAAAAGAAAAGGGAGTATGTAGTTGTAAAATTCTCTATAGAAGAAATTTAAGATGACACACAAATTTCTGTTCCCTGGTGTACAAATCCTATGTAATCCTCACCCCTTAAATATGAAGAAGACTTGTTAATAAAATGTAGTTTACTCCCATGATTATTTTGGAAGAGGAATTTTGCAAATGTAATTAAGTTTCTTAGTCATTTAAGTATACTGGGTGAAAATCCTTAAGGCCAACACCACTTGTAGGCAAGTATCTTTAATTTGGAATTTGTAGAAATAATAAGCTCTTCCTTACACTCTTCTAAATGTATGTTCTTTGATAGCTATAGGTTTATGTTCAGTGATGATGAGTGATATATGAAGAGGGTCTAGAAAATGATATGTTGTGAACAAGCAGATATTACATATGTGTATTGTTTTCAAATTTTACACTTTTTGGAGCTTGAGGCATTATTTTACATGCTCTTATACTGCTGGCAGGCATCACGAGCTCAAGAAAGTTTCCAAGATTCTGTAAGCAAATTATTTTTCATCTTCCTTGACTTAATCTCACATTTCTAGGAAGCCATGGTGAGTAAAAGGTCACTGGTAGTCGCAATGTAATCTATATTAGATTTTCAGATAATCCTTGACTATTCTGAATAATAACTGATGCCTGTCTAGTTTCCTAAAATTAGCTCCAACAGAAATGCCCTTCTTCCCATTTCTTATTCATAATGTCAGCTACTTTTATAACAGCTGCATTTGGAATATATTCATCTTGTCATAAAAAGCAAATCTACCATCTATTGCTGAATGTAAGACAGCAAGGAGGTTTGATGGTATTCATAGACCATATCATGCTTCTTTTGAGATGTCTTTGCCATCAGAAAA
Organism: Callorhinus ursinus; assembly: GCF_003265705.2. Lineage (NCBI taxonomy): Eukaryota > Metazoa > Chordata > Mammalia > Carnivora > Otariidae > Callorhinus > Callorhinus ursinus. The sequence continues at coordinate 45,982,101 of NW_027397072.1, forward strand.
TAATGTGAATAGTTTGAAAAGGTTCACTGGCAAACCTCTCGCCTGTTACTGAAATGTAGTTTATCTCTGCATTCATATTGATTTTTATAAAGGGAGCTGAAGTTTGAAATTTACTTAATACTTAGATTTTGTACTTCTATAAGAATTATAAATATGTTATTATTAGAAACTCTTCAAATATTAAATGATACATTCTGAAAATGTATAATTATTATGAATTTCAAGTATGGTTTTGAAAATAATTCAGAAGAATTATATCTTAAATTTGATTTTTCAGTGTGTTACATTTTTACAGTGAGAAGAATGGCTACAAAATGATATGAAATAAAATTTCAATCTTTAACTTACCTAAAAGGCAGTTTTCAGTCCGTCAAAATAACAGACAAGGGTAAAAGATCTAGAGATGATGTTTTAGATGTACTTCCAGAAGTACTATAATTATATAAAATGTAATATTTTCTTTATCTTGCTTCTTTTATTTAGCAAATTAATGAATGAAAGAAGCTAATATATAAAGCTTTTAAGTAAAAATAAGATACTGGCCAACTTAAGAAACTTCAGAAAAACATGTAGCTTTTGTGCGCAGTGGGTTATCTTTCCCCATTGCACACTCTAAGGAATAAAGAATTTGTGTCTTATAGAATTCTTTTTTGCCCATAATACAGGATTATGTTACAAAAAACTAAGTTTATTATAATAATTTTGTTTTAATAAAACTCTAACCTCTCCCATTCTGGGTTCTAATAGTCTACTGTGCAACAGTGTGGATAGAGCTAGAGGATATTATGCTGAGTGATCTAGTCAGTCAGAGAAAGACAAATATCAATAATTTCACTTATATTGGAATAGTTCACTCATAATGGAATTTAGGAAACATCACAGATGAACATAGAGAAAGGGAAGGATAAATAAAAGAAGATAAAAAAAGAAAGGGAGGCAAATCAGTTTGTTAACCGTAGGAAACAAACTGAGGGTTGCTGGAGGGGAAGTGGGTTCGGGGGGGATAGGGTAATTGGGTGATGGGCATTAAGGAGGGCATTTGATGTAATGAGCACTGGGTGTTATATGCAACTGATGAATCACTAAATTATACCCCTGAAACTAATAATACATTATATGTTAATTAAATTGAATTTAAAAAAATGTCATAAATCAACATGATGACTTAAAGGGGATTGGGAAGAAGTCAAAATTCTTATTATAGCTCACAAATCAAAATAAATCTCTTCACCTTTTGGAATTTTTAGAAACATAACTTTCTTATATCAAATGAAAGACAATTTTATAGGAATTCTATAGAAAGGGGTAATATTATGAATATTTTGAAGTTCGTAAGCAATTTGATGTATTAGAACATTTGTAACTACAAATGGCTGGTAGATTTTCAAGGCAATCATCAAGAAAAATAAATTCAAACCTGGACTGTGGAGGGAATAAACAAGGCTGTTTACTACTATCAAACTCTGTCATTACTTAGAGCTTAGCCAGACTGGCACTTTGTCATATTTGTTCTTTGTTGCTGTAAGCTTCAGAAATCAGGTGACTTTACTAATTCTTTTAAGAGGTTACTACTAACTTTATAAGCTTTTCAGGTTTTAGTTTCTTTTTCTTCTGTCTTTTCTGACTCCTAAAGCAGATTAATAAGCATGATCTAAAAGGCATGAAATCATTAAAGCTTAACCCTTCTAAACTTTGGTTGTCAAGGTGATGTTTATTATTACTAGAAAATGTTTTGGTGTTACTGCAGTCCATTTTAATTTAGACCATAATGAGGAAGGGACTTTTTTTTAAGTATCTCTTTCATTAATCCATTTGACTCTATCTTAGCCATTACCAATATAATATGAGATATTCTCCATTTATCTAATGAAATAGCTGCCTAAATGGTTTCCCTCCATCTATACAAATTATCTACACACTTTTTGGATCATTAATCCTTAGAGAAAATTTTTTCTGAGCAATGCCTCAATATATGCCTTTTGGTTTTTTAAAAAGTATAAAAATAGATATTTAAAAGAATGAGACTACCTAAATAGTAGCTCTAACTTTCTTTCTTTCCTTCTAATATATCAGCTTGCATACCTTACTTTGTAGACCACTGCTACAGAGTGGATTCTGCTATTGGCACAGTACTTTGTTTTAAAAATAATCATGCTGCTTACTTCACTAAAATCTTTCAGTACTACCCTACTTCTCTTAGGATAAAAGGCTTACATGCTTACCCTGGCTATAAAGCCCTGCATTTTTTGACCGGGCCCAAACTCTTCAGCACTGTCTTCTATCACTCTACATCTCTAGGTGCATTCTACCAGTGGCTTCTATCCCTTTCTTGGCCCTTTCATGTTCCTTTCTACCACAAGGTCCTCATTCAGGCTGCACAGGGGAATCACATCCATTTGAAGACTGCAGAACTGATTGAGAAGAGGCTTCAGCGAAGACTAGAGACTGGTTAGGGGATGTTATCATAATGCTGGAGAGAGATGGTATTGGCCTGACCTGCAGCAGTGGAGAAAAATGAAGAGAAGGTAAATTTGGGAAATATTTAGGATTTGGAGTTGTCAGAACCTGGCAGTTGACTGAATATGGCTTGTGAAGTGAGTGCTGATTTAAGAGTGATTTTCTAGTTCTAGGCTTGGGGCCTTTTATTGAGATAGGGAAGTTGGGAGGGAAAACAGATTTGGAGAGGAAAGATCATGATTAATTTTGGACATGCTGATTTTAAGATTTTTATGGCAACAATCAACTGTGTGTGAAATACAGAGGAGATGCTAGCTTAGATATTTGGATTTTTTAAATAATCAGCAAGTGATAATTGGAACTATACAAATAGATGTGATCATTCCATTTTAACATTAAAATGGCAAAGGAAGAAAGGGACATCAACACTTGACAGACAAGAAAATGAAGAACTCACAAATGAAGTTGTGAAAAGGTCTAAGGGATGAGCAAAAAGAGTGAAAAGTGTGAAAATCCTGAAAAGCACCGTGCGTGAAAGCCAAAGGAAGTGCCTTTTACAAAGGTTGGCTGATAAGGTGAGAACTAAATGTACTATGAGGTCAGATAGCTTTAAAATTGAGAACATATGTATTAGATAATCTAAAAGGACTTTGTTGTGACCAGGCCAAGACCATAGCAAAAGAGTTATGGCAAAGCCTCTTGTAACTGGGTATGTGCTTGTGTATGTGTTTTATATATATAATTTTTATCAAAATATGATTAAATATATATAATTAGATGCAAATTTATCTATTTAAATAGATGAAAAATTAGGGAAAATAAAAATAGATGTAGAAAAGTAAGATAAAGGTGGGGTAAACTTAATGAATAAATATTTGCAAATTTTTTTTTTTGCTTTTGATGACATGGGCTACAAATTTGGTTCTGAGCTTCCAGAAAACAAAAATAAACAGACAAAAAAAATATATATATATATGATAAGGTATAAGATACAATGAGTTCATTAGTAAAAAACATAAAAGTGGCTCAGAGGAAATATATATAAATAAATAGCATATACATAAATAATATTTATTATTTTATATATAGACATATTTATACTTTACATATATATGATATATAATAAAACTGATTATTTATTTTAATTAATTAATTTATTTTTGGTCCAGAGACTTGCTGTGTTATAGCATAATGAACCATGACAAAAATACTCCTTTTCCTAACAATATTCCTCACTGTTTAAACATAAGCTGAAAAAGCAATTTTATAACAACAGGCCAAAAATTTCAACACCATTCGTAGCCTGAATTCCTTAAAGGTAAAATTTGCAATATATAGATAAATGAATGCACCTCCTATATTTTAAAAGCAATTGTTTTTGACACTTTCTGTCTCTCCTGAGATTTCAGATTATGTGCTTTGGCAAGAATCTGAAGTACAAGTTGCAAGTTTTCTGATTAGGAGTGGATTTATACAAATTAGTGGCAAATAGAAGAAGCTGGCATATTCCTATACAAATTCAGGAGCCTAATCAGTTGTAAATGACTGACTAGTCTGATTCACTATAGAATTTGATGCAAAGAGCATTTGTGGACAAAGTGGTCTTCAGAAATAATTATGGATGACTGAAATCGCCACAGTATATTTCATAGAATTCACCCACACTATTTACAGTCTAAAGTTTTTCATAGCAGATATTTTCTACTCCTCATCCAAGCATTCCCAAATCACGCAATTTCCTGCTAAAGGTGAGCAGATACATTTCTTATAAAGTGTTCTTCTAAGTAAGTCTATGATTTAAACTAATTTACAGAATTGCAATCAAATACTTAAGTCAATAACTTTTAAGGTAATGTTCAAAAAAAATGTTGATTTTATCATTGAGGCACTATTTGGGAATCCTTGGTTAGACAATTGCCCAAAGACATCATTCTTGTATGTAACAATAAAATTATATCACAAGCTTGGCGAAAATGTGTTTATTCAGAGTGACAGGCTGGTATGCACCCAGTTTATCCAAAATTAATTTTGAGTAATCAAGGTAAACATTAAACAAAGGCGGGTTTCCAAAATACATAATCTTTCACACCACCTAACATTATTATTTGATTTGTTAGGACACCATACCTGTAGACATTGACACTCAAGTGATGTTAAAGTATAGGTCTTATAAAAGCCCCATTAACCAGCATCGTAAAAATGGTTCATAGATTATAGACATAACCAGTTCTACTGCATGCAGGTGTAAAGAGTAAAATTCAATAAAATTTTCAAAGTCTTATATTCTCCCTGACATATGTCTTTAACAGGTGAAAGAGAAAGTAAACAGGGCTTAATAATGAAATAACCCTACTGAAAACCTGCTGACTCTTCATGAAAAACATAGGCTTCAGCATTTTCAGTTGTATTTATTGAACATCCACATGTTTCAAGCATCTGAAACAGATTCATGACAATGAATCAATCAAAATCTCATGTAATTTTATTATTATTTTCAACAAGCAAGTCATTTGGATAAGACACTGCACTCATTCACTCATTGATTCATTAATTCCATACAAAGCTGAGTTTCTTACTTTGTGCCAGTGACTGGGCTGGGTGAAGTTATAGAGATATAGCCGTTAAAAAACCTTTCTTTAGCTCTACTGGAGCTTACAGTTTAATAAATCATTTAACTCAAAGATTTTCAGGTGATTTTTATGTGACAGATATTGTGCTAAATATTTTACATAAATTATTTGTAATGCTCTTAGAAAATCCTTGAATGGATATCATGTTTTGTGCATATTTTCTTGTTCAATATATTGAGATGCAGAGAATTTGAGTACAATTCACCCAAATTCACATAGTTAGCAAATGTCAGAGCTGGTGTTTAAACCTGAGTAGTAAGACTCTAGAGTGTACACATTTTGTCAATGCTATGTACATGATTTGAGGGCAAACCAAACAAAGCCTGCAAACTCTGAAATATTCTAAAATATTTTTGAGGAAAAATGATGTAACAATATATTCTAGAATTTGAGAAGGATGATTTAAGTTTGTATGTACCTCTGAATCTGGGAATTTTTTGCACTGCAACTTTAAGGAAGTTGTTTAAGCTTTTTGAGTTTTAACTCCATCTCCTATTAAAATTTGATAGTAAAATGTCCAAAACAGAGCTTTTGTCGATATGCAGAGAAATAATAAATGTGACATTGGGTTTCAAATAAATGCTAAATCAATTCTAATTCAATATCGTAAGACAAACTGGTTCTAATTATTTTTTAAATATTTATTCTAATTCTAATTATTATTCTAATTATTTTCTCCTTGTGAAAAAGCTATACTGGAATGTGATCTGCAGAGGATTGGACATCTAGATTAACACAAACAAACAAACAAAAACACTAAAGGAGAAATTGGAAGCTACCTAAGACAAATTCCTAACTTCTTACTCTGCTTAAGGAATGACCTGCAAATGATGACTAAATAGTCCAGGCCATTCTCTTAACAGAGGTCTACAAAATTTTTAATTGAATTACTCTTCACCCCAACTTGAAGTAATTTGGGTATCTGGAGTTTTCTCCTGGGATATATTTTTATGCTTTTTTGATATTTGGAGTGGATTTCTCATTAGGATGATGTAATATCAGTCTTCTATGAAGTTCAGAGATCTATAAGATAGGTCAAAGCATTTTTCACCCTGCAGGATCAAATTAAAGATGAAAGGGGTTGAAGGGAGAAATGCTCATTGAAATATAAATATTTCATCATTATTAATTCTTAAAACAGGTAAGATGAAATTAAAAAAAGGTGAATTACATTATATAAATTCTTGGTATTTCTGGTGTGAATATTTTCCCTACAGCTGGTGACTTCTAACGTTAAAAAAAGTCTATGTCGAAAAAACGTATCATTTATGTTCTGAATCCTAACTGAGATGAATCAGTTTGGTATATATTTTCAATTAGCTTAATGCAGTTAGGATAATCTCATTGGAAAGCATTTGTAAGAAAGTGTCTTTGAACAATTAACTTTGAAGAAACATACTGAAAATGTTTACAGAAAACAATAAAACACTAATATACATTCCCAGTGTTATATTCTGTTATCTTCCTACAATTGCTCACTCTCTCATTTTATTATTAAAATTCTATCAAAGACATAACAATAACCACAACAAAAATACAAAAGCTCACAACACTAAACTATAAAACTGATAATCAACATAATTTGAGAAACTGGAACGATGCTCTAATCAGCATACCTGGTTTAAAAAGAGAAAAAACAAATTTATGTTTTATCTCAGTAGCTGCCCAGAAATCTCTTGAAACTCTCACCATCCTGAAATAATATTGTAAATTACATTTTCCATTTGCAGACTCAGAAACCTGTATTCTGCAGCTCTAGAAAATGGAGCAGCTCTTCATTTGTGAGCCAGGTGGAGGACTGGTGCCCCCTCTTCCTCCTGCTGCCATCTGTTCCTAGATACTCAATTCTCAGAAAACAACTTGGCAGGGCACAGGGATCAAGTAAGGGCTGAATTTAATGTTTTCCTTTTGGGTGGTGGCTCCTAGAAATAGTAGGCTTTGTTATAAGCAAGACAGAGCAAGTCTGTAACATTTTACGTACAAAATTGTAGCCTTCCAGGTAGTGTAAATAAGTTTGGAGCACTCTTTTAAAATTTTTGATCATCCCATTTTTAAAAAGTGACTATACTTTGTTATTTGCATATTTATGAATCTTATAGGTATGATTTTATTGTAATATATTATTTACATTATGAAATGTGAAAAACGTGAGTTCAAGATCTAAATAAAAGTTTAAAAATCTGTTATATTGTCTAATGGCATAGCACTTCAATAATTTTAGTGAAAGAAATTTGATTAAATTGATTTTGTAACTTGAAAATACTGATTGGATGCTTTGTGATACAATGGCTCCAATGTCTGGTTCTGAGTTAACTTAATTTCTCTATGTGGTTTGTTATCTACCAACTGAAAATGATAGTCCATAAAGGGACATAGATCTAAATGAAAATAATATTTCAGCCATGCTACATAATAATTTAGTTTACTTATTTTTCTCTCTTTTTAACTAGTGTTCAAACTTTTATATAAAAATCTGTTTGGAAAACTTCTATTATAATGTCAAAAAACTTTTCTTACAAAGCAAATGAAACATATTGCATTCTTATGTTTTTAAGAGGCTTAAAAACCAGAGTAAAACTTCACTAGAAGGACCTTCACTGGATAATTTTGAATAGAGTAGAATCTTTTATTTGTTAAATGTGGAGATGTGACTTTTTATAGATGATACAGTTGCTTAGTTTTTGGTAACAGAATCATTTAAAATGGAAAGATTGTCAAGCATTGGCAAACTGCATAGGATGGGTTTCCTTTTAAAAAGTGACTTTCTTATTTGTGGTAAAAATGTCACTTAACTTAAAAGAGTAGATTAGGTGAGAGTTTTTATTTGCAAATATATCCTTTAGGAGTTAAAGAAGCATTGGGGGGAAAAAAATGAGAGCATGCCAAAAGGACACAAAAGCCAACCTGAAGGAGTTGAATGAGCTGAATGTTTCAAAGCTGAAACAATTTGAGTGACAAAATAAATAATGATAGCATTGGGTTATGACCCATAGAATAAGTAAATATATATGAGTTCATATGGGTATAAATATGTAGTTGAAAAAAATAAATGAGAGAGAAGAAACAGATGGCAGCTCCTCATCCTTATATAAGAATTCCAATTGATAATAAAAAAAGAATGTGGAAAGTCCAAAATTATCATTATGGGTACAACACAGTGATAATTGTTGCAAGCAAGATCCACTGATGCATGCCAAAACCAGTAGGCAAAAATGGGAGGAGAAAAAGGATATCTGCGGTCTCAAGGTAAAATAAAGGAATATTTATCAAAGGGAAAATTGTTAACAATATAGTAGAAGAACTTGGTACGTACCACCTTAAGTAGTTGGTCAAAATAAACATTACAGTAATAAGACACACTGATATCGTGCCCCTGATATAGTCTACTAAAAAAGACATGACATCTCTTGTCTTGTATTCTTGACAAAAGTTCATAATATCATTCTAATCACAAGGAAACATCAGGCTAACCCAAACTGACTAATATTCATCAAAAGTGCCAGGGTCAGGAAAAGCAAGGAAAGACAGAGAAACTGTCACAGACTGGAGGAGACTAAGGCAACATGGAAACTAAATACAATATGAAATCCTGGATTGGATGCTGGAACAGAAAAAATATTTTAGGGAAAAAATGGTAAAATTCAAATAAGGTCTGTAGTTTAGTTAAGATGATTGTACTGTTTAATTCATTGTTTTGATAATTTTCTATGGTTATATATCCTAAACGTATACACAAATATGGCTAAAAGGGATAAGAATTTCAGATAAACTGGTAACTATATAAAGTAATAACTAAATACAAGCCATGTGTAGATGTAGATCAAAAGTGACCATGACCAAAGAGCCCTCAAATTATACCCAGGTTGATCCCAGTCACCATTGCTCCGTTCTACCTGCCAGTGAATTCTCTAACCATGTAAGCACCCCTTCAGGTTAAAAGGCTTAACAACCACTCCCGGTTGTTAAAAGATTTAAATGTATCTATTCTGGGAACCAAAGGCGAATCCCAAATTTCTTTATTAATCTTCTCTTCTCTGGTCCTCAAAGAGCAATAACCACCTTAGAGGTCTTCTCAGATAAGACCAATTACACTCCCAAACATTCCTGTTCTTATACATATCCTCCAAGTGCTATGCAAAACCTTTAGGATAGCAGTGGGAAGAAACCCCAAGAATATCTTGATTTTATAAAATGATAGAATCTTCACATTACAGAAGAAGCTTGAGACTATAGTTTAAATCTCTTATTTTATTTTTTATTTTTTATTTTATGTTATGTTAATCACCATACATTACATCATTAGTTTTTGATGTAGTGTCCCATGATTCATTGTTTGTGTATAACATCCAGTGCTCCATTCAATACGTGCCCTCTTTAATACCCATCATCAGGCTAACCCATCCCTCCACCCCCCTCCCCTCTAGAACCCTCAGTTTGTTTCTCAGAGTCCATAGTTTCTCATGGTTCATCTCCCCCACCATAAATCTCTCATTTTAAATTAAAAGTCCCTGGAGTAGTTATGTGATACATCTAAGGTGATATAGGTGATCAATAGTAGATTTCCTCTAATGACTGAGTCACTAGATTTTCTTGACACCACTAGCTTTTCCTCTCTAAACAGCAAATAAATTCCCTTTTGATTCCAATGTCATATTTACTATTCTCTTCCTTCTTTTTTTCTCCTCAGCATCTCACATAGTTTTCCTCAGGACAGCAATTCTTACAGGTGGTACTCACTTCAGGGGGCTTGCAAAACTACTTTCCTAATAATACTAAGATGTCTTTTCATTCATTCTTTTATGAATGTCCAGGGAGATATCCAGAGGCTGCGCGGTGTAAAATATTGAAATACAGAGAATGCAAAAGCAGATATGAGAATTTAGAGAATCCAGAAACCTGACATTAAAGATTTCCAAAAATGTAAAAAAAAAAGGTCACCATTTTCATGGTTCTTGTTTTGGAAAATGCAGACATTTTGCACTAAAATAGTTATAAATGAGTTATAGTGTTATTTTAGAATGAATTTCTATGTAAATATTTTTAAAGTGCCTCAGTTTTAATTCCTAATGTGGTAAATATCAATACATATAACTTATATAAACAAAAGCTCCTTGGAGTCCTCAATAAATTTAAGAGTAAGTGTCAAATAAAAAAGCTTGAGAATCACTTCTCTTATGTAGTTATTTCCCATTCCCGGGAAGGAAAAAAACAAAAACAAAAAACAAAAAACACATGGAAATGTGTCCTAATCATAGAAGAAACATGGCAATTAATTAAAAAGCATTTATTAATATAACTTTTAATACTGTCTCACCCACTACACTTAAGATGTGTGAAGAGTCATTTTGTATTATTTCCTATACTATATCCTTGGCAGTAGCCTCTATTTTGTTACTTTGGGCAAGTGACTTAACATCTAGATCTTAAACATCCTATTTTGTAAACTAGGGATAACCATGTCATTTTCAAAGATTTTTAATAAATATTAAATAAAATAATGAATGTAAAGTTTCTCATACATGCCTGAGATTTAATAAATGCTCAAAGTGAAAATTTGGATGACTGGGTAGTGGTCAGAGAGAATGTTGTAATAGAAGGGTTTTGATGGAGATGTAGTAGTAGTAGTAGAAGTAGTAGTACCAGTTATTGTGTAGGTGTAACATACATAACTTAAAGTGCAGGGATCTTAAACTTCAGCTCAAAAACTTGTTACATATGTATTTAACCACCTTATCATCACCCAGGTTAAGATACATTTTTGTTGGGGCACTTGGGTGGCTCACTCGGTTGAACATTCGACTCTTGGTTTCGGCTCGGGTCATGATTTCATGAGTCATGGGATTGAGTCCTGTGTAGGGCTCCGTGCTCAGTAGGGAGTCTGCTTGAAGAATCTCTCCCTCTGTCCCTCCCCCCACAACAATGCTCTTTCTCTCTCTCTCTCTCAAATGGGTAAATGAATCTTTAAAAAAGAAGACACATTTTTGTTGTGTTGGCTTTGTGTATTTTTTTTAAATTGCAACATTTTGCAGTGGTATCAAAATCCAGAAATATTGGTGTTGCAAAATGCATTATAGTGCTCAATTTGGTAAATTAATGCAAATAAAATGAATAAAAACCCACAAAATATGTGACAATATTAAACAAGTATTTAATAAGGTATTATTTGTACAACTAAGCCCTTCAATTCCATCAGATCTTGGTTCAAAAGTCAGCTTCATATTAAAAGTTAGCTTCTGATCAAGTTTGGTAAAATTTTAATTCTTGTTCTTATATCTTATATCACCCTTCCCTTAATGTTTTTCTCTTCTGCACTTAAAACTAATCTAACGCATTATGTAATTGGCTTATCTGTCTTGCTCATTGTGTGTCTTCCCACTAGTCCTAGCTGCAGCAATCAAACCAGAAAAAGATAAAAGAGGCATCCAAGTTAGTAAGGAAGAAATAAAACTGTCACTATTTGCAGATGACATGATACTATATATAGAAAACCCTAAAGACTCTACCAAAAAACTATTAGAACTAATAAATGAATTCAGTAAAGGGGCTCCTGGGTGGCTCAGTCAGTTGAGCATCTGCCTTTTGCTCAGGTCATGATCCTAGGGTCTTGGGATTGGCTCACGTCTGTGTGATGTCCCTCTGCTCAGTGGGGAGTCTGCTTCTTCCTCTCCCTCTGCCCCTCCCCACCGCTCCTGCTCTCTCTCTCAAATAAATAAATAAAATATTTTTACAAAAAAATGAATTCAGTAAAGTTGTAGGATACAAAATTAACATAGAGAATAAAATGCCTAGGAATAAATTTAACCAAGGAGGTGAAAGACTTGGACTCTGAAAACTATGAGACACTGATGAAATAAATTGAAGATGACACAAACAAATGAAATGATAAACATGTTAATGGATTGCAGCAATTAATATTGTTAAAATGTCCATACTACCCAAAGCAATCTACAGATTCAATGCAATAATAATAGCATTTGTCACAGAAATAGGATAAATAATTCTTAAATGTTTATGGAACCACAAAGGACCCCAAATAGCCAAAGCAATCTTGAGAAAGAACAAAGCTGTAGGTATCACAATTCCTGATTTCAAGATATACTACTAACCTGTAGTAATCAAAACAGTATGATACTGACATAAAAATAAATACATAGATTAATGGAGCAAAACAGAGAGCCCAGGAATAAACTCATAATTATATGGTCAATTAATCCACAACAAGAATATACAATAGGAAAAGACTATCTCTTTAATAAATAATGCTGGGAAAACTGGACAGCTACATGCCAAAAAATGAAACTGGACCACTTTGTTACACCATACACAAAAATAAACTCACAATGAATTAAGGATCTAACTGTGAGACCTGAAACCATAAAACTCCTAAAAGAAAACATAGGCAGTAGTCTCTAGGATATTGACCTTAGCAATGTATTTATGGATATGTCTCTCCAGGCAGGGGAAACAAAAGCAAAAAGAAACTATTGGGGTTACACCAAAATAAAAAGCTCTTGCACAGTGAAGGAAACCATCAACATAATGAAAAGGCAGCCTGATGAATGGAAGATATTTGCAAATGATATATCCAATAAGGGGTTAATATCCAAAATATATAAGGATTTTATACAACTAAACACCAAAAACTCCCAAATAATCCAATTAAAAAATGGGCAGAGGATCTCAACAGACATTTTTTTTTTTTAAAAAGAAGACCTATGGATGGCTAACAGTGATTTTGAGGATCATCACTAATCATCAAGGAAATACAAATCAAAACCACAATGAGATATCCACCTCACACCAGTCAAATGGCTAATATCAAAAAGATAAGAAATCACAAGTGAGGACGTGGAGAAAAAGGACCTTGTGCATTGCTGGTGGGAATGTAAATTGTTGCAATCACTGTGGAAACAGTATGGAGGCCCCTTAAAAATTAAAAATAGAAATACCATATGATCCAGTAATTGCTCTAATAGGTATTTACCCCCAAAATAGGAAAACACTAATTTAAAAAGTTATATGCACCCTAGCCTATGTTTATTGTAGTATTATTTATAATAGTCAAGATATGGAAGCAACCTAGCTTTCCATCAATAGATAAATGGATACAGAAGATATGATATATATATTATTCAACCATAAAAGAGAATGAGAGCTTGCCATTTATAACAACATGGATGGACCTAGAGCGTGTTACACTAAGTGAAATAAGTCAGAGAAAGACAAACACCATATGATTTCACTCATATGTGGAATCTAAAAAACAAAACAAATGAACAAACAAAAAACTAGAAATGGATTCATAAATACAGAGAACAAACTGGTGGTTGTTGAGGGGGGAAGGGGCAGGAAGGAGGAAGTACAAACTTCCAGTTATAAAATAAACAATTCACAGAGATGAAAAGTACAATATAGGGAATATAGTCAACAACAACAATAAAAAAAATAATGTATTGTGTAATTGACTTATCTGTCTTGCTTATTGTGTGTCTTCCCCATTAGAATGCCAGTTAAGTGAAGACAGAGTGGTTTGTTCATGCTTTTATGCTTAGTTCCTAGGAGATATTGTGATATAGTAATTGCCCATTCGAAATTTGTTAAGTGTTGAAAGCATGGTAGGTTTTAAAAATATGGATAATTTAAATGCAAAATTATGACATTACAATTATCAGTATTAAAATATGAATGCTGATGAAAAATAAAGGTAATAAAATAAGAGTTGTTTGGCAGTTTTCTTTTTTCTTTTTCTCTTTTCTTTTTGTTTGTTCTGGCTTTTCTAATGTTATTTATTCAGTAAATTAAAATCAGGGTAAAGCAGTAATGAAAATATGAGAGGGAAGGAACACAATATTATTTATCCTACTTGCTACATGACCTTAGAATGACCAGTGACAAAAAGCCAATTTGATAATTAATCCATAACGATTTGTCAGGTTCCAGCAATACTGTAATATCTTAATCTCTCCATGCTTCAAATGCCAAGGTTTCACTGACCTTTTGGAAATACATCTGTATATATTTTTCATCCATAAGTAAATACTAATGACAAGAACTTCCCAATTTATGCCCAGTACAGATGGAATTGTTGAATTCTCTTATAGGCTATGTGAAAGCACAAAATGTGCTATGTCAGGAATTTCCATAAATGAATACAGAGGACAAATAGATAAATTAGTGAAATAGAACTGCTCTAAGATGATGAATGATGACACATATGAGACTTTGATATACAACATGAATCTATTCAACAGTAGGAAATGGATAAAATCATGGTGAACAATAACCCATGAGACTTATCTCATGGAATAGATGCTATTGTACAACTCCACCCACTCATTTTCAGGTAAGGATGCAGACCATAGTTATGTCATCCTATGGTTTTGGATTTTTTCCATAGGAGACAGAAACCTATACTTTAATGTAAAATTTTTCAAATTTCTAAATTTTAATCTTTAACATTTATTTAATTTAAATATAAAGTCATGTGTAGTTAACACTTTTGGAAGAAAGTAAACATCCCAAAACTGAAATGTGGTCACAGCACCAGTTTCAACTTCTGCTGCCATTTATCAGTGTTTACTCACAAACCCACATATATACTAAATGTCCATTCTGGTGAGCACAAGCTCAAAACAGAGCACACCATTTTCTACAGTTGTATTAAGTTATTGCATAATATATTCACAGACTTAAATTACAACCTCAAAGGAGATTTTTAATTTTTTGCTTTTAATTGTTTTTCACTTGAAAGGAGCTCCTAAAATGTTAATTTTCACTGCCTCCAGTATCTCTGTCAAACAGTGAATGACATATTTGCTCCTGAAAGAAATCCTTTTTTTTAAGTGAAGGCAACTACTATCCTAATTTTTTTTTTCTGATGTCCAAGTTTTGTCACATCTTTAAAATTAGTGTACATTTACGACTTATTAATTTAATCTAACTTTTTTTGTCTGTCTTTATGGTGTATCAAGAAAAAATGAATTATGTATCTTATGCATACACTTAATTTTACTTGAAAACACCCATTGCCATCACTCAGTCTATCTGGTTCTTTCTCTTGTAATAACAGAGCCAATTTCCCAGCATCTTAATCATTTTCACTGCTTCTTCCTGGATAATCTCCAAATTATCTGCATCCTTGAATTTGTAGAGCTTGTGAAAAAGAGTAATCTATAGAGATAATTAAAGCAGGAATTAAGTATTGTTAAATTCTCCTTTGCCAGTGATTTTGAAAGTCTGTATTTCATAAAATTGATGTAAAAGGCAGTAATTTTTCACTATTCTACACTTGCCCTCTACCTTTAGAGTTACTATCTATCTAAAATAATTGGATAATTTGGAACAGCAGGAGGTCAGAATGTAGTGTTCATGAGATAAACATGGTGAGGAAAGAATGGAGGTGTGAGTGGGGTGAACTCTAACAATAAGAACTTTCATGAGACAGAGGGAATCCTCTCTGTCATAGTCAAGATATGGAAGCACCCTATCTTGTTGCTTGTTAATGCTTTTATTCTCGCTTCAACATCTTTTATGTATGATTACTCAAACATTTATTAGGCACCTTCAGTGATGAAAAACTTTTTGCCTTTCAAAGAGCTCTACCTGGTTTTAGTTAATTGGAAGTATTAGAAAGCTGTTCCTTAACTTGTGCGCTAATCTACTGCCTCTTACCAGTAGCACCTAGTGAGTAAGGAGCCCAGTTAGGATTTGAATCCAGGGCTTTACTCTAGCACCCAATGTTCTTTACCAACAAGTATGGTTATATTGTATGAAAATACCACAGTTTCTCAGACATCTTTTCTATCCCATAATAAAATCTCAGGCAGAGTTCTTACATGCTTGAGTTCATACAAATATTAAGAAGTCCATCCCCCCCAAAAAAGGGGTGCCTGGGTGGCTCAGTCGGTTAAGCATCTGCCTTTGGCTCAGGTCATGATCTCAGAGTCCTGGGATCAAGTCCACATCAGGCTCCCTGCTCAATGGTGAGTCTGCTTCACCCTCTCCTGTGATCTCTCTCACTCTCACTCTCTCTCAAATAAATAAATAAATAAAAATCTTAAAAAAAAAAATCCCAGGATTTCTGGCCTAATCCCACAACTATGTACTGTTAGTGTGCCCACAAGAAATCAGAGAGCTACTTGGGAAGTCACAGGATAGTATCTGGAGACAATTTACTGACATACTGAATACATTTAATTAAAAAGAGTATTTTTCCCCTATTGTCCTTATCATAATCAATTGGATGGTTAATGAAAACAAAATAAAAACAGTGTTGATTTTTTAGGGTATGAGTTACTAATTTTGTGACTTCCTGTCAAAATCATTTGATAAATCAGAAGGCATAAAATAGGTGTATAGTTCAAAGCATGATATTTAATTTGCTTAAATTTATTTCTACATTATATGAAATAGGAACAAAGGCATAGGAATCAGTGTTTTATTGATGTAGATATTTTCTAGACTACCAATGTTTTTCTTCACCAATGAAAACACATCAAAAATATGTGTAAATTGAAACTTTCCTAATTTACAATATAATTGTTTCATTAAACTTCAGCTTAATATTTGCAATAATTAACAAATTAATTCTACCGTATGTAACATTTTATATAAAAACCTGAAGTACATGATTTTATAAACTATGTTAACGTCTATATTTCCATTATTGATTAAAATTTTAATTTCAGATACTATTCAAATGAATGTGTTTGATTAGCTTTTTTAAAAACTTACTTACCAATTAACTTATTTCTGAATGAATCAGTATAAATAATCTAGCCCAAATGTAACTCACTTTTTCTACTTTATACATATTTGAACTGGGTTTGTGGTACGGAATTTCAGGAAAAGGGAAGGAAACCACCTGTATTATTTCTAGGACAGAGAAAAAATATTTTGTTTTTTTTAAAAAAACAACTCAAATAGTACAAAAAGTGGTATTTGGTCTTTGGGGCTAATATTGTGTCATGCTTGGAGACTAGGGTTCAGGCCACTGTAGAAATATTGTAGGGATATTTCCAATTTACCATATGCAACAATTCAGTTATCATGAAAATTATTTATTTAAATAAATAATTGGACTACATTTCCCTGTGACTGTTGTAGAGCAGTATCTTTTCTCGGAGGTATCTTTTTTGATGACTTTATCATTTGCCAATATGTATTTTTTTATTATTTTAAGTAAATGAACATTTTTCCTATGTTATTTGTGTAATGAAAAGCAAACAAAAACTTAAATTCAATCACTAAAATAACAAAATATGACCTATAGCTTGCTAATATTGGTGAAAAAAAAGAAAAAAGACCTTACCTGGAGTGTAGACTTGCCTCTCCCAGTATGTAGGACACCAAAGTTATCCCTGTATTGCTTCAACTTGATAGGTTTACAGTTACATGAATAAACTACTCAAAGTGCCTGAAGCCAGGCACAACTCTAGAAGCTAATCTGGTTGTTCTTTTCACAGCCCAGAGCTCTATGGCAGTCAGTGATACAATCACAGACATTACACCAACAAGCAAGGCAGCTCCTATTTTGAGGCAGAGAAAAATAAGCTGCCACAAATGCCTCACAACTTTATTATTGCAATTGATCACATTTATGAAGATCTCATAAAGTTGCAAGCAGTTATAATACAAAAAAGCAGTTATAACAATGCAAAGTGGTCTATCATCACCTCTTGATGACAACTTTATTACTGCTGGGGACCAATATTGTACAGGGGAATCTAGTAGCCATAAGTTATTTTGAAGTGAAGCAGCACAGCAGGCTAGAGTATTACTATACAAAATTTATTTTTTATGAGCCACAATAATTATATCAAACAGTTACCAAAATGTCTGGGAACTACAGGCTCTATTAAGACACCACAACAGAGACATCTCCTTTATGTTCATTGGGAATGTCAATAAGCATTATTACCTGGGTAGAGAGCCTCTTGCAACTCATCCTTGGATTGCCTATAAGTTATTGTCACAGGTGACTGGCAAAGATGAAGTTTAATAACGCACAGTCTCATGGAGCTCAACAGAGCATGAAACTTAAGGGCCTCTAGCCACGGAAGGGATTTGGCATTCACTAGTATCTAATTATGAGTCAGGAAGAAAAGAATTTACTATCTCCTGCAGACTATTACCTCTTTATTCTTGAACTTTTATAGTTTTTTTTTTTATTATTAAAGAGGATAACAAGCAAAAGAGCAAAAGAAATAACAATATAATTAATTTCCTGAGGAATTTTCTTACAAATAAATCTGATGTATTAGTCCTCAGACTAATTGGATGACTGGAATGTCAGGTTGTGTTTCAAATATGTTGTCTCCCCTTCAGATCTAGGTCCAGGACTCATTTTAGGAATTACTAAATTTCTGAAATTGTACTAAATTTAATTTGAATCACTTCGGTATTCTACAATCTTCTCTTAACCTTGGAGCCATTTATATCTCTTATCACTCCTTCAGAAAATATTTATTAAATGTTTACTATGTGTCAAACATTGCTCTGGACAAAATGAGAACCAAATTAGTATTCCAGAAAAACGTGGCCAGAGGTTGATTTGGTTTATACACTTCTTATAAAGTATTTTGTTAGAATTTACACTTGAATCTTCTGAATAGAGATAGCCAAGACTTAAAGAAAGCAAGGTAGTGGCCTCTGTATAACCATCATGGAAGCTATCCATGTAACCCTGAGCATGTTAATAATAGAACTGCTTGCCAAAGGTAAGTAGCTTATCTTCAGTGGTCTATGAGGCTATTTCTGAGGGACCTCTTTCCTCTATTTCATTGGGAATCTATCTCATTCTTTACTGTTATCCCACAAACAATTTGCCATGTCTGTAACTTGACTGGTACCCCCACATATTTGGATCCTACTACATTGGCTCTTATCACGTTTTGTTCCTACTATGCTTGGTGGTCTGTCATTTTGATTCTCACTCTGGCTTGACTCTGGCTTTCTGCAGTCTGTTTGGTATGATCATCCTGCTGCTTCTGAGTTTTACAGCGTCATGAGTGAAGGCTCAGGTCTGAGGACCCGAACTCTGCCCTATAATTGAAATTGCATCACGTATCACAAAGTTTAGTGGTTGTTAGTTTCACTTGTAAATACAAAAGTAAAATATAAATACACTCTCAAGTTATAGTGTTCAAACAGAATAGAAATGCATAGATTATTAAGTCAAAGTCCCCATTCATGCTGATTCAAAATCCACATCCTTTCCTATTGTTTTCTCATATGCTTTTGTTCCTTATACTGTTTTATAACGGCATTTGTTCATAATCTTTATTTTGCTTTATTGAATCTTCTCATCTATCTGGAGATTTTTATCTTGTTGTATGTTATACAAAACATTGTGATGGATAGGTTCCATTTTCTTCTCCTTGTTCACTTTATATACCCTTTCCACTCTTTCTTATGCTCCAAGAAGCTGATCTCTATGGTCCAGATCAAGATATTCATTTACTCTCTGTTTTCTGTGTGAATTTGGACAAAGGAAGCCATTAGCTGTTCAGAGGGTGGGAGGAGAGAAAGGATGGAATAATTATTTCTTTGGCTCCCTCCCTTCCAGGTGTCCAGGAGGTGACTGTGTACCTTTACCAATGACCTCCATCCCTGTAGGGCACCCTCTTTTATGGCTACTTTCTCAGAGTCCTGGTAAAATGCTTCTTCCTTTTGCCCTGTAAGGCCAATGAGTATACTAACGTCTTTTACTGGTGCTAGCCTCCAAGGCACTTTATTATCCTGGGCTGGTTGCCTTTTATCTGCTCATAGCTGGAACCCTAACTGATAGATTTGTTTATATTTTCACTTTAGGACCTGATATTCTACCTGTCAGATTGATTGGATCTCTGTGTATATTCCTTATCCACAGTTTCTTAATCTGTAAATCAAAGAAAAGTACTTACCTCAGGTTCTGAAGTTAAATGAGATAAAGTTTGTAAAGTACTTATCACACTGCCTGGGGCATGGTAAAGTATCACTGTGACTATTTTTAGATGGCAGTTTCCTCTTGCTGCCTACTTCTTGACATGGTCCCCAACATCAGGAATTTTTTGTTGTTGTTTTGTCTTTATTAAGCCTTTGGTGATCTATTCCTCTTGAATTCTAAATGTAAAGCTAACCTGCCATTTCACAGTATGGTATTCATCTCTCAATATCTGATTAAAATTCTGAATGTTACTGGTATAAGAATTGCATCTTATCTGGAATCCTACTAATGTGTGTGTGTGTGTGTGTATATACATTCTATTATTTTGAGTCTTTTACTGTCAAAAATAAAAGGAGTGCATTGCAACGTTAATTTTTATGTTTAAAATTTTGTTAATACCATAGCTAAGATACTTTTTTCCCTTGCTTTTAAACATTTCTCATTAAGGAAGCTAGTGAGTTTACATATGTATTTTGCAATTTTCCACCTTATCACAATTATTTAACATTACATATAATTTTTGAGTGAATCCCTTAATGCTTCTCTCTTTCATAGAAACCAAATATTTCTTCATTCTTTATAGTATGACAGACTCTTTCCTATCATTTTTTTTTTGGGGATTCTGCAGTGTATTGTTTTATGATAAATACACTAGGTACCCAAAATAATAAATTCATTTTCTAGTCTTTATTTTTCTGTAAGCCTAACTCTATTCATAAAACAGAGAGGGATGATTTCAATGGTTCAGTTTCTGACCAGATTAATGGCTTGAGGTTAAAATGATGTGCTCTTTTCTCTGCATCTAGTCAAATCCTGGTTGATTTTAGCAAGCATTCATCTGGTATATCTTTGCTGAGTGCCGTCTTGTTTGCCCTTCTCTACCTGACTTTTCTAGAGTCTAAACAAACAAGGCACATTGAAATAGTTGTTTCTTAGGCTGTATTATGAACAGAGATATTCTCCTGCTCTTCCAATTCTATTTGCAACCCCAAATCAAAAAGACCTATGAATTTCTTTCCTCATGGAGTTTAACCACTAATCTTATGAATGAAGCCCCTCAGTTATAGAGAATTTAAGCACTTTGTCCAAAATTACACATCTAGTCAGTGATAAAGCTGGGAATAAAATCCAGTAAAATGCACAGGAAAGAATATTGGTTTTGGAAATATGAAACGTTTACATTTTTGCTCTACCATTTTTTGATCCACAGCTCAAATGATCTAGTAGTCTTCTCTGTAGTTCAGCTTTTGGAATTGAAAATAAGAAAATAGAAAATACACTTAACATAAAAAACTGTGCTATGAATCAACTGAAACAACGTATGTGGGCACCTGTACAAATGTCAAACTACTGATTCCCAGAACATGCTTTTCTGCCTCCTCATACTGCTTTCTCTTTTTCCTTTTCTGGATATATAAACTTTAAGTACTACCAGTCATAAGAGAATAATCACTTAATATTAATACTAACTCAATCATTATTATTTGCTATGGTACCTATCTTAATATCTATCTTATGGAGTAATCAATCAGACATACTAACTGATTGTTTTCAGTAAAATAATTCTCACATTATTAGAAACATCTCATTTCCCTCACTTTCTCATTGAATAAAGATTTTGATTATAGTTTATTTGAATTACTTAATCTTGTGGTCTGAAATATATAATCTCAAAAAATCTCAAAAAATATATAACCTCAAAAACCATATCTGAAAGAATACTTGTTTGGTAAAATCAATTATTATTGATTTTACCAAACAAGAAGTGATTATTTATGAAAAAGATACAAATTGCTTATAGTTGGAAAGAATATAGCATAGACATACAAATTTTGTTCAATTTTCATTTGAATTTGATGATAAAAATTGAGCATTTTCAACTGCACCTTTCTTTAAACTGCCTCAGGGAAATGTGTTGATAAATATTAATTAAAATGTGAGATAAAAGTTATTAAGCAGAATAATATTCTTTAGAATATCCCAAGTCTTATTATGGGGAAAAAATTAGAAGGAAATTTAACTTTGCCATGTTTTTTGAGGGACTGCCATTTTTAATCAATGTGACATATCTGGGAGTGACACCCTGGAGTGACACCCTGAAGCCTACAGTTTTTTCTTTACATTTATTCATTCGACACACTGATTGCCTCAGAAAAACAGGCATACAGATGGGCTCTTCTTTTCATTCTTCATTGTTTTTATAGAGATGAAAGTGACAACTTCTTAGGTAAAAATAACGTCTGAATAATAAAGCAAATCTATAGTTCTATTCAAGGTGAGAAGCAGGAATATAGAGTGGGGTCTCTTGTTTAAGTAATTCCCTTCTTTTGTCCACTTTAGCACTGTGGGAGGACATTTTTATTTTATTTATTTAGTTTCTGAGGTCAGAAATCACCCTCAGATTTTGAGTAAACAATATATTATTTAAATTTGCAAGCATTTTCCCTGATACAAAAGCCTGGGGTATGCACAGTCAGGATGCAAGATACTGGTTAATTCCATTACTTCAGACTCAGTTCCACTGAATCTCTGGAAACTAGCCATCAGTTCAATGCCTCCTTGTTCAGGTTAGAGGAAAATGTATGATCCCTGAATTTTTCAAAAACTTATATCACTCAGGCTTCTTGATATTTTAAAGTAGAAGTAATTTACATGGAAATAAATATTTACAAAACCCTGGACATGAGGATCTACACTGGGCTTCTAGGGATCACTCTCAGAGAAATTAATAAACACCTGGCTTATTAAGGGATCTTTATCAGAGAAACAGGACTAAGGACTTCTAGAACACACTGTTTGTTATAGCCATTGATATTGCTCCTCACCACCAAAGCTGCTAAAAATTGCCCTTCTACTCCCACAAAGTCGGTGACTGGAATGTGGCTGCAGAAGCACCCAGTGCGTCTACAGCTCTGCTTTTCAAGCACAGTAGCCAGAGCAACCGCAAGATGGCCTCTTTTGCACTTTTTTTTATGTTATGTTAATTGCCATACATTACATAATTAGTTTTTGATGTAGTGTTCCATGATTCATTGTTTGCGTACAACACCCAGTGCTCCATGCAGTACGTGCCCTCTTTAATACCCATCACCAGGCTAACCCATCCCCCCACCCCCCTCCTCTCTAGAACCCTCAGTTTGTTTCTCAGAGTCCATAGTTTCTCATGGTTCATCTCCCCCTCCGATTCCCCGCCTTCATTTTTCACTTCCTACTATCTTTTTTTTTTAAACATACACTATATTATTTGTTTCAGAGGTACAGGTCTGTGATTCGACAGTCTTACACAATGCACAGCGCTCACCATAGCACATACCCTCCCCAATGTCTATCACCCAGCCACCCCATCCCTCCCACCCCCCGCCATTCATGTGGAGTGCATCTATTAGGTAGAAACAAACTCCCATTCGGAACTGTAGCTCTGAGACTGGGAAATATTTTAGCTTTCAAGACTCTGAAATACAGGGCAGTATTGTGAAAAGAGGTTAAGATGGATTCTGAGTACCGATTCTTCTTATTCAGCATGTCCTTTACGTTCAACATGGTGTCTTAGTTTCAGAGGTTCCTCAAGAGCTTCAAAGTACTCCCAGTGAATTCAAGTATGATATCAACACTACTGCCCAAAAGTCAGGATTATTTATAAATTTTTCTATTCACAATTTTGTTGTGACTGCCACCTTATGGTCTCCTGTGGAAGATCCCCTTGCTGCGGACACCGGATGTTTATGGTTTTACCATCCAGAGAAGTTAAAGTTTGTATCACTTCTTTAAAATGATTCCCAATCATGTTCTGTTTCACAAATAATCTTCTATTTTTCCAGGTAAACATGCCCTCCTAGAGGTCTTTTAATAGACCTAATTCAAGTTTTTATTTTATTTTCAAGTATCTGTCACATAAAGAATGCACAACTACCACTGAAGGTACAGCTGTACATTTTAACCTTGTAAACTCATAGATTCTGGTCTTAAGAAAAATCAATGTAAACTTCATCTGCAGATTATTTTATTTTTCTCCTTATTTTATAGGCTGGGATCATATTTGTGGATGTGAGATAATTCCAGAAAACACAAATTTTTGGGGACTTAATTTTTTTCTGGGCAAAATTGGGCAATTATGGTCAATTCTTCCAGGACATTCAAGTAAAGGGAATTTCTTGGTTTAGTATTGATACTTGTAATAGCAAGTGGTGAACCTACCACAACATGCCCTGGAAAGGACAGGCTCTTCTCTGGGCTCCTCTCCACACAAGCCATGGACTCTCAGCTATTTCATAAAATGATCTGCTATTCTTTTGTAGATTGCATTACTCATCATTTTTCAGAATAGAGAGCTACCAAGAAAAATTATCCAACACAGAATAATTGTAATTAAGGAAATGTAAAAAACACTTAGGAGTGTGGGTTTTCCCAAGAGCACTGACAAATGAAAGACAATGGCAAAAATATTGATATATACATATATGTGATTAAATATTATGATAATAAATATTGGCACATCTTCCCACTATTAGTTGTGCTCCCCCTCCCCACTATTAGTTTTAAGGGCAAGGATATTATTCTGGAAGTCAGGAGAAACTGGGAAGTTGATTTCAGTCCTAGCTCTGCCACTGCATCTCAATTCATGGTACTTCCCTCTTTCCAGGTGTGCATGCCACAAAACTCAGTTATCCTCAGGTTCTTTCTTTCTTTACAACTCACACTGAATCCACTGAGAAACCCTTTTGGCTGTACCTTCAAAACAGATCTAGAATCTGATCACTTTTGAACATTTCAACCATGGTCTGAGTTGCTAAGTTTTCTTGCTGGTAGTAATGCAAGAACTTGCTAACTGGTCATCTAGCTTCCATCTTTTCTTCCCCCACCTAGCTTAGCAGCCACAGTGATCCTTTTAAAACTTAAGTTGGGTCATTTCACTCCTTTGTTCAATGTTTACTATATTAGTTTGCTAGGACTGCTGTAACAAAGTACCACAAACTAGGTGGCTTAAACAACATATAGTTATGTTCTCACCGTTCTGGCTAGAAGTCCAAAATTAAAGTGTTAACAGGGTTGGTTCCTCTTGTAGGCTTTAAGAGAAAAACAGTTCCATGTATCTCTCCTAGTTTCTGATAATCAGTTGGCAATATCCGATATTTGTTTGCTTGAGAAGCATCACCCCAATTTCTGCCTTCATCTTCACCTGGTGTTCTCCTTGTATGTATTTTTGGCTCCAAACGTACCTTTTTATTTTTATTTTTATTTATTTTTTATTTTTTTGAAAATACAAACGTGATCTTGTAAAACATTTTTAAACTGCTATACATACCAAATAAAAGTTAACTTTACACGTTTTGTACATTTACATGAAATGTAAGTACGCTCGAGGGGGTGCTCCCTCCCAAACCCCGCGTGCAGGGCTGCAGCTGGGGTGGCACCTGGAGACACTCCTGCGGACAGAAGGTCCCGGGGCCACAGTGTGCCAACTTCCGTCCACACAAATGTACCTTTTTAAAAAATAGGAACACAATTGGATTGGACATACATTGGATTAGTGCCCATCCTAATGATCTCATCTTAACTAATTGCATTTGTAATGATCTTATTTCCAGATAAGGAGGTCACACTCACAGGGTCTGGGAATCCATCCTACAGATGACCTTTGAGGGGACACAATTCAAATCATACCACTTAGAACTCTTCTCCTCTCACACAGAGTAAGAGCCAACAGGCTTACAGTGGCTTTAGTGTGATCCATTAGGACCAGAATCCCCATTGCCCCTCTAACCTTACTCTCCAACTTCATCATTTTGCTCTAGCCACCTTCTCCCCTGAGGACTATTGCACTGGCTGTTCCCTGTGCTTCAGTCTTCACTCAGATTACACACATGTTGAATGTTCTGGCTTGCTTTGTATTTTTGCTTAACTGTCACTCTGGCAATGAACCTACCCTGACCACCTAAAGATGAAACTTCCCCTCCCTTTCCATAAATTTCTAATACCTTCTACCCTATCTATTTATCCAAGTATTACCAAATTCTAACATACTCTATTTATTATCATTTACCTTAAAAAAAGTTTATTGCTTTTCCTTTCCACAAAAATGTAAAATTTTGGTGATTAATGCATTCTAAATATTGATTGCAATGCCTGGTATAAAAAAATGGCTCAAAATAAATGAATTTAATGTTGTATCAATGGTCTTTGGAAAGTTAACAGTAAGTATCACATGAGAATCTGATCAAGATTAGTGTACTATAGGACTACTCATTATCCCCAGAGACTGTATGTAGACAAGAGAGGTCCCCTGGTATCAAATCTGGATTTGTCATACAAATATCATTTGGGATTGTTTCCCATTTATATGGATAGAAAGAGTTTTTGCAGTATATGGGAATGCATCTTATTAACTTATTAACTAGATCTTATTCTACTATATTCTGGTCTCTATTTTTTGGAAGTCTGTGATTAGTCTAATATTTGTTTTTAGATATAATTTCTGACTTTCTTATCATTACTAAGATATTTTAATCTCATTAGGATTCTAGATATCCATTATATAATATCTCAAAATAGATACTAGAAATTGAGAGTTTATGTTTGTAATCAATTCTAGAAAATTCTGAGCAATTATGTCTTTCAAGTTTGCCTATGTCATTTCTTCATTTTTCTCATTTTCTACATTACCTTTCCAACTATTTTTCTTTTTCAGTGCCTACATTTTTGTTTTCTAAAAGCATTATCTGTTTATTTTTCAAATTTTCCCAACGTTTCTTCCTCAGCAGGTAGTTCTTTTTTTAAAGGGTATAACTTACCTTTGGAAGTTCTTTAATAGGTTTTCACACTCACATGTTATGCTCTTTATGATTGCTGCTTTATCATTTGAGGCTCTTAGAACTCTGATCCTGCAGTCTTTTATGCATGACTCTTAATCATAGCAGATTATTTCCCCATATCTTTCATGATTTTGTGCTCTGAACTCATGTTTTGGAGGGTGGTAGGAGACAAGCACACCCTCGGGACTGAGTTCGTGAAGCACATCTCCTAAGAGATTAATGTTTGCTTTCTAAAAAGCACTCTGGTAATATTACCTACCTTTAACTAATTATTGTGTTAATTTACTATGTTTAGGATTCTGGATCTGCATAGGTATCCTAAAATCTTCCTAAAACTTATGGCTGTACAAGCTGTGGGATTACATATTTTAGGAGAAATTTTCTTTTCCAGTGAGACCAGACAGAGACAGACATGCTTCCTTATCATCACCCTGGGATGGAGGATGAATTTTTTTCTATTTCCCCATTTCTCTCTGGGAATAATTACCTTTGTTCAGGCATCACAGTTCCAACTGTATACCCCATACTTGTCACTAAGACAAAGCCCTCAAGTTACTAAGACACATAATTTCCTTCACTCCATTTTGCAAGGCAGCCACAGAATAAGTTTTTATACTTATACATGTGACTTTTTTCAAGTATTGTTATTTTCATTTTGCCTGTATTTTCTCTTTCATTCTTAATATCTTAGCTATATACTTTTAAACATTTTTATTATGTATTTCTCCAGCATTTTTCATATGACCTTAGCTCCCCATCATGCTAGTTTTCATCTTGAGGGTATACAGGACATAACATCAATGTCTGGTTCTAGCATGGAGTATCTTTAACTTTGCCTCTTCAAATTTTACCTAAGTAAATAATATTTTATAAAGATAGAACTATGTAATGAATGCACTATTCTTTTAACACAGGAAAATAAATTATTATTTTTATTTTTTTCTACAGACCTAACTCAGCTCAGTGTTACCAACAACTGAAACTGCCTCTCCTCCTTTGGAAAGCTGAAACACAAGCTGGAGTGGGCATAATTTATGGCAAAACCCAACAAACATCCTTCTGTGCAGGTGAGACTCTAGTTACAGCTTGGCTAACAACAGATGGCATTATTTTAACACAGAGAAATGCTGAGTGAGACACTGATTCTCTCTCAAGAGTAGTGACAGCCTGAGATTCTTGGCTTACATGAGACCCTGATGATTGGAATTCATAAACCTGACAGGAGAGAGATTCATCTACTGCCAAGTGCACAAAACACCTTTAATTACAGTCACATTGCTAAAGGTTAAGTAAGCCCCATGTAACTAAAAATAAAGAGAAAAATAAATATTTTATTTCTAAAAATCCATTTAATTATCACCATCTTTTAACTCAATAGTCTGAAAATCCTGGGGTAAAAAATACAGAAATGAATAATAAAGAACACATTGAAGTTGAGAAAAAAATCAAAGCAGATTTTAAGCACATTTCTTTCTTTCAGTTAGTGCTATTGGCTCTAACTCTAAAATGTACCCAAAATCTGGCTCTGTCTTAATTCTCATTTCCTCCACTGATTTGATCCAAGACATGGCCATTTCTTACCAGTAGCATTGCAATAATCTCCCACTGGTCTCCTGGCAAGACCCATTATCCAGTCTATTTTCAACATACAATCTTTTCCATTTTTAATTTTCAAACATACACAAAATAGAAGAATATAAAAAAATCACCACGTATCCCTCACCAGCCCTCAACAATTATCAACATTTTGACAATCTTGTTTTATCTACCCCATCCTTCCTTGCCCATTTCCCAGTCCTCCAAACAATTCTTTGAAACTTGAAGTCAGAACAAATTACTTGTCTTCTAACAATTTTCCAAAGGCTTCCAAACTCAGAGAAAGCCCTGGCCCTTTCAGCGGCTCATATTCCTTCCATAACCTTCTATCACCATCACCATTTCACAACTCTCTTCCTTCCTCAGCTCTGGCCAGGGGGCCCCCTTGTTCTGGCTGGAGAACTGTAGCCTGCTCCCTCCTCGTTGCTGCACTTGTTGCTCACTCCGCTTAAAACTCTTTCTCCTTTCCCACTTCCCTCCCCCTATTACAAGCAGAGTTTTTGCAAAAGTATAAATTTTAAGTGAGAAATTTTCCTGGCATTCCATTTATTTATTTATTTATTTTTATTATGTTATGTTAATCACCACACATTACATCATTAGTTTTTGATGTAGTGTTCCATGATTCATTGTTTGCGTACAACACCCAGTGCTCCATGCAAAACGTGCCCTCCTTAATACCCATCACCAGGTTAACCATCTTCCCACCCTCCTCCCCTCTAGAACCCTCAATTTGTTTCTCAGAGTCCATAGTCTCTCATGGTTCGTCTTCCCCTCCAATTTCCCCCTTCATTCTTCCCCTCCTGCTATCTTCTTCTTCTTCTTCTTTTTTAACATATAACGTATTATTTGTTTCAGACGTACAGGTCTGTGATTCAACATTCTTGCACAATTCACAGTACTCACCACAGCACATACCCTCCCCAATGTCTATCACCCAGGCACCCCATCCCTCCCACCTCCCACTACTCCAGCAACCCTCAGTTTGTTTCCTGAGATTAAGAATTCCTCATATCAGTGAGGTCATATGATACATGTCTTTCTCTGATTGACTTATTTTGCTCAGCGCAATACCCTCCAGTTCCAACCATGTCATTGCAAATGGCAAGATTTCATTCTTTTTCAGAGCTGCATAATATTCAATTATATATATATATATATATATATATATATATACCACATCTTCTTTATCCTGGCATTCCATTTAAAATTTTATCTACCCTAAACCATCCACAAACACACCTTATTTCCCTCCCTGCCTCCCCCCCATCGCCTGCTTTATTTTTCGTCACAGCACTACCTTGTTTATTAATGTAGCTTCTGTGCAGATACAGTTAGCTTGGTATACAAGTGGTACTTTATATTTATTTTTTGAATATTAACAATGACGATCTATTGCAAAGTCTTGAGTGAAGTTGAAATGCTAAGCATGTTTTAATCACTGGCATAACATGTTATTTTCATATATTTTAAAAAATTGTTTAAACATAAAGCTGTGTCACGACCTAGGAGGTAAGTGAAGCCTTCCTTGTTCCTGTCAGCCATGTTATTGACAGCACTAGACACCTTAAGAGAAACCAACTTCTTAGGACTGTGGTATTTTGTTCCAATCAATATTGCCAAAAATCTATGATAGGAGGGAAGCATGATATGATGGTAAATATTTAACTTAACTAGTTCTCTGAGGGAGAACAAAGGTATGATTAAAACAAGTTAATTTCACAATTTTCATTTTTTTAAAGATTTATTTATTTGAGAGAGAGAGAGAGAGAGAGAACACATAAGCATGGGGAGGGGCAGAAGGAGAGAGAATCCTCAAGCAGACTTGCCACTGAGCACAGAGCCCAACACTGGCTTGATCCCAGGACCCTGAGATCATGACCTGAGTTGAAATCAAGAGTCAGATGCTTAACTAACTGAGCCATCCAGGCACCCTAAAACAAGTTAATTTCAAAAGCATATACACATACTACCACCATAGCCAGTCAAGCTACCAATGTGAAGTCCCAGAATGTGGATTTGGGAAGAGATATATATAGTGCTATACCATTTTTGAACATTTCTACCATATGTATATGATAGATTCAAGAAACCTCAAAAAGCTAGATGAGGTATCAGTTAAGACATGGGCTGTGGGCCAAATTTGGCTTTGTCATTTATTTTTGTAAATACAGTCTTATTGAACATTGCCACAGCCATCCATTCATGTATTGTCTGTGTGAAAGCTTTCATGCCACAAAGACAGAATTGAATAGTTGTGATGGAAACTGTATAGCCCACAAAACCCCAAATATTTGCTATCTGGCCTTTTACTGAAAATATTTGCCCTCATTGGCCTAGACTATAGTTAGAATATAGTAAAGTAATTAAGTATTGGCAGGTTTGCTTATCTTATTTGTTTTTAACATACTTTGTTTACTTATAAGTTCATATAATTTGATTTTTAATAATGGCTGTGTTTAGCTCACAAAATTTCTAAAACTTTAATAAATGGCTCTCTAGTCAGTGCTAGCCAGATCCAACACACAACTGGGGAGAAGGATTTCTTAAACCCATTTCCTTTAACTAGTCTCATTTGCTAACCCAACGCTATTTTTGATAAGCTCAGTACAATTATATAAAATAAGTTTGCTTGGAACATACATGTTAATGAATGTATTAATTTGATTATTTTACAATACATTTCTATTAAAATATCTTTAGGTATCATTGAACATTTTTTGGACACCTACTATGAGATTTAGCAATGAAAAAGATAGGCAGAAGCTAAAAGGTGGCATTTAAACTGAGACTGATGAGAGGAAGGAGACAGATGAAAATGTGGGAACAGT
This sequence comes from Callorhinus ursinus, assembly GCF_003265705.2. Classification (NCBI taxonomy): domain Eukaryota; kingdom Metazoa; phylum Chordata; class Mammalia; order Carnivora; family Otariidae; genus Callorhinus; species Callorhinus ursinus. The sequence continues at coordinate 46,013,350 of NW_027397072.1, forward strand.
AGTTCAATCAGAAGTAATGGAAAGCGCAAAGGGGCTGAGATTGTTTGAAACCAGTTAAATGTGTTCAAATGACAAAAAGAAAGCCATAATGACTCAAATATGGTAGATAATTAGATGAGAAAAGAGATGATGTCTGAAGGGTAAATGGGAAAGGCAAATGGGTGCCTTGCAGGCAATGAGTTTCAAAGTTTTTCTTAGCATAATCAACAATGACTGAAAGGTTTTTAGTCTGACTATCACCTAATCTGATTTGCATTTTCCTGGCTATGTGGGAAAGGAGCAGTGCAGGGCAAGAGTGATGTTAAGGAGACTCCTTAAGAGGGCTTTTGACCAGATAAGAGTGACCTGGAGTAAAGCTGTTAAAGTAGAATAGGCAAGAAATGATCAGATTAAAGATACATTCAGATACATTGTAAAAGTTAATTAAAAAGTTTTTTTCCCCCAGCTTCTGCCCTATGAATTTGCTGAATGGTCACATTATTGTAATTATCCAACAATATCTTAGTAGTATTCACTTCTCCTCCAAACATTTCACATGAGCATAGAGGAGACCTTAACCTACATGGTGGAAATCAGGTCTTGTCATTGCTTTCCATTCATATAACCCAAACCTCATCTGGCCCTGCTTAAGTACTGGTGAAATTCTTCCCCACAATGCCCCTTCTCAGGCTAAATCCAGGCAAAACCTAACAATATAAATTGTTTGTGTGGAATACGAATATGTAACTGAGATTACATTTCAGAGGAAAATCCCCAGCTGGCCTTTTGAGCTACCAGATAACAGAGGAGAAGAAATGCTCTCTTTAGTTTTCATATGGCTGTAATTGTAATGCAAATTTTTGGAGATAAATCTAAATCATTGAAGGAAAAATCAGAAGGTGAATATGTAGCATACATATTTTTCTCTTTCCCCTATAAAGAGGTCAGCTTATTATTATTCTTGTTTTATGGCCAATTCTTAGGGAAATATAGAGGAGAGAACTGCCTTTGTTATAGACTCTAAGTTATTTCTTCAATACTATAGCACAAGCCCAGACATTTGATTTATTAATTTCCTAACCCTAACTCCCACTGCTCAACCACAACAACTGAATTCCTTTACATGGACAGTGAACACTTTATTCAGAGAGTTACGAGTGGAGTGAATTTTAGTGGTCCAGGAGGCTCCAGGGCCTTCTCTACTCTGTATCTTCTCTTGTGGGCTATTGCTGATCAATGATCTATACCATCCACTATGACACAGTACTGATCAAGAGCCTAGGTAAGTATGGTTAAGTGTTGGAGAGACCTAGGTTTGACTTCTAGTTCTGGTGCTTTCTCGTTGCATAACCTTGCTGCACTGCCATTTCCTTATATTCTACTTAATGGGTTTAACATATATATTAAATGAAATAAAAGTCACATAGTACAAGATAAATAACAAATACTTATATATTTGCTTTTAAGTAAAAGCTATGGCAAAGTCAGAGATTGCATAGACCCCATATAGAAAATACAGTCAGGCTAACTATCTTCATAAAAGTAAGGAACATAAATTATTTTGAGATAAAAGGGAAAGAGCCAAAATGATATATTTAGAGAGTGGGAAGAAGTTCAGTTTTCCCTTTAATAATGTCTCCTGGCTTTCATTCCCATTGCAGCTCCACTCTACAATCATCCTTCCCATCTGTTTTCAACAAAACCCCACCAAGAGAAATTGCCCATGGCTTTACTCAGCAGTGAAGATACTGGGTTCTTCCCGACTTGTTCTGTCTAAGAAGGCAGCTACTAAGCCACATGTGGCAACTGAGCACTTGAAATGTGGCTATTGCAACTGAAAGTCTTAGTATTTTTTAAACAGTTTTATTGAAATTTGATTGATATACAAAGAATTACATACACATATTTATTGGCTACAATAATTGATGAGTTTGGACATATGCAAATGTCAAGTTTGAGTTTTAATTTTATTTACTTTCAATTATTTTAAAAATAACTTTAAAAACTGATATTCAATTCAGTAATTGGAAAACTTTAAGCTGAGAACAACTTGAGTATGTCAGTCTACTCCAACTTTAAATTTAAGAAATCTAAATGTAAATCCTTTTTAGAAAGCAATCCTCACTCTTTTTCATTCTTTTTCTTTTTGCTCCCCAGACTAGATAATGTCAAATGATCTGTCTTCGAGGTCACTAATTTTTTCTTCTGATCTAAAATAGTCAAACTCATGGAAAAAGAGAGTGGAATGGTGATTGCCAGGGGCTGAGGGGAGGAAGAAATGGGAAGTTGCTGTTCAATGGGTAGAAAGTTTCAGTTATGCCAGATGAACAAGTTCAGAGAACTGCTGTAAAACATTATGCCTATAATTAACAACACTGTATTTAAAACTTTATAAAGATTGTAGATCTTATGTTAAGTGCTCTTACCTCAAAAAACAAAAACAAAAACAAGCAACTGGATGTAGATCAAGTATTTCAACAAAAATTTAGTGTTTGAGTGCTCTGTAAATGTAAAATACACACCAAATTTTGAAGACTTCATAGAACAATTAATGTAACAGAGCTTGATGGTAGTTTTTATGTGTTGATTATTTATGGAAATAATCATAGTTTGAATACTTTAATATAAATGTATTAGTAAAAGTAATTTCAACTGTTCTTACTTTTTCCAATGTACCTATTATAAAATTTAATATTACATTATGGTTTACATTATATTTCTCTCTCTATATATATTTCTATATATATTTTCTCCATTTTCCATTGACAACGCTGCTCAGCTCTTCCTAAGGGGATAAATAAGGGATTTTATCCTCCATGTGCTTTAATGGGATGGATTTTTATGCCTTTTGGAATTAAAATAAGAAAGCTAATCTAGTTCAAGCTGGAATTTGAATATTGTCTATACATGTTTTGTCAGATCAAACAATCTTCAGATTTGAAGAAATGTGGAAATCATTCTATTCATCCTTTCATTTAATAAAGAAATCTACAGCAACACCAACAATATTCACTTTACCTTTGTTGGAACTCACCAAGAGGAAAATGGTATTCTCGAAAGGCTGCTCATTCCATTTTATATCAATGCTAATTTTTTGAAATGTCTTATTTATAATAAAATATTTAATTTTTAGTTATTGTTCCTTCAACCTGGGCAAAATTAGGAATTTTCATGTAACACTACTTTAATATAGTTATCATTCTTCCCTTCTCTAAATCCTGTAATGCTATTACAGTATCCATTAAAAGCAGTAGCCCATTCCATCCTAAAGCACAGTGCCCTCTCCCTAGACAAAGCTTATGTGGGCATTCTGATTCTTTTCCTTTCTAAACCTCATTTTGCAAAGCTCTCATTATCTGGAATAATCTCATTTCTAGGATTTCTATATATCACCTCCCCCCCATTAGTAAATAAGAACCTTCCTAACCAGGAACTATTTTATGGCTCTTTTCCAAAATGGTCCATTTTTGTCATCATTGCTATATTTTGCCTCTGAGCTGTATTGGTGATTTTTCTGTCTAGTCTTGTGGTCTTTAGCATGATCCCCATGATCTTTTTCTCTATTTTCCATCGATATTCCTCAAAATGTTCTTAAGCAGGCTTCCATTAGTTTGGTATAGTATTTTTCTTATCTTTTTTTCACCTTAATATATATTCCTTTTCTTTCTTTCTTCTTTCTTTCTGACTTTCTTGATATTTATTTCTGGTGCTCTTTAAAATCTGCCAATATTCCATAATCATTATGGAAAACATTAAAATACAACCAATAAAAGTAAATAAAGAAAAAGTATCAAAAATTTTAATATAGATATAATCATTTTTATTATTTTATATTAAATCTAATAATTTTTGCTCTGTAGATACACTTTCATGTACATTCAATAAATTTTAAATGAGATTTTGCTATCCCTATAACTTGGTAACCAGTTTTATTTACTAATTAGAAAAAGCAAACAACTGCAAAAACTGGTAAATGTACAGCTACAGTATTATTTACTGATTGTAGAACACAATTATTTATTGTTTAAAATTTAGATGGCATTTTTTTCTTGTTTATATGTAACATTGTGAGAAACATTAATTTTAACATATTTTGTGCACTTTAAAACACCTGACTTTAGGATGACTCCTCAAACATAAAATTGATAAGGGATTTGGGAATTCTTCAGTCTTTTAATATTTACTGTCAAAATGCCCTCTAGAGAGGTTATATGAATTTCTAATCCAACATGTTAGGTGTTGAGGCATGAAGAGAACATCATATCATTCTTGGGGTGTCTGGGTGGCTCAGTTGGTTAAGTGCCCAACTCTTGGTTTTGGCTCTGGTCATGATCTCATGGCTGTGACATCAAGCCCCGCATTGGGTCCACGCTCAGGATGGCATCTGCTTGAGATTCTCTCTCTCTCCCTCTTCCTCCACCTCTGCCCCTTTCCCTGCTCGCACGCATGCTCTCTCTCAAATAAATAAAATTTTTAAAAAAAGAGAACATCATATTATTCTTTTATAACTTTACAAATCTGAAAGACAAATAATGTTAGCTTGCTATTGTTGGTTATTAGTACCATCAAACATTTTTGCTCAAATCTTTGTTGGCCATATAAAAGTCTGTTTTGGAATTGTTTTATGACTATACATTTTTATTAGGGTGTTTTCTAAATAGATTTTATTTATTAAATATTTGATTATAAATATTTTTATCAGTGGTAATTTGAATCCATAGCCATTTGTTACTTTAATTTTTTATTGTTAGATTTCACAATTTTACTTGGTCAAATCTTTCTTCTCTTCTTTTTATAAGTTCTAATGTTTATAAAACTTTAACAAGGTAATTGGTGAACAATCAGGATAGAGAGTGAAATTCAATATCTCAGGTATGAAAAAAAATGGTGTAAAGATCCATACATTGGCCATATTTTATTATACAAGTAATCATCCTTTTCTTGATACCTTCACTTTAAACTAGGATATGGAAGGATGTTAAGTGAACATTATAAGCATCTTCTGTAATATTGTTATCTGCTTGCATGCATTTATTAAAATCAGAACTGCATCCTAAGTTAATGTTTAACTATTTAAAAAATATTTTGGGGGCAGGCACCTGGGGGGTGCAGTTGAGGGTCTGCTTTTGGCTCAGGTCATGATCTCAGAGTCCTGGGATCAAGCCCCACATCGGGCTCCCTGCTCAGTGGACAGTCTGCTTCTTCCTCTCTCTCAGCCCTGCTTGTGCTCTCTCTTGCTCGCTCTACTCTCTCTCAAATAAAGTCTTAAAAAAATAAAATAAAAAACGTTTTTGTTCATTTTTATTCTTATCAAATTGATAATACAGTTTTGGGTAAACTATTATATAAGGTTAAATACTTGTAATTCAGATGAAATCTACATTAGCTAGGCATGATCATCTATAAGCACTGATGCTTAGAGATTGTTTGAGGTAATCAATATATTTTTGCTATAATTTGCCAAATATCTTTAGTTATCCATAAATTGTGTTCTTGAAGGTCACATACAATAGATAAAATACCAATGAAATATGGGACTTTTAATATCTTCTGGGGATCATAACCTTGTTTGCAATGCAAAAGAAATGACTTCATTGTAAAAACATAAGTCTGCCCACCTACAACTAAATGGCTCTTGTTTAATGTTTTATAATCTAAAAGCCAATTGTAAAAGTTGAAGTATTTAAAAAAGGCAAAGGTCAATATTCTTGCAAATTTTATTTTAAAACTTGCAATTAGTCTTACACATAATGCAATTATCTTCTACTGGTCATTTATTAGATTCTCATAAGCATAACCAATAACCTCTTGTTACTTAACCTTTCTGTTATTTAATATTCCTATTTTTATTACTTTCATTAAGGTCTTATTTCTTGTCTTTATCATTGGAAGAACCATTGAATGGAAGTAAGAAATAGCGAGAAATGAAATGTAGTGTGAGAACTAAAAAAGAGTGGTTCATAGAATCTATAGTAGAAGAGCTGTATTAATAATATTGAATTTCATAGAAACATAATAAAAAAGTAAGCACTAGAAAGACCCCCACTGGATCTAAGACTTTGGTTTCTGGTCTGAGTCCAGAATTGGACATAACTTCCACAATGCCATTAGAATAATATTTTAAAAATATAAATTAGATTACATTACACCTCCCTCCAATTGTTTTTCATCTCCTCTAGGACAGTATCCGAACTCCTTAGCTTTACACATAAGGATGTTCCTCAATTGTTCATCTCTTCAATCTTATTCATCAGCACTTCCAAGTTATGTTTTTTTTTATTGTTATATTAATCATCATACATTACATCATTAGTTTTTGATGTAGTGTTCCATGATTCATTGTTTGTGTATAACACCCAGTGCTCCATGCAGAACATGCCCTCTTTAATACCTATCACCAGGCTAACCCATCCTCCCACCCCCCTCCCCTCTAGAACCCTCAGTTTGTTTTTCAGAGTCCATTGTCTCTCATGGTATGTTTTTTTTTTCCCTTTCTAGTTCCATCAGAACTATGTACAACTCTCTAACTATAATATGCATCAGTTAATCTCAACATTTCCCCTCACTTCTTTTTTTTCCCTGTAGAAAGCATTTTTTTTTTAATTTTTATTTTTTGAGAGAGAGAGCGCACAAGATGGGGGAGGTTCAGACGGAGAAATAGACTCCCTGCTAAGCAGGGAGCCTGATGCGGGACTTGATCCCGGGACTCCAGGATCATGACCCAAGCCGCTTAACCAACTGAGACACCCAGGTGCCCTGAAAGCATCTTTATTTTTTAATTTAAACTCAACTAGCCCACATATAGTACATCTTTAGTTTCAGATGTAGTGTTCCATCATTCATCAGTTGCGTATAACACCCAGTGCTCATCACATCATGTGCCCTCCTTAAGGCCCATCACTGAGTTACCCCACCCCCACCCACGTCCCCTTCTGCAACCCTCAGTTTGTTTCCCAGAATCAAGAGTCTCTCATGGTTTGTCTCCCTCTCTGATTGCTTCCCATTCAGTTTTCCCTCTCTTCTCCTGTGGTCCTCTGCACTATTCCTTATATTCCACATATGAGTGAACCCATATGATAATTGTCTTTTTCTGATTGACTTATTTCACTTAGCATAATACCCTCCAGTTCCATCCACGTCAATGTAATGGTAGGTATTCATCCTCTCTGATGGTTGATTAATATCCCATTGTATATATGACCCATATCTTCTTCATCCATTCATCTGTTGAAGGACATCTCTGTTCCTTCCACAGTTGGCTATTGTGGACATTGCTGCTATGAACATTGGGGTGCATGTGCTCCTTCTTTTCACTACTTCTGTATCTTTGGGGTGAATACCTAGTGGTGCAATTGCTGGCTTGTAGGGTAGCTCTATTTTTAACTTCTTGAGGAACCTCCATACTGTTTTCCAGAGTGGCTGTACCAGCTTGCATTCCCACCAACGGTATGAGAGGCTTTCCCTTTCCCCACATCCTTGCCAACATTTGTTTTTTCCCTGTCTTGTTATTTTTAGCCATTCTAACTGGTGTAAGGTAGTATCTCATTGTGGTTTCATTTGTATTTCCCTGATGACAAGTGATGTGGAGTATTTTTTCATGTGTCTGTTGGCCATTTGTATGTCTTCTTGGGAGAAATGTCTATTCTGTCTTCTGCCCATTTCTTGACTAGATTATTTGTCTTTTGGGTGTTGAGTTTGATAAATTCTTTATAGATCTTGGACACCAGCCCTTTATCTGTTATGTCATTTGCAAATATCTTCTCCCATTCCATAGGTTGCCTTTTAGTTTGTTCAATGTTTCCTTTGCTGTGAAGAGCTTTTTATCTCGATGAAGTTCCAACAGTTCCTTTTTGCTTTTGTTTCCCTTGCCTTTAGAGATGTGTCTTGCAAGAAGTTGCTACAGCCAAGGTTGAAGAGGTTACTGCCTGTATTCTCCTCTAGGATTTTGATGGATTCCTGTCTCACATTTAGGTCTTTCATCCATTTAGAGTTTATCTTTGTGTATGGTGTAAGAGAATGGTCCAATTTCATTCTGCATGTGGCTGTCTAACTTTCCCAGCACCATTTATGGAAGAGATTTTTTTCCAAGGGAAAGCTTCCAAACTCATGCAAGCATTACCTTGATCCCCAAACCAGACAAAGACCCCCCCACTTCTAATCTGCCTTGAAAATTCATCTGTGCAACCATGCTTTAGGGGGTTCTCATCTGTAAAACATTTCCTGATATCCTCGGGCCCTAGCAAAGTTAATCACAGTTTTTCCCCCTTCCTGCTATCACTTTTACCTTCACCCCTCTAACTCCACTGTATTTATCATTCTTTGGTTATATTTGTCTCTCATAATAGACTGTAAACTGTTTGAGAGCAGGAACTGTGACATATTAATCTTTGTATCTACAACACTTAACACAGTGCTTGGCATATAGGAAGCATCTAATAAATATTTGTTGATAAATAAGAAATAAATGAATGAATAAATAGATGAGAAAGTAACTGCTCTTAAAGACCTTGGGAAAATAAAATGACTTTTGAAGTAATCCAAATTATATGAATAGCACACACAATTTGGTCTTCAATGTTCCTTTGCCACAAAATTTGATTTAATGTCAAGTGAGAAAAGTAGCTATGGTGGCTTATTTCATTGACTAAGCATTTTTGGGGCCAAAAGAAAGCAGATGTGACCATTTAGGAGGGTATTTATCTTACAAAGGGCATTAGGACTGTAGATAAAAGGTTATGAAATCACTCTTTTCAAAGAACAGAGAAGTGCACTGACGAGGGGTTTAGTAAGTGGCAATTTCGTAGCTGGTTGTGTTCCTCCAGTTTGTCATTGTCACTGCAGAAGTTACCAAACCACAGCTATATCCCAGGACGAAATTAAATATAATTTGGTTAACTGAAAATGTTCAATATACGCAAATGTGTAGAGACACTTATAGCTATACCCCAAGTTAAAATGCCAGGCTGATTGCATTCCAATCATAAATTAACAGTGTTCTTATTAGTTGTTCCGGTAAAATAGAATTTACATCACCATACATGTTAGACACTCTCTAAAGGTAAGAAAATACTCCTTTCTTTTCTTTTTACTCTAACTTGATTATCAACAAAAAATTTAGAAAAGAATAGTATATATAAAACCTTGAAAATAATATTGGTATTATAAAAAGAAATGTTAATTATGTGAAGAATTACTATTAATATAGAAATAAAAGGACATGGATGTAGAGTAAAGGGCTTTTGTATCTGTTCTTTCTACTTTCTATCATTTCAAACTAGTATCCTAACTAGATTCAATGAAGAACTAAAATGTGCTAAATGACAAATCCTTGGTTTATTGAATTGTCCTCTTTTTTCTCTTGGTTAAAAGCTTCTGTGGTGGAGATAAAGCCCCAGCAAATTGAATTTTTCTCTTTCTTATGAATTAGTGCAGGTAAAAGGATGTTGTATTTTCTTGGGACTCCTTTTTGCCTCTTTTCCAGGAAAGGTAAGGAATAACAATCCTGCCTATCTACATGAAAAATTGCAATGTGGGAAGATAATTTACTGAAATATTAATGTGTATATGTTTTTTCTTACAGGTCTCTTTCTTTCTTATCAAGAAGATAGATGAACCCTTTTGGCATCCTTGCCTGTGGGACTGGGTGGGTCTGACAAGGCTCAGGCATCATGCTTATGGAGGGAAGGAAATAGAAAGAAGGAGAAATTTAATAGTTGGATACTTCAGAGACCAGGTGGGAATTAGTGTTCAAATTCTGTGAGCAAAGAGGCCTATACGCCAGGTCTAGGATGCTGGTGAGGAGGCACAACCTTGAAAATGCAAGGAAATCCCCCCCAAGGTGGGATCATAATTTCATCCTCAAGCTTATTTTGAAAGTGACACAACTCTTTAAACAAGGAAGATCTCTTTGATGATGCCATCTTAGAAAAGGAAGATATCAGTAGCTACTGTGGTGGATTAGGGACAGATGTAAATTCAGGAAGGATGAAGTACCTACTTAAAAGTTACTGAGCGTAGACAACCCATTGCTCTAAAGGGATGAAGTGTTAGTGTCAGATTTATTTGATTTGAGTAAAATAAAGTAATGTGACATTTATTTGTCACCATGAAGTTTGTGGAAATGAGATTCATCTCCCCCAAATGAATTAAATACGACTATTCATGTATTAGATGAAGGCGTTCTAGATATGAGGAGGACATATGCTTGAGACAGGGAGTGCTGGGAAGTTTGGAATGTGTGGTGGGGGTAAGAGAAAGTTAAATTCTCACATTGGTGCTGATGAAGATGGTAGGGTGCCAAGGAAACTTTGGCTCAGGGCATTCTCCTTTACACCACACTTTTCTTTTTGCTTTCCAAAACTTTGTATCTGTTCTGTGATTTTATTCCCTCCTGGATTCCTGGATACACAGCATTTCCTTTCAACATAGTACCCTGTGTCAGACCAAATGACTTTGTAAATAATTTAGAAATATGTCAGGATGATACCTGAGGAGCAGCACCCAGGCATCCTGTTGTAGAACTGTCCTTAGGAGGCATGTTGCCTTCTCACCTAATCTAGGACTTTGGAATATAGATGGGCAGAATTTCCACTCTCTGCAAGGACTGATATGTATCAATGTATAAATGCATTCAGTAAATTAAAAAAACACAAATATGCACATATGATTGTGCCTGTGAGTTGCCATACATTGAGAAACCATAATACATGCAAATTAAGAAATGATAATTATGTTGATATTTATATTAGTGTTGTGATTTGTTTATTTAAACTATTTTTAATAATTCCTGACATAATGGAGTGGTGTAAGAAAAATCAAATTTTTAGGGCAAAAATGTAGCATCTCAAGAGCTATATAGATTTTGATAAGACCAAATTATTTATCTAGGTCATTTTTATCTGGCTATGTCCATTTGGATCACAAGAACCTCAGAATGAAAGCAGTGAGACAGGAATTTTTGTGTTTGTGCATCAGTATTTCCTAAATGCCTCAAGAGTGGTTTTCTATTTTATAGAGTGACAAAATTATATAGTGAGCATAATTAAGTTTGTATTTGATAAACTTAATTTTATTCAATATGTATTTGTATATAACTTACTACATTCTAGGTGCTGAACTCAGTGCTGGTGCTTCAGTGGTTAAAGTCACAGATCTTTCTGGCACGGAGTTGCAAGTTTAACAAGAACTATAAATGTAACTATCATCATAAATTTAATCATAATTATAAATATATGGCAATTATAACTGTGACTATAATTATGACTATAAATATACCTATAATTATAGCATTTACTACTCAAAATTATTTATAACTACTAATAAAGGACCTACAGAAAATTTGGTGTCTGTTATCACTCACCAGGAATTAGAGATAACCCTTACTAACTGGATAAGGGAACATTCTAGTCAGGGAGTATTCTGTTTAGAAAAGGTATTTTTGTCTTACACGTCCTTCATCACCTTGTCCCATGTGTCTGTGCTGGGACATTGGCCTCTTGCTTCAGAGCACTCATTATCAGACACTGGTGAATTTTAAGGTATGCTTGTTTAACTCCACAAGCAACTCCATGAGCTACTATGTGATGATCTCAGATAAGAATATTTTATCTATTATAAGGTCTCTGTGGTAAAAACAAAGTTTTTTCATTGGGATCCATGTTAACTACTTCCTGTGTGATGAGAAGGATATGATAAACCCCTTTGCATGAGAAGAACTATCTCCTCTTTAAAGTCAGGACTGAAAACTAGTTGTTTCCTTTAATAACAGTAAGATCTCTCCCATGTGGCACTGATAAGTCACCCAGGAGTATCAACTTGGATGGTATTTTTAATAATGCCTTTATTTCAAATATTATTGAAGGCCACATATACCACTTGCCTTTGTTTTAGGCCTCATAAACAAAATTTGATGTGCTTATGACCTCTGGTAAAGATAGCAGACTTAGGTAAATTGAAACATTAGTTCATGTGGGTTGAAAGTCAAAGCTTGATTATCACAGTGTGCATACTGAAAGATTTATTTGCTTCCAAGATAAAAACACCACATAAAAGAAAAGGCAGATATATGTAACAATTCAAAGTCCAGACTTGACTAATTAAAGTTTGAATGAGAGAAAAAAACACAATCGTAATAATGACTCACAATGTACTAGATACTTTTACATAACACCCTCTTTAATGCAAAGAGCAAGAAAGTATACCAAGAGTGGCAAGAGAAAGCATATAGGAACAGAAGGGAGAGACTGCATTGAATAGAGGTGGTCAAGGAAGGACAAACAAGGTTTAAGTAAATTTAAAGGGAAAAACATATTAAGTAAAAGAGGAATGTGAACAAAACCTGAGGCCAGAAATCAAAACTCTGTCTAGCAGAATGCATAGTACAGTTTACATAGGGTTTTATAGAGTGTTTAAGCAATAGAATTCCACATTAGAAGAGATAACCAGTAAAATACAGCTAGAAATATTTACTTCAGATTATTTATACCCATGAGTGGCTGATTAAAGAATTTGGTAGTTACTCTCTTGGTGAATGGTTTTCAAACTTTTATTTTGTTATTCTTGCTTCTTTTTTGTAGTTTTAAAGCTTCTTTTGAGAAGAAGTTTATGCAGAACTAAAAACCATGAGAGAAGAAGAGAGGCAGGAAGAAGTGGGGGGAGGGATGGGGAGAGAGAAAGAGAGAGAGGCTGGTTAAAGCATAATTAGGGGATAGAGTCCTGCCTTCTTAGCCACTACTCTAGTGGCCCTAAGTCACACTGATGTAACTCTATGACTCCACAAAACACAGTTTGAAAATCACTACTCTAGGTAATGGAAAGTTATTGATAATTTTTGTGTGTGTGAAAAAAATTTACTATAATTAATGAAATGAAAACAGATTTTCTAAGACCAGTAAAGAAAGGAGAAATTCCCAGTGGACTTCAAAGCTTCCTTTCCCATGGGTTAATTGCACCTACTATGGGCCAGCCACCAGGGAGCACCACTTATTCAACAACTGCTCTTTACAGCCACAGCAATGGCACACACTAACTCTCTGCCAACTTGACAATTTTACTGAGGATGAGAGTATAATGCAAGAGAAGTAAATACAAAGAATATTTTAAAATCTACATGCTTTGTCTTACTTCAGGTTGTGATTTATTACAATGACCTCTTCCTTCCTGGCTCCCACTCTTCCTTCACACAATGGGTTGCATTTTACCACCCCACAAAATGGTGCCCATCTGGACATATGTCTCCCTCAAAGCACCAAGAGCTCAAGAGACAGTGGAAGTCCCAGAGAATCAGGAAGTACCCTGCTTTACTGTGTACTGTCTACCTTCTCAGTTTCCATTTCCTTCTCTGATACCTGAGTACTGAGAATTAATTTCACAACTGCAGGAAACTGCAGCCTTTAACATTAGCTGTTAATAGCTTCAACTTACAGGTCCTCTCAGATTAACCATCATCTCAGTATGATTCAATATTCCCCAAATCCATTCACCACACAAAATATTCATAAAATATAAAAGGTAGGGTATTAGGGGTGGCTGGATGGTTTGGTTGGTTGAACGACCAGCTCCTGGTTTAGGCTCAGATCATGATCTCGGGGACTGAGACATGGGACTGAGTCCTGCGTCAGGCTCTGTGCTCAGCAGAGAGTCTGCTTGAGGATTCTTTCTTCCTTCTCCCTCTCCCCCTGCCTCTCTCCCCCAAATAAATAAATCTTTGAAAAAGTACCTTTTTATTATATAGAAGTAGCAGAAGACAAGGAAACATTACTCTAGAAAAGAGGCAAGAGTCCAGAGAAATAACAGCATTGTTGTAGCAGAAGTGGGAAGAAAAAGATGGGCAGAGTTCTACATCCAAGAAAGAATGGACTGATTTAGTGGCTGAGGAAACATGGGTTAGTGAAGGTGAAAGAAGCAAAAAAATGCTCAGAGACTGTCAACCCTTAAGGCTGGAAGAAAGGGATGTCAACTCTACAAATGAGAAATTCAGGAGGGTGAAAAAGTGTGCATGAAAGTGAGTTTGGTTTTAAATATGTTGATGACTTTGAGGGGCTGGTGAGAAGTCCACACAGAAATATCTTTCAAAAAATGAAAAATATGGGATTAGAGTTCTTAAAATAAAGTAGAGCTGAAGATTGGTTCCCTGAGGACTTCATTTCAGAAAAGGCATTGAATGACCTCTATCTGGATCCTCTAAATAAGAACTCTATGACTCATGGTTTCAATCCATTTATATTGCCTAATTCGTAATTTTTCATACCTACTTTCTTTACTAAAACATTCAAATCATAGCTTTGAACATAGAAAGAATGAGTTTTAATTTAGTGCTTGGAGAGAACAAGGTGCACTGACCATTGAAGTCTGTCTAAAAAGGGCTATAAGAACTGAGAAATTGCATGCTTTGGAGATACTAGAGAAAATTGATTTTTTACTTGCTAACGTGAAGTGCACATTTTTGCTGAAAACACCCACAGCAGAGTGGTAGCAAATGCTTTACTCAGACTCCTAGCACTTTAGCATCCATCAAACCTAGACAGAAAATTTTCAGGAATTTCCTAGGTCCTTGGCAATTCACCTCCCCATTTTAACTGGGTGTTTCCACTCTCTCATTTGTGGATTCAGGACACTTGACTCTTTAATATTAGATCTTGGAAATAGTAGGGAACAAGTAGTCTCTGGCTAAGAAGGCTTTTATATTGGCATCCAGCTCCATTCATATCCTGGTACTTGTGATTTTTAGGTGGATTCTGGCCTGTACTTTCATGAAGATCTGAACACAGTAACTGGTCATTTATCTCTTGCTTATTGAATACTGATTTCTGTAATAGCCTTTGAGATATTAGATTCTTATACTAGTAGCTCCTTTTCACTATAGTAGCTACATTTTTCCCAATTTTGAAAAAATGAAATTGAATAAAATTAGAGATTTTATTTTGGTACTTCAGTATCCATATGTATATTCTGAACTCTTTACAGAGCCTTGAACAGGTTTCAGGTTCACTCTCAGAAAGGCCTTGGAAATACCCTGGGTCTACACTGGAGAAGTACTTCTTAAATTTCTGTGGTGAGAGATCAGTTTTTACTTATTTCCAATCTATCACAGATTGATACTTTTACACAAAATACCCTGCACAACAAGACAAGTCTACTAATCACGTCTGAATGACACAAGGTCAGGTTGCAATATACATGTCTAAAAATTGTTCTCAATTTCTAGTTATTCATTGTGGACCAGTAACAAACTTTAAATTTTTTAAAAAAATTATTTAGTTATTTGTTTGTTTCTTTTTGTGAACTATACCAGTCCATGGGCCAACATTTGAGTTGCACTGCATTTAGAATATATGCAAATGTATTAAAGCTCTATCAATCTTAAGAGTGATTTAAAGGGTAAAAATAACAAATTACATCCAAGATTCCTCAAAGCTATAGAGATTAACCATATTATTAAATGTCATTGTTTAGGTATTCTTCTCTGTAATCTTAATCCCTAATATCTCTGAATAAAATAAAATAATAAACAATAATTATATCTCATACTATTTACTGAATGCTTACTATACATTAGGGACCAAGATAAGCAATTTAGAGGTATTATTGCATTTAATTTTCACATCAACCTTATGAGGTAAGTAACTAATAGATGAAGGCTTGAGATATAGCGAGGTTAATTATCTTTTCAAAGTCACACAACTTCACCACTACAGGGTAAAACTAGCCAAAGTATTCGCATCCCCCAGAATAAAAATTAATTAGATTACAACCTTGTCTATTCTCCAACTCTGAGAATATACTCTGGGTATTGTGTTGCATTCATGGTTCCCAATTCTCCTGCAACAAATTATTATAGACACAAATTCCAAGCTGTAGGTCATTATACCATGGCCCTCTACATACTGATTATGGGTAATAAGCTGTAATTGACTCCACAGCCCAGTCAAATGCACAGAACTGCAGAAGACACAAGGGTCACTTGTGTGCATATTAGTCATGAACAATCATGGAGCAAGGAAGAAACCAAAATAGGATTAATTTCACTTAGATTTATATAATTTCCTTTAGGCTAACAGAAGCAGATGATGAAATATTTTACGGCAGTCTTGAATTTTGACCGTGTATCCTCATCTCCCCAAAATGTGCCGAACATGATTTCTTCTTTTAATACTTGATAAAGAGTGAGACCCTGAATTTTGTGTATTTCCTATCACAACAAATACTCAATATAGTGTGAGTGACATCCCTAATTATGAGATAAAACTCAGCAGTAGTTTGGACCCCTATAGCAAATAACAAAGATTTATAGAGAAGCTGAATCACTATGTTGTACACGTGAAACTAATGTAATGTTGTGTGTCAACTATACTCAAATAAAACCAATAATAATAAAAAAGAAATAACAAAGTTTTAGCAGTGTAATGGAAATGATGAAAACATTTCACTCCTTAAATCCTGACAGGGAACACTGGGGAGATATTCACAACTAACAACAACAACAACAAAAGTGCATCTTTGCTAAGGTCAATATTATTCTGTCTGTATTCTCATAGACTCACAAAATCACATTTTAAACTTGATGATACTAGTTGCCTAGTCTCCTGAAGACACTTCATAAAAACCAAGCATTTAAAAGAAGTAGGTAGTGTGTTCAGGTAACTCTACAACTTACTTTGTTTACAGCTTCACAGGGCAATTTTAAACTTAAGATTCATCCAGCCAAATATATGTAATTTAAATATTTTAGAGATAGATGGCCTCCTGAATTTATAATAGCTGTTGGCAGACTTGCAGCTCACAATGGTGGGTGGTAGGTGCTATGCTGACATATGCAATCAATCTGTGAGACTGGTTCAAGGACAAAGCATATCATGAGGACACGCAGTCAGCAGTTGGCAGTCATGGAAAAAAGATTTTGTCTTTTGTATTTTGTCACTTCCTTTTGGTGTGTGGGTGAACTGGAAGGTGATGATGAATATGTAGTGGCCACTAACTGTCATCTAAATCCAGTTGCCAGGACATGGTTTAAGAGTGCAAGCAGACATGCTAATGTGTGCAATTGCATGTGCATTTATTATTATGCTCATTAACAGGGACTCCTCCCTTTCCTCTCAGTGTCAAACCTCTCCTCATTCTTCACCCCTGTGCCAATATTTTCTTATTTAAGTTTAGTATATTTGGCATCCTTTCTGGTGTGGGGCATCATTACATTTAGATTTCCAGCTACCTCTCACAAATCTTCTTTAAAAATTCCTCAACATAATATATGTGTATATACACATGCACATATAATACAATCTGATACACAACTTCGAAATACTTGTGATCCTATTGTGATTATTTAAAAATATATCCACAGATTTTTTTGATACTCCTCTATTCAAAAAGTGAAGCATAATTCCCCTTCCCCTAAATGCAGGCCATATTTAGTGACTCACTCTTAACAAATAGAATATAACAGAAAAGAGAATGTGTGATGTCCAAGATTAAGACATAAAAGACGTCATGTTTTTCTCTTCACTCTCGTTTTTGGATTACCTGCCAGCTGTCATGTCAGGGGGACACTCAAGCAGCCCTATGGAGAGGCACTCTAAGCAATAGCCCTATGGTAAGGTACTGAGCAAGGAACTGAAGCCTCAAGCTAACAGCCCTGTAGGTTACTCTCTTGGAAGCAAATTTTCTAGCACTTGTCCACCCTTCAGAAGATAGCAGCCATGGCCAACTATGAGAGACTTGAGTTTGAATTACCTAGTTAGGCCCCTCTTAGATTTTTTTTTTTTAAATTTTTTGACCTATAGTTGACACACAACGTTACATTAGTTTCAGGTGTACTACACAGTGATTTGACAACTCTATACTTCATGCTGTGCTCACCACAGGGCAACTACCATCTTCACCATACAAGGCTACTACAATACCATTAACAATATTCCCTATGCTGTACCTTTCATCCTTGTGACTTGTTCATTCCTTAACTGGAAACCTGAACCTCACACTTGCCTTCACCCATCCCTCTTGGATTCTTGACCCTCAGAAAATATTTGAGAAAATAAACATTCAGGTCATGAATTCTGAGGTAATTTGTCTTACAGCAATAGGTAATAGGTATACCCATTCTTCCTTATGTAATTTGGTTGACAGTTTCTATGTCTATGTTATCCGGGCTGGCTATGCCATTACAATGCTTTTGACAAAACAACAAGGAGGGATGCAGAGTAATGGCAAGTGCCACCTGACACTAAAACTTGTCCAGGAACATGTCATAGGCTCTGCCTACAGTGGCAATTTATCTTTGCAAATCATTCTACATTTCATGAAATTCAATGCGTAAGTGTAAATACTACGAAATGTGTCATTTGTTAGTTCAGCTATTGTGTCTTGAACATCCACTATATGCCAGTATATATTCTAGATACAGTCAATCCAAAGATACAAAGACAAACATAATTGATCCCTTGCCAAGAAAAATTATTTAGTTAAGGGATATGTAAATCTAACCACAATATTTCTATTTGGAAATGCAAAGTACATTTACTGTGGAATGTACAGTAGCTCCTTATATGGAAAAAATTGAAAGATTCAATTAAAAAACTGAATCTCTCTGTCAGTTTGCCTGTCTGATTCTCTTTCCCTCTGTGCATGTGCATGTATGTGTGTACAGATCATTTGTGTTCAGGAATCATTTACACATTTTGTCATTTCCTGTTTCCTGTGGATATAATACTGGAATGGCTTCAATGTAGAAACAAGAATGATAAAGCAAAATGAGCAAAACACTAGAGATCATATACCTCAACTATTCTCTCATTCTGCCCTTGATGAGTTATGTCTTTGGGAGAGTCACAGTGTTTTTATTTTTTTAAAGATTTTATTTATTTATTTGACAGAGAGAGAGATAGGGAGAGCAGGAACACAAGCAGGGGGAGTGGGAGAGGGAGAAGCAGGCTCCCCGCTGAGCAGGAAGCCCGATGTGGGGTTCGATCCCAGGACCCTGGGATCATGACCTGAACCAAAGGCAGCCGCTTAACCGACTGAGCCACCCAGGCACCCCGAGTCACAGTGTTTTGAAAAACCTTTACACGGTAATGCTGTGGTGTCTCTCTCATTCCCTCAAATTGTTCTTGCTTAGTAGGGAAGGGCAACATTACTCATAATTCCCACTAGTATTCTGATTCAAGGGCTTTTTGTTTGTTTAAAAGGAAGGTGCAGTTGTTCATAAATCTATGTTTTAAAGTACCTCTCTTGCTTTTCTCTTGTGGCCATACTGCCTCCATCTTTTCTATTTTTTGACTTGTGTAGCTACTCTCACTTCTTTTCGCCACTAGTAGTAAGAGTTGCATGGGGTGGAAAAGTTAACTGAGATGTGCACACATGCCATCCTCCATGACCTTACCTAATATTTATAAGAAAAATGTCGATGTTAGTCATAAATTGGATTTCTGATTTTAAGTTTTCCATCTTTAGAATGGGGTCATGTCTCTCATGAGTCGATCAACCACTACTAAAATTAAATATTCACTGTAAGTTGTCCTTATTCTTAATAATTGTGCTGTGATATTATGGAATAATTTATCCATGGGTCTGTGAAATTATGTTCTTATCTATGAAATGTGAGCAGTGCTACTAGAGTCCATCATTTTTATAAATGTGTTCCTGAAAATTTCTTTCAAATTTGCATATCATGTTTACTACTTATCCACATTTATATGTATTTTTGTATAATTGCCATAATATTTTGCATTATTTTCTCACATGGTTTTACGTCATATTTCTTCATAGTCCATGTAGTCTTACCTACATTTTTATTAGGTAAATAACATTTCTGTGCCTCCCATGAAGTAAATGACATGTCTCAATCTAACAATGCATTCTCAAGAATAAAGAATCAAGGGTTAAAATACAATGAAGCATAACAGGTTGCAAAGAAGGAAATAGAAAGTTTATAAGCAGAAAAACAAAAAATGACTGTCATATGCTTTCTCTATAAGAAAAACTAAGAGTCTCAAAAGAAAACTCCAATGCAGATAATTATATGCATGGTAGTTAAGAAAGGAATAACAGAGGCCAGGTTAAAGTTATTGTTCTATTCTATTGGGCAGGAAGAGACTGAGGGAATAGTCAGTGTACAATGGGTAGGAACGAACAAGTTTGTAAATTACTCCGGAATGCCTCACATGCTCACCTCTGACAAGAAATGACAAATACTCATTGCTGAGTTACTTTTTAACTGTGGAGAAATCATTCATTTGCTTGACATTGCTCTCCCACAAAGGGAGACTTCTGTTGTTTCACCTTCGCAATTTAAAAATTTATAGTGAAATTAAATTCTATTACTTATTGTGGCTGTGTACCAACTTAAACTGCCATTAATCACAAAGGCAGAGAATACAAAGAAGTGATTTCAATGCTGCATCTTTTAGGGATTGAAAAGGAACAGGAGATCGAATGCACAACTGGAAAGAATAGAGACTAGAGAATGGCAGGAACAGAAGAACCACGTATATTAAGACCTTTTATGTTAAAAGTTTTAATAAATTACCCTGTAATTCAGAGCATATGTATTGAATTTCTAATATGTTATTTCGGGTAACAAAGACAAAACTTGATTACACAATGCTGTGTTACTTCTACAGCTGACACTATTGTTGGCAATTTTTTTTTTTAATTTAATAAGGAAAATGTTCCAATTGTACTTATTACTAAGAAGTTATGTTCTTATCTACAGTTTTCATTTTGTCTCATACCTGACCTGGTCACACTGAAGTGGAGAAATGCTTAGCTTAGAAGAGCCCTGGATTCTTAAAGACCTGGGGTTTACCCCTTGCTCTCTATGTGTTATGTGTCCTCTCTGTGGCACTTTAAAAATATATCCACAGATTCTTTTGCACTCCTCCTATCAAGAAGGATTTATATCCCTTCCCCTGAAAATAGGTAAGGCTTTGTGATGGTTTTGAGCAACAGAGAAAGACAAAACAGTGAGTATCCAATACTCACTCTTGAAGGGTTTAGCTGCTTTGTATGCAGGTTGACTGCACTGTCATGCTGACATATTGGGAGAAGCCAAAATTTTTGCCTTAAGAGACCACACTGAAGAATCACAGGTAGAGAGACTCCTAAGACTTCATAAGAAAGAGGTACCTGGACAGCTCTGCTCAGCTGGTATACTATAGTTCTAGATCTAGCCATGCTTTAGCTGCAACTGGATGAGAGACCCAAGCTCTAATTGTCCAGCTGAGCTCTCTCTGAATTTCTGAATCACAGAATTTAATAGAATAAAGTGACTATTGTTTTTTTAAGCCACTAATTTTTGGGGTGACTTGCTATGTAGCACTCTCTGGACCTCAGTAAAACAAAGATACTTCCTAAATTGTGGGGAGGATGAGAGATGCAGATATGTCTGTATCATCTGACACAGAGGAGGCACTCAGTAAATCAGAGCAATTATACTACCAAAATTTTATACTATATAAAAGCTTGATAAGTAGAGGAAAACTTTCGGTCAAAATTCTATCTTCCTAGAGTAACAGGCGTAAAATTCTCTGTAACTGAGTTGTTCAAATTGAATTTGATTTGCTTAAATCAAATCAGTATGTCTCAAACCGTATATAAATGCCTGGATTGGGAAAGTAGTCCATTGTCAGTCACTCTGGGCTTTCTTCCCATCTGGAATATTCTCAGAACCACAGAGAGAACACCTTGTTCTAGAAGGATTTCCACTCTTGATTAGGAAAGGCCCTGGGCATCATTGCCTTGCTTCTACATGCTGTATCTCTTCCTGTGCCTCCCCACCTCTGTCTAACAGAGCTACCCAAAACAGAATTTTGCAAGGCTCACTTAAGTGGTCCTTCCCATTCTCTACGGGTCCTCCTTCCCCAGTGATTGCACTTAAGTAGGAATCTTTGTGGAACCTATAATTTTGGTTCCCTACTCCACAGTGTCAGCTAATTTACTTTTCATACTCAAAGCACCAATTATTCACACTATTCTTTTCTCCCACAATATCCTCTGAGGAAAATCAGCTGGGAGGACTATGGTTAACTCCGGTTAGGCCTTGGCATGCAGAACAATGAAAGAGCCCCTTTCTAATGAAAGTAATTCTAGTACCATTCTAGAGCTTTCTATATAATTTCACTTAATATTTAATAATAACCATTTCATGTTTTTATATTAATTTCATAATTAGTTTATACCACTCTTGCATTATAAAAATAATTTTCATATTCTTTAATTTATTGGTTTTTAATCCTTTTTAAAATATGTTTTCCATACTTCTTTTTAAAAGATTTTATTTATTTTTTAGAGAGAGAGAGAGAGGCCTAGGGAGAGGGAGAGAGAGAATCTTAAGTAGGATCCATGCTAAGCATGGAGGATTCAATCTCAGGTGAAACCAAGAGTCAGATGCTTAATCGACTGAGCCATCCAGAGGCCCATACTGGTTTTTATATATTAATACATAATTATAAAACCTGGGCTATTCTACAGAATTTTTTTGTATATTTTGTTGAAAAAGGCAAAAATAAAATGATTGTAATTCTTTGATTTGGATCAAATTACCTAGCATTTAATAACAGCTACTATTCTTCATTCTATATGCAAACATGTGTACTTATATGTCTAGGTATACTTTATGTATATATGTATGTACATAAGATGTATGGATATGTATGGATACAAATTTAGCATGCTGTATGTTATGGACACTGTACTAATTACAATGAATGACCTCAAAAAGTGTAACTTTTCCAGTGAATTTAAGACTATAGGAAATACTGTTATGTTTTATTAATTGGTTGTTCAGTTCCTGGGCCAAATTAATTTGGATTTCAACCTTGTGCCATTACAACAATTTTACTACTAAACAGCTATTAACAATGGCTTAAAAAAATCTTCCAAAGATTTGATTTATGAATTCATCATTAAGGAATAATTCCGTGTCATTAACAACACAAAGGCAAAGTTTATCATTTCCCCCAAAAGCAATATAAAAATTTAAGACCTTAGTTATGATTTGTTTGTTAGACAATTTATTCTATTTTCTGTTAGCCTCAGGGGAAAGATATGGAAACAATTGCTATTTACGGTTCTTATTCAGATTTATATATGTTTATTTAGTGTGGTTCCATGAAAAAAGAAGAGATCATAAAATGAATCATTCTGTTCTCAGAGTCCCTTTGGAAATCAAGCATTCACTGAAAATATCATTCCTATACTTAAGAAAAAGATGTCTTTCTTATTTTCCTCAAGTTCCACATTATGCATAAAACACGTGCTTAGAGTTATAGAATTTATGGGAGTGTTGTCTTAAAAATCTGCCCTGACAATAACTGCTTGGAAATAATTTTGTCTGCTGTTCCCCTCAATGCTGTACATAGCCATTCTCAGTTATATACACTGCTTGTATATACCATGGTTATGAAGTACTGGTTTCTAGTTAGAATAAAGGGAGAAAAGAGTAATAAGATGTGGTCACACAAACTTACTTTGCTAACACACTATGTGTGAGTATGATATCGGGTTGAGCCTTTCTTCTCACATTGATAAGTTCTTTAGTCTCATAAAATCCTATGAGTTCTGGCATCCTTTGACTTTCTGATTTTTTTAAAATAGTATCTGTGATTTCTTTTTGTTTGTTCCCCTGGATAATGCCCACATTTTTCACTCACATAAATAAAGACCTAGGAGTAACTGCGGCTGTTCTGTGGAATCACGGAATCATGGAGATGGTGTAGTATAGCTTCTTATTTTGCCAGGAGGCAGAAAAATAGTAACTTGCTCACTAGTTGGTGGCTGAGCCAGATTTTACAATGCAAAGTTATTTTCATCATAAAATACTACCTTTCCCATATTGGTAATGAATAGGTGAGTTGTCACATATTTGGTAAAAGTATATTTAAAAGCATTCTTACATATATGAAGCCTTTGTCAGATTTTGTGTTACAACACAAGAAACTAAAGAATTAACATGTGGGGGAAATTGGTTGCAGTACTAAGATAATAACTGGAATGTAGAAATGGCCATGGGAGGGAAGCAGTTCAGCTTTCTTGGGTTGTAATCTCCTCAAAAATGCTGTTATTTGCTAGGTTTTGATATCAAGGTTAATCTAGCTTATAAAATAAATGGAGATGTTTCTTCTTTGCTCTGTGTAGTAAAACACATTAAGAACCATAGATAGTATCTGTTTCTTGATGTTATCTTAATTTACTTACTTATAAAATCTTCTGAACATACCACTCTTAAAGTTGCCTTAAGGCTTATTCCTAGGAATATTTGTCATTAGAGATTTTAAAATAAATTTTGAGTTAATTTAAACTCAATTTTGATAAAATGTAATAAATTTATAAATAAAATGTAATAAAATTTTATCAAAATTTTAGATGTTAGCATAAATCCATTTAATTTTTCTGGTTATTCATAATTTTTCCCTTATTCTGATGATCAGTTGCAGAAGGTTATATATTTTTTAAAAAATTCTATTTTATTAGCATTGTGTTATGATGCCAGCTCTTTGCTTTCTTTACGCTTCACTTTTCTGTTTTAAAAATAATTTCTGATTTTCTCTTTAATTTTTTCTTCCTCAGACATTAACTCATTTTGTTTGCAATTTTCTAACCTGTTTGCTTTAATATTTATTGAGTATTCCATCTTTGTAACAATGGAAACATTTAAAACTATGAATTCTATTTTGTATAAATTTTTTAAATTGTCCATAAACTGGATAAACACATACTCACAGGCTGTATCACAGATGGATACATATTGATGCAGATATATTTTCTCAATATATGTTCAATGAAAAGTAGCTTATAGAATTAAATTTCAGTTGTACAGTTTGTATAGCTGGGTCATGTTTGCATGCTTTTTAAACTTAACTTTTAATTTTTCTATATTTAGTCTTAATTTAGTCTAAATATAATGTCACTTCCTATGGGATTTTAGTTCCAGGAGGAAATAAGCTACATTTCTTTTTTCAACATCATGTCCTCTATCCCTAGCACTGTGCTTCCCACATAGCTCTGTTCCTCAAATATTTGAAGCATCAAATCAAATTCATATACTTTTAAATACTCAATACCTAAGGCTATTGATATTGCTGAGAGATATGACTCTGTCAGTATCTCTGGATGTTATTGCTAACGCTAATTTGACAAATTCTTACTCATTTTCCTTATAGACTCATCAATAATATCCTACATTGGAGTCCAGAAATCCTGGCCATGTGACCAAGGATGACTCCACACTGTAAGTCCAGGAACACATTGAATACATTTCCTCACAGATCTCTAAAATCCTCTGGCAACCAAATTCCCCTTGATTGGTCAATTGTGAGAAAATTGCTCTGAGATAACATGGGAGTTGAGACTGTTACAGGGGTTGAAAGAAATTCTGGAAATTCTGAAAGCCTCTGAGAACTGTGAGTAAGCATGGAGCCAAGGAGATGCTGCCATGTCAGACAGGGAAATTGCCACCATTTTGATATATAAAAAATGGGGCTAATATCTTTACCCTCTATGATTATTGGAAGCTGCTGCTCCTGAGGTTACTATATTAGATTTTCAACCATAGTTTTATTGCCCTACCTCACCCTTGCCAGACTGCCAGAAATTTCTAAAGCTGAGCTACCACTGATTTCTCAGTACATAGACTAGGCTTTCCAAAGTATGACTTTGCAGTATTTCAGCAGTCCCTGCCTCTCAACTGTTGCTATTTAATACAACTCACCATCCCTGTCACTGATCAGGTCACTTTCTGTCATTCACTACGTGGACTTCCTGAATTGCTGTTCATCATCTCTAACCATTGATCCCCTTTGTTGCTCCTAAGTGTCTCACCTCAGTTTCACATATCATCATCATGTAATAGCCACTTTTTAGTCCTTCTTAACCTACTTGTTAGGATAATAGATTCTTCATACGTTACTATCCCAAACCCCCATATATGGGAATCAATCCATCAAGGCCATGATTTTCTTCTTGTCCTGCTTAATGATGTAATTGGATTTGCTTTCTTCATGGTAGTCTACCTTTCTAAGTTCTGTAATTTTCACACCTATGAGCCATTTTTTTTTTAACCTCTTGGGACATTAACTGATTTACTTTATAATATAGAGCCAAACTCTTTTTGATCATCATATTAATATGTCATTTTAGATCATCCCTGAGGATGATTAATATCTTTCACTCCATTCTTCACATTACTTGAAAAGTCTAGTGCCATGTTCCGATCACTCTTATTTATCCTTTGCTTTTTCCTGAAAAGTATAATGAGAGACTGGATATACAACTGAACAATGACCACCAGACAATACATGAAAATAGAAGTCTGCCTCACAACCTACAGCAATCAGCAATCAGGAAGCCAACCTATTATCTGTTTCAACCAGTTCAGAAAGCCAAATAACCTTTGTAGAAATTGGTGCCAAGAGCCTCGACTTGATTAATAATTGATAGCCTGTCTAATTTTTTCACCATTTCTTAGGACCAACTGGAGAAAGGCAAACAATGCACTTGTAACCTATTGCATAAAGTGCCCCAATTCTATTTAGCCCACTACGGCATCCCCATGCCAACAGTATCCTCATGCCAACAGCCTCCAATCAGGGCATACCTAAAGACTTTCCTTTTCAACTATAAAGCTGTCCCACTCTTCTGACTGCTTTTGAGTCTCTGCCAAATGCAAGTGTGGTGGAGCCTGCTTCTGTGGTATTGCAAGCTTTGAATAATCTGCCTTTGATTGTTCTTATTTGGGTGGTCTTCATTTATTTCCAGAGTTAAAACTATATTGTAACATATTCTGAGATAAGAAACAAAGCTTGAAGACTGTCCTATTCTGATAGGGCAGGGATGAGGCTGTTTGGGGATGCCTTGAAAACCCATAAAGATCCCTTTGACTGGGATCATCACTGTGGGCAGCAGACATGAGTGGGTTATATGAGGACTGACTGGCATATAGGCTTCATCATCCACCACCTTCTTATGCATCACAATGTAGCACAATTATGTAGCACAATTTCTTTGAGTCATAAATGCCTCATCTGAAGAAAGGAAGATAAAGAAACCTATAAGTCAGTTGAGTAAAATAAATAAAATGATAAATATAAGTTCCTAAATGTTTGTTCCATTCTTACCCCACTTGAAGGTGTCTAACATCTACCAACACAGAAAGATTGTGGTGGATTGTCATTTCCTCAGATTGTTTTGCTGATTGAGGATGAGGTATGTATGTTTATCTTTGTACATATTTATTCTTCAGTATATTAATTTATTCATTTAACCCATTTTCTAAGTTGAATGCCTATTATAGACCAGATTTGTTCTTAGATACTGGGGCTGGAGTAGAGGACAAGCATGGTTCCTGCCATTTGATAGTGGTAAATTTAGGGAGAAAAGTAATACACAAAGTGATATGAACACATAAAAAGGAAATTCAAAAAATTGTAAGACTTGCCAGAACAGACATCTAGTTCAAAATGGTATACTGAGAACAAATGCCCAAGTATGATGAAAGAAATTATATTATTGCTGGAAAATAAGAAAGCATGCCATCCTTCAAAGAAGAGTAAAAATTGAATAGTTACTGAACGATAGAAAATAGGATAAAATTAGTAGAAGTATAAAGCAAAGAAAACAGAAGCCCAAGAGAGCAGATAGTAGTAGCTATTGGGTACCAAGTACAAGGTCATTTATATGTATTAAGTCATTAGATCCGAAGTGAGATAAAATTTTCTTCATTCCAGCCTTATAGATGATGAAACTGAATCCCAGAGAGATGATGTAACTTGCCTAAAGTCAGATAGCTAAAAGTGGAGAAGATGGGCTATGACACTGGGGGTTTGGCTCACAGCCCGTGCCCTTAACCATTGCATTTTACTGACTCCCAAGGTAAAATTAAAGCAGAAATCTAACCAATTATCCTCCATGGAAAAATACAAATTTAAAAATTAACAGATATAAAGAGCAGGGATGTTTCTCCAGCTTCTGCTTTGCCAATTGTGTAGGTGCTCATGCTAGTCAATAAGTTAAAACTCTGGAAGAGATGGATGACTTTTTTTTTTCAGATTAGGAAGAAGCTCAAGTATTTTAGCCCATATCCTTTAGTTTTAAGTCAACAAAATTAAATAATAATATTTTAATGTTTGTAAACAATTTAGTACAGTAAATTTATAGTTTTTATTATAGTAAATGTCAGTATCACCCAGAAATTAACTATAATAATTATTGTTACAGTGTTACTTATAAAAAAACGCTACAGGTATACAAAAACTTGGAGGAGGCCATTTAAGGATGGGCCAATAATCACCGTATCCACAGAAGTTGATGAGAAGAGGAGATGCTGCTCTCAAAGGATTAATTGTTCTATGATATCTTTAGTGAATAGTCACAATGTTTCTATTTATTAGGTAAATTATGTTCTATTCCATTGTACCACCTTTGTGTCCTACACAGCGCTGGGGATACCGTAACTGTTTTAAAAATGTGAAAAATGAATAAATGAATTATAATGTATATTTACTTAAACTAAAAATAAGTAGAGACTAGAAACCAGGCTTTCTGGTTTCTATTTTGATGTCTCTCTCTTTTTAGTTTCTTGAAATAAAAGATGAAATATAGCACTGATTTTTTTTTAAGTCACCTTTACCATCACTAAATGAGCCAGGCTTCTAAATTATTACTGAATCTTTAGTGCTACTTATTTAAAATTCTTTCAAGTTATTGAAACTTACTAGTAATAACTTTTAAAGAGATTGGGTCTTTTGAGGAGTTCAAAGATTCAAGTCTTTGCTATCTGTATACATGTATAGGTACACACACACGCACACAAACTTGCTTCTTGACATTTTCAAATGTCATTTTAGTATACTAAATACTATTATGCAAGTATAAGAAATCTGTATTTTTCTAGAAATATACTTCAGAGAGTCTGAATGAATTTTTTAAAAAAGATTTTATTTATTTATTTGAGAGAGAGTGTGTGTAAGCAGGGGGAACTGCAGAGGGAGAGGGAGAGGGAGAAGCAGGCTAGACCTGGGAGAATGCGGCCAGACCTGGGATCCTGACCTGAGCTGAAGGCGGCCAGTTAACTGACTGAGCCACCCAGGCATCTCCTGAATGAAATTTTTGGTTGAAAATGCTTAAAATGAGCCAAATGTAATTAAAGTAGCTTGATACCAGCAGAAAATATGATAGACATTTCTTTTCTATGATTCTAAGGCTCCATTTTTAAATTAAAATTTTTTTTCCTTTGCAAAAAGGGTGGGAAACATACCTTCTAAAAAGAAAACATGCAGACTATTACAAGTGCATTAATTTTGTTTCCTTAAACATTGTGAAGACAGTGTGATCCAATTTAAACTGAAGGAAAAATAGGTGGTATTCAGATTGTCAAATCCTTGAGCATTGCATATATGGGTTTGAAATTGTTGAAATATTATCTGAGTAGTGATTAAATCATTGCTCTCTGTTTATTTCTGGGGTTTTTAATCTTAAATAGATATTCTAACATATAAAGATATTTCAGAAATCCTTTTTCTTTCCACAGCTTCCACAGGGATTATCACTTTTCTGCGAATCATAAAAACTAATCAAAGACACACTACGTTAATATCACTTATCTTTGATTTAGGGAGTAACTCAAAATATTAAACTATTTTATGAGCATAAACTAAAGTATTTATGCAAGTAACTAACAAATAGGATTCTTCAACGTAGGATTTACCACCAAGACTGTCAGTCCAAAATCTCTTTCCCCCACTTAGTGATGGCCTATTGCCTACTGAGCTGCCTGTAAAATGGAGGAGAGTGATATTGCTTAGGGGTCTATATTCTTTAAAACAGTCCATGCACAACAAATAAATGTGTTTCTACTAGGATACATACCCATACAGGTGTCCAGAGTAAGAAGGGAACAAGATTAATAGTGGAAAAACAATGATCACTTATCACTTTTTGGAAAATAAAACATATTAAAAAACCCAAAAGCTGTGCACCTCACTGCTTAGTGTCAGTTTTTTTTTTTTTTTAAGAAAATATATTTTAGCCTTGGGGTCTCCTTGTGATCTTAGCTCATAAAGCTCTAGCTATCATGACATGTGTCTTGAGTGGTCTTCTGGTTTACTCAACTTAGATTTGGTGCATGTTGAATTCTTCCCTACTCACTGCCTAGCTCTCAAGCACACATAATTGATGAAGGACTCTTTCTCCTTATTCCTCAGTGCAGCAGTTGATTGGGTCATAATGACCACTGTTAATTCAAAGATGATGACCTCATTCCTCTTCCTTTCTACCAAACACTTTGGTACAAAGACTGCGAACAGAATCCTGTCTTTCATCTTCACCCTGTAATAAGTAGGTGGCATCTCTCCTTGACAGAGTCTGTGTGTGGAGCGTTGTCTTTTAACTCTGCCATGTAATAATGAGGTGGTGTCCTTCCCACTCCTCATCTCACAGTGGCCATGGAGACTGCATGGTGAATCCCTAACAACCATCCCTACCTTGCACAAACAGGAGCAGAGATCCCCTCCCCTGCCACCTACTCACTATTTCAGAGACTGTGTGTGGGTGAAACCCTGTCCTCTGGGTAGCATACAAGTAGGGTGGACTAGATTAGCACTACAAAAGTTTTGTGCAACTAAAGTGACAAGTGAACCACAGCCTACAAAATATGACTAGGAAATGCAGTTTCATCCTAAATAGGTTGATACCTTCTGAAGTAGAATATTTAAATAGGACAAAATTTCAAAATATAATTGTCAAAGCATCTAAGATAAAATTACTTGTCAAACCCCAAACCAGGAAAATCTCAAGTTGAATGAGAAAAGATAACAGACACCAACATGGAGATAGCACACATGCTGAAATTTGGAACATGAAGAGCGAGGAGGAGCAATAAAATGGGTAAATATGACTTTTCTTCTCCTCTTGAGTTTTAAAAATTATGCTTGAAAGTTAAGAGCAATAATCATAGGGGACCCTGGGTGGCTCAGGCGGTTAAGCATCCAAGCATCCGACTGTTGATTTTGGCTCGGGTCATGATCTCAGGGTTGTGAGACTGAGCTCTCCTCTGCACTGTGTGGGCTCCCTACTGGGTGAGGAGCCTGCTTGGGATTCTCTCTCCTCCCCCCCCACCAGTCTCTCTCTCTCTCTTAAAACAACAATAACAACAAAAAAAACAATAATCATGAAGTTGTCTGATGTGGTTCTCAATGTAGGTAGACAATTATATTTTAAAACAATATAGTAAAGGGAGGGAATTAAGTGACCTAAATTCTAAGATCATTATATCTCACTTAAAGTATAAAATATTCAGACCTCAAGGTTCTTTCCGTTAGTTGTCTTCAGTCATCATATTTGTTTCCTATAGACTTTTTTTTTAAGATTTTATTTATTTGAGAAAGAGAGAGAGAGAGAGAGTGTGAGAGCAAGTATGGGGTGGGGGTGGGTGGCAGGGAGAAGCAGACTCCCCACTGAGCAGGGAGCCCAACACGGAGCTCAATCCCAGGACCCTGGGATAATGACCTGAGCCGAAGGTGGGCACTTAACCAACTGATCCATACAGGCACCCCAAAGCTTTTTTTTTTAAATACAGTTTCTTTACTTGTTGATCAATATTTCTTAATTGCCTTTAATTGATTCTAAAGTTTATTTTTATGGGAGGATTTCTTATAAAGCCACCATTAACCTGAATATTGCTTCTCTTTTCTTTATATGTATACTCTTTCTACAGAAAAGTAAACAAACATATTATTTTGGTGATTCAGAAATCTGAATTACTTTAAGATTTAAGCATAAATCCATTTCTTAAATTTCATGGTTTTTCTAATACTCTTTATTTATTTTTAAAGATTTTATCTATTTATTTGACAGAGAGAGAGCACAAGCAGGCGGAGTGGCAGAGGGAAAGGGAGAAACAGGCTTCCCGCTGAGCAGGGAGACTGGTGCAGGGCTCTATCCCAGGACCCTGGGATCGTGACCTGAGCCAAAGGCAGACACTTAAACAACTGAGCCACCCAGGCGCCCCTCTAATACTCTTTAAATTAGAAGTCATTTTTTTTTCTATAGTAATTGTATAATGGGTTAAACCCAATCCTTCTAAAATTAATTGAGACTCACTGCTTTAGAGATTTAAATGGAAAAATATGTTCTTTTTCAAGAAAAAAAAAGTGTTGCCAACTAATGTGTATGTGCATCTTTCTTTAAAACTGTTTTCTTGATATTTCCGTGTTTTTCTTAGATGGGAGGTAGCAGTGAAGGAACAGAAAATTCTCCATGTGAGCTAAGGAAGTTTCTGGTTTGGAAATGGATCAGGAGTGTTCTATTAGGAGAACACTTTCATAGTACATGTCACCAAATTATAGAATTCAATAACAACTTGATAGCCACAATAATGGAAAAAAATACCCAAAAACTTGGGGTAGAATTAGGATGTCTGGATGAACATAAAAATCATCCGTAAATTAGAGATATTTCTGTGGGCAAATGAATCAAATATGCTACTGCTAAAGATAAAGTAACTATAGTCCATACCCTACAGAAACAAAATTGATTTGACTTGAAATTAGGAAAAATAAGTAATAGTTTTGAGCAAACCATTAAAACATAAATAACAAAAGTGTGTAACTGTTTTAAGTCTTTGGTAGCCATGCCCAAAGAACTCCTGAATTTCATTTAATTTGGTAAGTATGAGGATTCACACAGGTAAGGCAATTGCCAATTACCAACTGTCTGATTCATTTTTTGGGAAATAGAAACCTTTGTATGTTATGTAAACCTAATCATAGAGCAGTTTCCTAATAAATCCACAGTGGACAAAAACATGACTGAATCAATAAATACATGAATAAAAGTCCTGAAGCCTTCAATTCAATGAAGCAGAGTACTGAAACCCTTACAAAACAGAGACTTAATACGTGTTGTTTTACTATCTTCTTTAGGAAAACAGGCCAATAATAATAATAATAATAATAATAATAATAATAAAGGAAAATATTTAATTTTTACTAGAATAAACCAAAAAACCCAACCCAATCAAAACAAAAAGAACAAAACTAACAACAGAAAGCCACCCGTGATATGAAGCAGTTTAGAAATACACAGTTAATAATAACCTTTAGTTATTTTTTAGTTCCACAACATATTGGGTTTAGCTGGTCAAATAAGGAATTAATTAAACTCAATTGGTTTATACTCCATTAAAATATTCCAATAATTTAAAAGTAACACATATAAGTTGTAGATAATACATGTGAATTTGGTATTTGTCTTTTTAGTCATTTTTCCCCATTTGGAGTATATAATTGGATTATATATAATGAAAATTTCCTTAATATTTAAATGTTTGTATTTAATTTATATGATTTTTTGCAAAATTTTAGAGTTTTAGATTTTTTAGTGATTGTAGAATAAAGGTTTTTGTAAAAAATAAAAATATCCTTGTTGGGCATTCATGATATTTAAAACTGACATTTGAAAAAATTTCTGTGAATATCCTTTATGTAAGTGTTTTAGAATTTTCATGAAGTGTACACACACCATGTCACCACCATCCAAATGAGGAAACAAAATGCTACCAGTATCACAAGTAACCACTGAGTTCCCTTTCTTGTTACTACATCCTTCTTTGCCAACAGTAAGTACTATCCGTATTTCTGCCACTACAGACTAACTTTGCCTATTTTTGTATTTATTTAAATGGAATTACTTTATGTTTAGATCCTTTGGTTCAATATTATGTTTGAGATTCAGCCATACTGTTGTTGCCTATAGCAATAATTTTGTTTCTGCTGCTTGTAAAGTGCTCCATATACAACATAGGAGCATACTTATGGAAGAGGTCAACGAGAGGTCGTGACCGCTGGTTGACCCTGTGAGCTGGACTCGCAATGGAAAGGTCCTCACCTCTGACCTGTCCTTGGAATGCACCTTCAGGCTACTGTTCCCAGACTGGAGCTGTTTCAAGGACAATGCCTCAAGAGAGTAATCTGTTGTTGAGATTGACCACCTTGACCACCGGCTAACCGGAAGCTGGACCCTGGCAATTGGAGGTGCCTTATTCCTGCCCCTGTGCGTGGAACGTTGGTTCCGCCCACCATTCCTACCTCCGCCGAGCGGCTTTTACCGACACACCCTGGAGAGAGCAATGCCCCTTGAGACTATCTGGGCGTGTAGCTGACTGAATCCTTAAAGCCTCTATATAAACTTTTTTTTTTTAAAGATTTTATTTATTTATTTGACAGAGAGACACAGGGAAAGAGGGAACACAAGCAGGGGGAGTGGGAGAGGGAGAAGCAGGTTTCCCGCGGAGCAGGGAGCCGGATGCGGGGCTCCATCCTAGGATCCTGGGATCATGACCTGAGCCGGAGGTAGAAGCTTAATGACTGAGCCACCCAGGCGCCCCCACCTCTATATAAAACTTTTACTATTCTGGCGAGCGAATGCAGAATCCCACTCCACTTGCAGCCACTCAAGACAAACCTCACTGGTGAGTTCCCTTGATTATTAAGCCTGCCACCTCCCAGTCTGGAGTGGCCTGCTTCTTTCTTCAGCCTCTCCTCCCCGCTGTGTACACAGCCCATTTTGAATTTCACCCAGGAAGCTCCTGAGGTTGTGAAACATCGCATCCATTCATAACGCAGTTTTCCATTTTCTTAGTGTATATTTTGGTTGTTTAGAAATAGAATTGCTTGACCCTAAGGCTAAAAAACATACTAGGCTCTAATAGAGATTGCCAAAGGATTTTGCAAAGTCGTTAAATCAATTTATATTGCCACCAACAGTGCGTATTTCATTTGGGTCATTTCCTTGCCAGTACTTATGTTATCTGTTTCTTTTCTTTCTTTCTTTTTTTATTTAAATCATAGCCATTGCATGTGTAGATTTTAAATTTCCTTGTGATTCAAAGCTGCTGAGCAATTTTTAATATATGTATAGGCTACTTGAATATGGTGATTTTGTGAAATGATCTGTTCTGGTCTTTTGCATATTTTTCTACTGGATTGCTTCTTTATTTTTTTATTGATTTACTGGAATTTTAAATATAACATGCTTATGAACCCCTTGTCAGATATCTATATTGTACATATCTTCTTACAATGTCATCACCATTTTAATGGAAGTCCAAACCACCATTTTTTTTTAAAAACTTTTTTTTTTATTTTGAAAGAACTTTAGAGTGAAGAGAGCCAGCAGAAATCATCTAAACCAAATGATACAGATAAACATCAGTAATAAGGCATATTAACAACAGGTGCCCCCTAGTAAAACTCACTGAATTGGAAACATCCTTCTTTGCTATTCTGAAGAAATATATATAATACAAGTTTATTAGGAGAAAATATCTAGTTAGCACAAGTTGAGGGGCATTATGCAAACTAATTTATCAGTACTCTTTAAAAGTGTCAACATCATGAAGGAAAAAGAAAAAGTGAAAAACTGTTTAGGTTCTCTTCATGATATAGTTAGTATTTTTCATTTGTATTTAATAACTATTTTGGAGGAGATACTTTTAGGTGATACAAACATGCTGGGCTTTCACACCTCATTTTAGCATCTGTTACTGGATCTTGCCTGCAAAAATTGTTATTGTGATCTTCTAAGGGGATTTTCTATCTCCCTAATTTCGTCTACATTTATCATTTATTTGTGATTAGTTCTTTCTGAAACCCTGTTTAAAAAATTAAATGCCCTTCTTAAGCTCCTGAATATCTTATCCTTTTTATCTTCAATAAACTTGATTGATCTTTCATATTTAGACCTATCATTCAAATATTAAACTTTTGTGTATGGTGTGAGGTATGAGTCAGAGTCATGTTTTTTCCCATATGGAAATCCAGTGACCCAAAACTACTAGGAAGCCCATCATTTCTCCGTTTCATGGCAGTGCCAACTTTGTCATAAATTCAGTGTGAATGTATGTGCAAGTTTATTTCTGATCTCTGTTCTTTTCTTTTTTCTTTTTTTTAAGATTTTTATTTATTTGAGAGAGAGCTAGAGAGAGTGTGCACAAGTGGGGGGGGAGGGGCAGAGGGAGAAGTAGACTCCCTGCTGAGCAGGGAGCCAGACATGGGGCTGGATCCCAGGACCCTGAGATCATGACCCAAGCTGAAGCATATGCTTAACCGACTGAGCCACTCAGGTGCCCCCCTCTGTTCTTTTCCATTTTATTAGTGTTGAGGTTTTTCACATCTTTCATTATATTAATTGTTTGCTGTGTAATGATTTTTGATGCTCTTGAAAATGTTATCACTTTTATTTAACAATTCTAATTATTTGTTTCTGGGATACAGCAACAGATTTTTTTAGCTATACTGACCTAAAGTCCAGCAATCTTCCTAATTCAATTTTAATAGGTTTCCTATAGATTCTTCTACATTTTCTTCAGTTTTATTTCCTCTATTTGATTTTTGTGCATTTCACTTTGTATCGTTTTGTTAGAAATTCCAATAGTATATAACTAGAACTAGTGATATGAAATTTTCCTCATTCCAATTTTGAGAGGAAAGCTTTCATCCTTTCAGTGGTATGTTGTTTGCTGCAAATATTCAGCTTGAGTAATATTTCTTTCTTTGCTAAGAGTTTTTTTCATAAATGAGCATTAAATTAAATAAACTCCGGTTAGGTTTCATCCATCAAAATACATCATTTTTTCCTTTGTTGAGAATTTGGAAAATTATATTGGTAAATTTTTAAATTTAAATCACTTATATTCTTGGATTTAATCTAATTTTGTTATCATGTATGTAATGCTTTATTTTTTTATTTGCTAACTTTTATTGCATATTTTGCATCTATGTTGATGAGTGAGATTGCCTATATATATTTTTTCTTTTAGCATTCTTTCCAAGCTTTTGACAGCATAGTTTTACTTATATCACAGAATTGGAAAATATTTCCTCTTTTTTTCCATTCTCTAGAAAATATGTGTAAGATTGGTATTACTTTTTCCTTAAATGTTCCCGAAGATTGACCAGTTAAGCATACCTGATCTAAAGATTTTTTGTGGAAAGATTTTTAGTTAGAGATTTAATTTTTTAAATTAAATATAAGACTAGTGAGATTGTCCATTTGATTTTAAATCAATGGGATGAATTTAACCATGATGTCCTTAAAATCTATGTTGATCTTCTTTCTATCATTCTTAATATCAATAAGTTATACATTCTTTATTTTTAATTAGACTTTACAGAGGTCACATCTTAGTCTTTCCTTAAAAACATTTGGTTGTTACATATTTGATTTCTATTGCAGTGTTTAATTGATTTTTGTTCTTTTGAAAAGTCAGGTGTCATCCTTACTGCACAATTAATGATAGTATCTTTCTTTTTCTATGGCTTCATTAAGATTTTCTTTGTCTATGGTTTTTAATAGTTTTTCTATGATGTGTTTTGTGATTTGTATTTTTATTTTTTTAAAGATTTTATTTATTTATTTGACAGAGAGAGACAGCGAGAGAGGGAACACAAGCAGGGGGAGTGGGAGAGGGAGAAGCAGGCCTCCCGCTGAGCAGGGAGCCCTGTTTTGTGATTTTTAAAACTTATTTATACTACTTGGGTCTTATACTTGATGTCTTTCATCAACTTCAAGAAAATCTTAGCCTTTTTCTTTTCAAATATGGCTCTGTCCAATTCTCTTTCCTTTCTCCTTTTGAGTCTCCAATTTTATATACATACCCATATAATTATATATAAAAGTGACGGATATAATTTTATATGTAAAAGTGACATATATACAATTTTATACATAAAACTGGCATATGTATGACATATATGTACATACAACTTGTGCTCTTTTGTTTTACTTTGCTTCCATCTATTTTTTTTTTTGTCATGTTTTAGTTTGGATATATCCTACAGCATTATTTTTCAGTTCACTAAAACTTTTCTCGGCAATGTCCGGTTGCGTGATGAATACACATGTTGAGTTCTTAAATTCAATATTTTTTTCTTCCTAGAATTTCAATTAGCTTGTCTTCTTCAAAATTAGTTCTAGTTCTTCAGTGAAATGTTGAATCTCATTATCTATTTTCTTGAATTTATTAACCATTTCATTCTGAAGCAATCTAATGTATTATATTTACAACTATTAGTCTGTCCATTGACACACCAATAAATCGTGCATAGCCATCATCGTGATGATGTGATTAAGTAATAAATGCATTATTGTAGGTCATTTTCTAGGGGTAGACACACTTGATACTTGCTATTTTGAACAATTATTTATAAAGTTTGAAAGACAGGTAAAAGGTAAAATATAAAAATAATTTAATGGATTACTAAGTACATGAAAGTTGGGGTTTACCTACCTATTTTCTAGTTTATGAAATCATGATTTGTTGAAATGGAGATAGAACTGGTGAAAAAATATTATAGTAGTAATAGCTACAAATTGCTTTTATGGGTTTTATATCTTACTCAAATTATTAAAGCATGTTAATTTCAGATTTTGTAGCTCTCCAAGTCATTTGGAACTGAGTGTACTATTGAGTGGAAATAAATATGACTTAGTCATTAAATTTAGACAAGCAGCATTGACCTCAAATCCAGACAGAGAAATAGTTATGTACAGTTTTAATGGAACCAGTCACAGATCTATTGTTCATTAAAAAAAAAAAATCAGCTTCTCTTCCCTGCTGCTACAAATGGTGGTGTTAAACAATTTGACTATACTTCATTTAAAAGAAGACAACATTTTTATTACATGATTAGAAACAAGGAGTACAGTCCTAGGAGATATGAAAGTGACTAAATTTATGCCAAGATAACTGATATAAGATCCATCATTATACTGCAGAGTGCTAACCACTATAGGATCATGACACAGCCTATCTTCAAAAGCAGGTTTGAGGGGCGCCTGGGTGGCTCAGTCGTTGGGCGTCTGCCTTCGGCTCAGGTCGTGATCCCAGGGTCCTGGGATTGAGCCCTGCATAGGGCTCCCTGCTCAGTGGGAGGCCTGCTTCTCCCTCTCCCACTCGCCCTGCTTGTGTTCCCTCTCTTGCTGTGTCTCTCTCTCTCTGTCAAAATAAATAAATAAAATGTTTAAAAACAAAACAAAACAAAAAAACAAAAGCAGGTTTGAATCTAAGTTGTGTTATTGAGGAGAGTTTCATAGACTTCTCTTCACAACTTTTCCCTGCTATTTTTTCTACTTTAGTCTTAAATTCAGTTTATTTTTTTTGTTTTGTTTTTTTAAGACTTTTTAAATTTAAATTCAATTAATTAACAGATAGTGTATTTTTTTACATGTTTCTTAAATTTAATTTTTGAATAAGGAAGCATTGGAAACATACAGAAGAGTATACAGAATAATAAATAGCCGTGCCTATCCAGGACTGTCAAATCTTAATATTTTGTCACACTTGCTTAAAGTTCTTTTTTCCAAGAAAATAAGCCTCACAGATGCTGCCCAAGTCCTTCCCTGCTCACCATCCCAAGGCCATACCCGCCCCCAAAACAACAACATCCTGCACTCAGCATTTACCACTCCTGTGCGTTTTTATGCTTCTACTGCGTATGTATAACATAGAGTTTTTGCACGTTTCCAAATTGTTTAAAATGGCATCACTGTATGCACTTTGCATCATGTTTACTTGACCATTTTTGAGAGTAATCTCTGTTGACATCTGTCACTGCAGTGCATTCATTTTGACTGTTGTATATCACTGTCCTTTGTATGAATGTTTACTATATATATATCACAATTTATCTATTCATTTTTCTGTTGATGAACTTTTTAAATTAATTAATTAATTAATTTTTTACTATTATGTTATGTTAATCACCATACATTACATCATTAGTTTTTGATGTAGTGTTCCATGATTCATTGTTTGCATATAACACCCAGTGCTCCATGCAGGACCTGCCCTCTTTAATACCCATCACCAGGCTAC
>NW_027397072.1:46053290-46298887 GCF_003265705.2 Callorhinus ursinus
CTATCTTCTTCTTCTTTTTTTTTTTTTTTTTTAACATATAACGTATTATTTGTTTCGGAGGTACAGGTCTGTGATTCAACAGTCTTGCACAGTTCATAGCACTCACCATAGCATATAGTGTATTATTAGTTTCAGAGGTAGAGTTCAGTGATTCATCAGTCTTATATAACACCCAGTGCTCATTACATCACATGCCCTCCTTAATGTCCATCACCCAGTTACCCTATTCTCCCAACCCGCTCCCCTCCAGCCACCCTCAGTATTTTTCCTATGATTAGGATTCTCTTATGGTTTGTCTCTCTCTCTGATTTCGTCTTATTTTATTTTTCCCTCCCTTCCCCTATGCTCCTCTGTTTTGTTTCTTAAATTCCACATATGAGTGAAATCATGATAATTGTCTTTCTCTCATTGGCTTATTTCGCTTAGCATAATACCCTCTAGTTCCATCCATGTCATTGCAAATGGCAAGATTTCATTTCTTTGATGGCTGAGTAATATTCCATTGTGTGTGTGTGTGTGTGTGTCTGTATCTATATACACCACATCTTCTTTATCCATTCATCTGTTGATGGACATCTGGGCTCTTTCCATAGTTTGGCTGTTGTGGGCATTGCTGCTATAAACACTGGGGTGCAGGTGCCCTTTCAGATAACTACATTTGTATCTTTGGTGTAAATACCTAGCAGTGCAATTGCTGGGTCATAGAGTAGCTCTATTTTCAACTCTCTGAGGAATGTCCATACTGTTATTTAGATGTGTGTGCTCTGTTCTTATGAAACAATGTAAAGAAAACAAAAATTGTTGCCTGCATATTAGCTAAACACACAGGCAGTTTGAAATGAAGAACAAGATCTTAGTCTTGACCTGGCTGTTTTAAGTATTTATATGTATACTAGAGCGTGGCTTTAACTAACAGTAACATATCTTCTCTCCCTCTTATTTGTACATGTTTGTCTTAATGTTCAGGCAGCTGTCATCTTCTTTCTAGTATGTTCTGTTTTCCTGTACTATGCTTGCTATTTATCTACATGATTCCTCTGCATTTCCAGTTTGTCAAATAGGATTACTAAATTAGCTTGGAATGACATATTCCAACATCAAGGGCTCTTTTAGTTATCAATATGGAAATTGGGTGATTTTTTAGGAATCCATTTGATGATCCTTGTTAATGATAAAATGCAGGTTAGATGAATAGTGTTTATCATTTCTTAAAAAATGTGAGTATATTAAATTGATGTAATTGATTCAAATCTCATTTATTTGGTGCCTCCTAAATGCTTTTTACATATTTTGACATTTATTTGACTTTTTCCTTATGTTATTTCATAGGAAAAACTGAAGAGAACATAGAATTTAAAAGCATTTTCTGATCTCTTTGAAAGATAACTTTAGCACATTATCAGAAAACTTTAAGGTTTTTGTTTTTTGCTTTTGTTTTGTTTTTTCTCTGAGAGGAATGAAAGAAAGATGTGGGCTGGAGGAAAAATAACTTTGTCTTTTTAAAAATTCTATTATTAAAAATACAAATCTTTCTCATTACTCTATATTCCAAAATACCAATTTTAAGTCTCAATTCTCCCCTTGGACACACACATTTTCACCTAGTACTCAAGATATTTGCCATATTTGGGCTACATAATTATTCCTTTCCTCCACCTGGAATAAATATTTAGCCTTTCTCAATCACCCTCTTTTCCAGGGAGTACTTTCAAAAAAAACTTGGCTACACTTTAGAAAAGGCCAAGATAATAATTTTTAAAATTGTTTTCCTACTGGATAAATCTTATAAGTATTATGCATGACTGAAACCTACCCCTAAATATTTCTAGTTACTAAAATTGGTAAGGAAAATATTAAGGCATTTAATATATTTTTAAAACTTACCTTTATCCACTATTATCTATTTCTAAGAAGGAGTTACAGTACATAATTTTAAAGAAGATATCTATTAGCTAATTCTGAGAAGGAATTATAAAAATGTGGAGTGCCATTTATCAGAAGGACAGTAGAGATCATCTAGTTCAGGGGTCACTAAACTCTGGCCTGTTTGTAAACTTCTTTTGCAAATAAAGTTTTATTGGAACACAGGTACACTTACTTGTTTATATGTTGCCAATGGCTGCTTTCACACTAAGGCAGCAGAGTTAAGTAGTTGAGACAAAGACCATATGGCCCACAAAAACAAAAACAAAATTATTATCTGGTCTTTTTTTTTTTTTTTTTTTAAAGATTTTATTTATTTATTTGACAGAGAGAGACACAGCAAGAGAGGGAACACAAGCAGGGAGAGTGGGAAAGAGAGAAGCAGGCTT
This sequence comes from Callorhinus ursinus, assembly GCF_003265705.2. Taxonomy (NCBI): domain Eukaryota; kingdom Metazoa; phylum Chordata; class Mammalia; order Carnivora; family Otariidae; genus Callorhinus; species Callorhinus ursinus. Next base: position 46,055,603 of record NW_027397072.1, read on the forward strand.
CCCGCCAAGCAGGGAGCCCAATGTGGGGCTTGATCCCAGGACCCTGGGATCATGACCTGAGCCAAAGGCAAACGCTTTACCATCTGAGCCACCCAGGTGCCCCACTATCTGGTCTTTTATATGCAGTGTTTGCCAGCCTCTGATCTAGTTGAAACTTTTATTTTTGTGGATGATGATTGGCCCTAAAAGACTGATTAGCACATTAGCACATACTACTAGTGAACTGCTGAGTTTAAAATACAGTGCAAGATATCCATATTTAGAAGGGGAGTAAGTCAGAGGGGGAGACGAACTATGAGAGATGATGGACTCTGAAAAACAAACTGAGGGTTCTAGAGGGGAGGAGGGTAGGGGGATGGGTTAGCCTGGTGATGGGTATTAAAGAGGGCACATTCTGCATGGAGCACTGGGTGTTATGAACAAATAATGAATCATGGAACACTACATCGAAAACAAATGATGTAATATATGGTGATTAACATAACAATAAAAAAATAAAAAAAAAGATATCCATATTTATATTTCTGTATATAGTGCAGTAGTGTAGCCTCTTTTATAGTAACGGGTTTTTGTGTTTTGAATGGATATAGGTGTAAATATATAACTTGAAATTTGGTTGTGTGGTGGGTGCTGTGATGCTCCACCTAAACTACCCTTCAGAAATGAAAGACTGCATTTTTCCAGCTTCTGGAAACTTTACCAGCAGAAAACCCTCATCTATCAGATACTTACAGGAATTGAGTTGAAGAGACTTGCCTTATCCAAGGTCAGGCCTGCTTCCTTGGTGGCCAGCATCCAGAGAGGAGGGAGTATAAAGACCTGGTCCTATTTATCCAACTCGGGAAAATGTTGAAGGGATTTTCCTGTTTCACAGCTCCTCATTGGGCAGGACTGGCTTAAGGAGGGTTTCAGTGAGGTAGCATTGCAGCTTAATTTCTCCCATGGCCTAATTTTGTTTCCTTCCTTCCCAGTTTTTCCCTCCCACAGGTGTTGATCCCAAGAACATTCTCTAATAAGCCTCCTGCTGGCTAATTTCTATCCCAGAGTCTGTTTCCTGGGGGAGCCTCTTATGGTGAGTTGCCATTAACAGAATAAATACTAAGAGGGTTTCCAAATCAGTGTCTGAGGTTCAATTCAGATCACTGTTTCAACAACACCTATTTAGTAAGACCACACTGCCTTTCATAAATGTAAGCTTTTCCTGTTTCTTTGTAGAATGGTTTCATTAGTTGATTTGGTAGAGCTTGTTTCCTGATGTAAGTTAATGATGCAATTATTGGAGTTCATTCCTTCAGAATGTAAATTCTAGGATGTTGCAAATTATTGAACATGTCTCTGCCCCTTATACTGACAAATGAGGAAGTTGTCCTTGCCTCTTTTAACTACTGTGTTGCTAACAACACAGTGATTAATGAAAACTGAGAGTAGATAATAGTAATGATGGGAGAAGGAGTTCAGTGACATCCCACTGCCCATCAGCATGAGATTTCTCCTTTATATCTTTTCTGTCTTTCCTATTTTAAGTCTTAACCATGCAGTGAGAAAAAAAAAATAGATGATTAGCTTAAATTCTATTTAGATTATGGTTTTACTTAGATATTAATGATTACTGCATTCAATTTAACTGAGAAATGCGGGGTTTGAACTACTGAAATGTGCAATAGAAATGCAAAAGCTGGTTGGGAGGAAAAAACGCAGATTATAATTTTTATTTCTGCTATCTTCTGGCATTTTTAGTGGTTTATGCCCACTAGATGGTTTTTCAAAGTAAAACTAAACAAATAAAAGTGAATGGGGATATATAGAGAAATGAATGCTTAAGTAGCCCTGTCAAAGAGAGTGACAAAGTAATATAAATATTTGGCATGTTCTGTAAATATGTGGCACTCAATCAAAAGCTATTTAAGCCTTGAAAGTACTAGAAACATAATATAATTGAATGGTACTGTATCAGTTTTACCTGTTTTCCTAGAATTTATGGTGTTGTATTTTTTATTGTATTTTTTTCAGATATGGATTTTTAACTTCTAAATTCACACTTAAGCATTAGCTTTTAAATGTGTCATCAAAATTTGTGCCACTGGCATACACACAAAAAGGTTTAATAGTATTTAGATTTCTGTCCTGGCTTGTACAATTTACACTGAAAGCTTCTTGGTAAATCATGGCCCTTTCATACCATCATAAATAAATGGAAATTCTCTGCAATTTACTGGTTAAGGTTAAATTATGTTTCTTAAATATATAAGCAACAATCTTAGAAAATGAACATTGTTCTGAAATGCACAGACAGACTGGTGTCCTCAAAGCTCCAGGTTTGTGGTACCATTTGTTAATTTTTAAAAAAAGTTTTAATGAAATGTGTCACTCAGAATTGGAAAGATAAACTCAAAGAGAAAATGCTGAGATTTTGTTGAGACAAAAGTAGTCTTGTTCAAAGATTGTTATTTTGGCTGGCCAGGTTGTGATATTCCTACTTAAATCTATTTTTTTTAATGGATGAAGTTTCAGGACATATCTCAGAAAGAGTTGTCTTGATAACTGCTACCAGATGAGTAGACCAACATTATTTGATTGCCAATGCAGAAACAATGGGTCAAATGATTTCAGGCATGAACGACTGAGAAAATGCACAATATCCCATTTAATATGCTTACACATTTTATTTTAAAACAATCTGTTTAGGGGCACCGGGGTGGTTCATTTGGTTGGGCAGCCGACTCTTGATTTTGGCTCAGGTCATGATCTCAGGGTCCTGGAATCAAGTGCTGCATTGGACTCTGCACTCAGCATGAAGTCTGCTTGATTCTCTCTCCCCCCCCCGACTCATGCACATGCATACACACACACACACACACACCCCTACTCTCTCTCTCTCTCAAATAAATAAATAAAATCTTTTAAAAAATCTATTTATTAGGCCAATGACAGGCCCCCATAAGACCCTAGCCCTGTTTTATATTCTAGCAGGCAGTTTATTTTCAAATGCAGGTGTTTAGCTTCTCTAAAGCAAATGAGTGGGGGAAAAGAAAAAGGCTTCCAGGACAGCATTTCTTAAAGCATGGTTTCTGTGGGATGCCCATGTCCATACTTTTGTGTAGTTGCTAAAAATGTTGGCTCAGTTGTAGACTGTGGTTTCTAAATACCAACATGTCGCCTCTGAGTGTACTAGGAACAGGAAATGGGCAGGGAGTCCTGGGCATGCTGCCTGAGTGCCCGAGTACTCATCACTGATGCCACTGCAGCGTGCAGGTGATGGTGCCTTTCCCAATCCTAACATATAGGAAGCTACAACACCTGGAACAAGATAACTGGATTTTTTTTTTAATCCTGTTTGTAACCATCAGAGATTTCCGGTTTATCTGGTTTATGTAGATGCTCAACATGTTTTGCATTGAATGAATGGAATTCATTCAGGTCTTTGCTGGCCACTGACACACCTAATAAGATACTTCTTCATTTCTCTGAACTTCATTTTGCTCATCTCTAGAATGAGGTTGGTAATAATACTCTTCCTTGGGGGTTTTTCTAAGGGGAAATAAGATAATGTATGAACTCCCTCTGGAAATGAACAGCCTCCAAACAGTTGTAAGAGTGAAGGATTAGAAATGTGTATGTATAATGGCTTCTTTTCTCATAGGTTCAGATATTAATATTTTAGAAATAAAAAGCAGTGCCAACGTTTTCATTGACATAGTTTTAATCAATAAAGTAGGTAATCCTGATAGGAGAAATATTTTTATAGGACTCAATCTCCTTTTTTGGGGGGTAACTTATGAATACTAAATATTTTACATCTTTTTCTTATGAAAAAAGACACATAAGGTGTGCAGTGGTCAGATGTCCTTTTACATTTTGGATCTTGCTTACCTATCCAGATTCAACTGCACTTATTTGTATGGTATTCACTCAAAGACTGTCAAATTCTAACCTCTTCGCTGAGCTCAAAACTTATAAATATAATTTCCTGCCTAAATTCTCACTAGGGTATCTTCTATGAACCTCAAACTTATGCTGAAAATAAATAAAAATATTTATATCAATATAAGTAAATAATAAATTAAGTACTTTAATTTTAGTGTTCCTCCCTCATATACAAATGCCTTTTCCTCCCCCATTCTTTGTATTTACCAAGTAGTATTCTATGGAGTAGAATTGTTTTCTAACCATTGTTTTCCCATTTACCAGATGAAGGACATTTGAGTTGCTTCTAGTTTTTAGTATTTATTGAAAAAATACTGTAAGCACTTGTTATAAACTTTTTTGTGTGAACACTAGCCATCCTTTCTCAAAGAAAAGAAAAGAAACAAAGGTGTTGAAAGTCTCTTCCAGGGAGAGATTTGGAAGATGTCATCAATACCATCTACTGTACTGAGTTCTGACCATGAAGTAACTTTTTAATTAAAAAAAAAAACAACCACCAATAAACTCAAAAAACCTATTCAATGGCCAATAACGTAGGTCAATACATACCCTATGAAGTCTTTGTCTTCCTCTCCAATCTGATCAAATTTCTCCTCTCCTTCTCTATTCTCATCCCTCTATCAGTTCTCTAAATGTTAAAAATACCCTTCAGACAAGGTTTTCATTCTTTGGAAACATGTTCTCCACCCCTGCTCCTTCCCTTTGATATGGATCATTCTTTCACATTTTGGCTTAGGTATTACTACTCATAGTTAGCTTTCCTTCCTTGACTCTTCAGGCCAGGTTAAGGCCCTTTTTCATATTCTGTCTTGGCAGCTACTGCATTTCTTTTGCAAAAGCGATGTGTTATTTAGGATACTTCTTATAAGTGGGAAAACCATCTCAATAAGAAAAAAAGATAATTTAGTGTCCCCTATAATAAAAAACTCCAAGCTTAGGGCCTGATTTGGGTATGGCTGCATTCAGAAACAAGTTTCCAGTATGACTCTGCCTTTGGGTTTATTGTCTTCTGGCCTGGATTTCACATGGAAATCTCCAGCAGTCCTAGATTCCCATCGTTCCAACTCCAAATCTAAGGGTAATAGAAAATACCTCTCTTCACATGCACTAAAGTCTCATTATGACTCATTCAGTCTAATTATGCCATATGTTCACCTCAAAAGTAATCAGTGGAATTGGGGGGAGTGCAATGCTGTGGGAAGACCCATCTAAAGGCATTGTTTAAGACAGTTCCAGTAAGAGCTGGGGAGCTTTCATGCAAAGCATGACAATGGACAGAAATTCCATCATTTGAGTTTGGCACATTGGTGCTTTCATAGCTGCTCCAGGGAAAGTAAGAGTAGGCTTAGAACCCAAATATTGTTTAGAGAACCCACTCACTAAGTTTAGTAGAAAGTTTTCAGTAATTGTGGTAGGAAAACAGTAGAAAAAGACAAGAAATATAAAAACACAAAGGCTTTATATCCTGGCAAGTATTTTTGAAGAATGGATCAGCAATGGTAAAGTGAAAGAGGCATGTTGGTCCTAGACCAGGGCTCCTATATACCCATAAAGTCTGGAACACTAAAAGAAAACTTTTATTAAAAATAAAAGCAAAATTTACATAACATATTCATGACAGTATAACTGAATGCATTCTTTTTTTTTTAACTGAAAACATTCTTAATGCAGTTCAGTTATTTATTCCATTGTAAACAGCAAGTAGCAAACTCAATATGCTCAGGGAAAAAAATGACGAAGTCCAATAATTGAATTCTTGAGAAAATAGTTTATAGATATCTACCACTAAATGCAGGCTTGAGAAGTAAGAAGATTCTTAGAAAAGCTTTCCTTGTCAAACCTTTATACACCTTATTAAATTCAAAACTGGTGACTGAAATTCAAGTTTCACAGAAATTCTATGATAACTTTAAAAGGCAAAATTAAGCAAAAACTCAAAAATACATACAGTTCTTATAAGCCTTAAGTATTTGTCACCTATCAATATCACGATTATAGATTAATAAAAGATAGTTTTCTTATGGCTGTTATTTACACATCATTGCCTGCGTAGCTACATGAAAACATGGTGGCCTGGAGGAAGCATATTGAAGTGTTTCATATAGCCAAATATATAAGATTTTATAAATTGGTTTGATATTGTCTCAAAGAAATTTCAGTCTGGTTCCCTTATCCTATTTAAGTTGAAATGGGTATGTGATACCTACTGTATGCTTGGGTGATTTTGATGAAAAAATCAAGATGCCCAAAAAGTTTGGTATGTCCGAAGCCACCATTGTGCATCAAATTGTCAATATGTTGAGTTTGCTGGTATGTGAGAAGTGAGTACGTATGAAGGAGGCTGTGTCTATAATAATTTGTGTCTAGAGATTTCTGTGGGTTTAGAATGGTCCATTTGTCTGGAGTCTCACTTTTCCCAAAATGTTGTTTGTCTGACACAACTGTGTATTTGGAGGGGTAAATCTATCTTGGTTATTAATATGTATAGAGTGGTACGTTTGTTTGGACTCGTTTTGGTGTTGGCCATACTATTGAAATTATCAGTACTTTCCACATCCTCAAAAGTTTTAAGCAAGGCCTGCTCTTCTAGCTGGTAATGAGACTCAAGGGAAATGTGGTGGTAGGTTTGCTGGGACTCAGGTTCTCAATGCTCCAGCATGATCCTTGGTGTAGATGTTCAGCCCATCAGAAGCATTCCAACCCTTTGAGATGGCAAGTCCATTGTCACCTGTCATAACTATACCCTCCCTGCCACAATTCTGATATACACATTCAGTATTCCCTAAGAGAACACTGAAACAGCTATTAATTCTGTCCTAGACTTATCCTCTCATAGTATCTCTATCCAAGGCTGAGAGCTTCTAAACCACTATGATTTAATAGCTACCCTCCTCTCTTTGCATCTTCAGAGTGAGGGCTTGTAGGAGGTTGAAAAACTGGCTTATCCAGTGGGAGCCAGGCATGAGCATTAGAGAGTTTGGGCTTCATTCCAGGCTTTACCATTCAAAGACTGTCTGACCTCAAAAGAGCCAGTTAACAACCTCTCTAAACTTTAAGGATAATTAATAATAATAATAATACCTAAACCATAGGGTTATTATGAAAATTCATTAGTCCCAAGTTCAGTTAGTTACAAAGCAGTTTCTGGAATACAGTAAGAATAAAAAAAAAATGGTAGCAATTTTCTTAGTCCTATTTCTCTAAGTTTTAGTTGTGTGTGATTTTCATGTAATCAGTGGAAGCTTATGTTGTCATTGAATGGCTAGATGGTTGTGATAGGTGGAATTCTAAGATGAGCCCCAAGATTCCTGCTTCTGGAATGAACATGGCTTGAATATTATAAAAATATTCAATATTATATATAAAAATATGAATTATTATAAAATAATATAGTTATTCAAGCCTAGGTGAACATGACTTGAATAATCCTCTTTCCTTGTGTGTGAGTGGGATTTGTGAATATGACAGAATTTTACTTCTCTGATGATGTTACCTTATATGGCAAAAAAGATTCTGTAGATGTAATTAAGCTCTCTAATCAGTTGACTTCGATTTAAACAAAAAGGAGACTATCCTGGATGGGCATGATAACCAACTAACCAGATAAATTCTTTAAAATGACTTCTCAGAAGTCAAAGAGATTAGAGACATTCTCTTGATGTCTTAAAAGGAAGCAGATTGCTGCTGTGCTTTGGAAGGGGAGACATGGAAGGCAATGGTAGACAGCCTGTAGGTGCTGAATGCCTCAGTCCTAGAGACACAAGGAACTAAATTCTGCCCAAAACTAGTGAGCTTAAAATAAACTCTGAGCTTTAGATGAGACACCTTAATTTCAGCCTGGTTAGACCCAGAGCAGAGGATCCAGCTAATCTGTACCCAGATACTTGACTTATAGAAACTGCAAGCTGATGGCAAATGTTGTTTTAAGTCAGTAAGTTTGTGGTACTTTGTTATGCAGCAACAGAAAACTAATACAAGGGATTATGTGAAAACCATGCTGAGCTGAATTTTATCTGTATGTCCAGATAAAACTATTTTAATACAAATAATACCCAAATCTATTGATTTTAATTGGAGAAGGAAGTAAAAAGAGAAAAATTGTTCTATATATAATAGGAAGGTCCCAATATTGACTGTATTTCCTGAACTTATTAGGATTCAACTAGCCACTGCAGTATGTGTAAGTTGCTGTTTCAAAAAGAGAAATTGTTTTGTTATGCAATGTCAACATCATAAGATAGTTGCTACTGCTTTTCCAGAGTCAAATAGATGTTAAGAACTGATTTGCAGCTGTTATAAAGAAGGGAATTTACAAGCTTTTAGCTATTTTGCTATTACTTTATTGTTTAGGATATCATGGGGAAAAGGATATAAAATGGGAGTATTTTCATTCTGTTTATGATCCTCTTATATGGAGAGAGAAGTCATCACTATGTCTGTTCTTATAGTTAAATCTTACAGGCTTTACTGAAAATCGAAGAGCAATAAAAGCAGATGGTAATTTTACTTGAGAAATGTTTATCTTAGCTCCACTTCTCAGGTTGTGTAGACATATATGGACATAAAATAACCTAGGGCAGTACTGACTTGTTTCACTTCATTTAAATGGTGGCCCTCCGGGGTAAAAGATAGTTGCGTATACTATCAACATCATGATTTGCACCCATTTATTTAATTTCCATTCTGGTCAGATTTTTATTTAAATATCAAAGAAATATAAATCTTTAGGAAACATTTGTATCATCACTAGAGGACAGTAAAAGTCAGCATCCACAGGAGAAGAAAAAAATTCTTCAGGGTATAATAGAGCAGAAAGAATTGAGGGACAGAGAAGGGCATTGATTTGATTCTTAACTTGTAAAAAAATATACGTTACAAGGTGTGTGCAGATAGGATTTCCAAAATTTTATTTTTAACATCTTATTATTTTTTCCAAATTTTTATCATCAGTGACTCTAAGACTGCAGAGATGATATTGCATAGGTTAGTCAGGCTGGTGAAAATCTCAATGCTGAGAATACTTTTAAGAAATAAAATGAAAGCCTGTTTACGGAAATACAATTGCCCTTGCTTGAGATAGATTTCAAAATAAAGTGGCCACACCATAACATGGTTACAGTTAGGACAATGGTGCCTGCTACAGAAAAGAGTCAAGTTCCAGATAAATTCAGGTTATCCCAACAAACACAGAAAAGTGATTAAAGCAAATAAATAATAGGTAAATAAAATATTAACAAATATATTCCAACAGCCTAGTAAAAGAATAATTGAAAATGACCAGTTAAGATATGTTCTCAGGATGCATGAATATTTATTTCCAAATTATAGGTTTCAACACAATATATTTCACCAGTGGCAAAATTGTAGCCAGTAAAACTGAGATACCCATAGTTGTTAAACCTGGTTTAAATTCTTCACCTCCAAAATAAAATAGATATTGAGGAGAATCTAACTGGACACACTGACGATGCTCTGAATTCTGGCCTCAGCTTTGGCATGGTAACCAAGTGGACAATGAAAATATACATGAAAAGTTCATTTTGGATGTTTATGTGAAAAATGTTAAGTAATTGTTTCAATTCCCTTAGCAAGAGAAACACATAGTGTCTGATTATGAGTCTTTTTTTTTTTAAAGACTTTGTTTTATGGAAAGTCTTGGTCTGTACCATCCTGGTCTTTCTGACAAATCTCGTAACATGGACTCCTAGGGAGGAGTTGGCATCTCCCAGAAGGCCCCTAGGTCCTTGGGTAGCATGGCCTGTATCGTTTCCAATTTAGAACAACATGGTTGCAAAATTATGGACACTGTCATGAAAAGAAGGGAAAAGGGACATGATTAATGCCAGAAGCAATCAACAAATGTCCACTAAAAATTATATTTGAGTTCTTATTTAATTTGATTTGCTGCACATCTAGAGTATACTTTCTTTACCCTGGTAATATTGATAAAAAAATTAATCATATTTTATAAGAAATCCTATTTTAATAACATAAAATTATATTAAAAATGTGAGGAAAATAAATTAACTAACTATTCAACTCAAGAATTTGAAATTAAAAAAAAATTCTAAGCCAGCTAAGGAAAACTAATGGGAGGAAAAAGTTATAGTCTCAACCACACTTAGATGATAGCTTTAATAACAATACAATCCCAAATTGACTCAACTACCAAAATTGAATAAAAGTTGTGAAAATAAACTGGAGATTTTTAAATTATAAAACAGTTTTAAATAAAAAGAGATAGCCAACTCAGTTCTATAGGTATGATCATTCAAACCTTAAATAATGGATAATTTCAAAATTACATTGCCATTTGGAAGAGAAAACATGATTGTAGATATAAAATCCTACAACCAAATAACACTCCAAAATTTAGTATCACAGAACTCAGAATTTATTCACACTTGGTGTATAAGCACTCCTACCCATGGGTGTTGGTTTTGGATGGTGGTGGCTGGGAGATCTACATTTTAGCCTACGGCCATACCACCCTGAACGTGCCCAATCTCGTCTGATCTCGGAACTAAGCAGGGTCGGGCCTGGTTAGTACTTGGATGGGAGATCTACATTTTATTTCCATTGTGATATGCCTTCATCAATCAGGGAATGTAATCAGGGTATTCCTATTATAGACAGAGTCACTTTTGGATAAAATGCTGTGTGTTCAGTTTCTGTTCTCTTCCCCTTCTTCTGCAACTCTCCTCTCCAAGGTTTTAACAAGGGTTTTAGAGAGGGCTTGTGACCTTGAATCACTAAAAGAAGACTGGAGGTATTTGGATTAACAAAGTGTCCTCTGCAGACTTGCTGGACTCTGCTCTGGAATGTCTGGTCTAGGCTTCTCCTGGACTGGTAGCTCCTGGAGGAAGACATAATAATTTCTGGCCTCGGGGAAGCATGATATGCTCTGGCAGCCCCTTCCTGGGGCCTTAATCCTGGCCATTTATCAGTGCACTCAAAATCTTCACACCTCACACATACCCTTCTTTTTAATTTCTTGCCCCTCTGGTCCATGGGCTTTCTCAACACTTCTCTGCCACCTTTCTGGTCACCTGGACAATTCTGGTTTCTTTTCTCATGATACCCAGCACACAGGAATGCAGACTGGCTTCTGGTTTACCCATCTAGTTGCTTTTAGCTGCTGCTGCACAGTTACCCTGGACCTTTGTAGAAAGTAACAGTCTGTGGCATCTCCACTAGAGGACTGAAAGTGTTCCAGTAGCTCTTCAATGTTCTCAGGTTCCCCAAATAGCTAATTATTACTACCTCTGCCCCTGTGTTCATCCTTGTGGGCAAGTTTGGAACACAACTCATGTGTATCTGACCCCTTAGATCTACCCAAATCTCCCTTCTTGAACTGTCTAGTGGAACCAAAAGTCTTAGGCTTTCCCAAATCCTTTCAGTCTATGAGGACCCACCTTTCTACTTATGTAATATTCTATGCTCATATAATCCAGAGCTATCACTTTTTATGCTTAAAGATATAATAATGGATTTCAGAAAATCCTTTTTCTTTGGACTATTCTCTGCTTTCACAAATACAGTCTTGCTAAAGAGGTCATGCAAGTCAGCTTTATGACTCAAAGCTGATCAATGGCCTCTTTCTTCTAGGAAATATGTAAAGATTTCAGAACATATAGATTTTCTGTGAAGATTAAATGATAAAAAGCAGGCTAAGTCCTCAGCACAGTGCTCACCATATGGTGATCATTCAGTGCATGTTGGCTGCTATGATTATTGTGGTAATTCCTCAGTCATCAAGGGGAAATTCCCAATCATTTCTTAAAAATCAGTTTCTCTGTTCAGAGAATGCCTTTGAATATTGTTTTGGATTTGGGCTTTCTCAACAAGGCTTTGCACAAACTTTTTGCTCAGACCTTCCCTTTTTTTCTTCTCTGTAAAATCTCTCTGGATTCTAGTCAATTTCTGTGCATGTTTCATCTGCATATTCCCCCTGGGGACTCTCCTTTCATACCCTCCCTGCATTTTCCCCTGTATATTCTGTGCATAGTCTCACTGCATACTCCCCCTGTGTACTTTCCCTCCTGTCCAGCACTCTCCTAACCTGAGCCGCTGGGAGCAGTTAAGTCCCTCTGTACTCTTTTGGATGATTTTTTTTCCCTCCTCCACTCAGTTTCAACTTCACCTGTAAGAGTTAAATCTTTCTCCTAATACATGCTTCTAATTCTTTACCTCCTCTTGTGTTCCTAGTATGCTCTCTGTCACCTTTAAAGCTAATAAAAATTTTTTTTTTGGTTTAAATTATCTCATGGTCCTTCCATCTGCTTTTTCCATGGTTTCCATTAGCAATGTGAGTCCACCACACAAAGAATTCTGGGTGACAGATTTTTTTCTAATTTTTTTTTCTTTTGCATTTGAAATTATTCTTCTTAGAGATGACAAAAACTGGTAGGCACATGAGCATCCTGAAATCAAACTCCATAGTTTACCACTGAGTCTTCTGCATTTTAGACAATCCCAGTGTGCTTACTTTCAGAAGTCATTGTTTACTGAAGTCACAACTATGAAAAATGAGAATAAGGTTTTTCTCAAAAAGATTCATGTAATTCAAAGGAATTATTTCTGTTGAATTAACTACTCTGTGATTAAAGGTACACTGTGAAGGTACCTTTAACACAAAACTGAAATATCATCATCAGTTGAGAGTTACGTATTGTGAGATGAGATTTTCCTCATTCAGGAAATAAGCATTCATCATGATAAATAGTTTTACTATAGGACATGAGCCTTTACTTTGCTTCTAACATGGAGGTGGCAATACTCCTTAGGTGTATGTGGCAGTGTGTATGTGAAGTGAGTGAAAATAGAGGAAAAACACGGCATATTGTCCCACAGCATCAATTTGTTCTATGGTAAGTCATTTAAAACACCTTTTTAAAAATGATAAAGCACATTATAAATTCAATCAAAAATAGACCAGAGAATAAGGGTAAAATATAAAAAACTAAAGGGAGTTTTCTCTTCCTTTTGGGAGACATTGGACCCCACTCTCACATCATTCAGAGGCTTTTGTTCTCTTGCCCGTCCTGCTAATTAAAGTGTTAAGTTTACGTGGCTGAGAATTTTTAGGAGTCAATGGATTTAAGCATATTAATAAGTGAGGAATTCAGAGACCTGATGCTAGACTTGCCTCCCATTAATTAAAAGAGGGCTTAATATTCAGTAGATTTAGAGTAAACTTTATAAGCCAGAGAAAATTTAAATTTTCTTTTCTCTACTAGTTATTATCTCTTTAAGTAGACTATTTCTTCAAAGGCCCTATATTTGTAAAATGGAATTTTATATAATTCTGTTCAATACTAAACTAATAACTTGAGGATATTGTCATTCAATTCTGGGAGAATGTTTGCTTTCGGCCAGCAATAGCCATCAGGTGCACAAGGTTATAGATTACCACACAATACGAATGCTGTTTTTTTCTATTTATTATGTACAATCTAGTTATTTTAAGATATTTGAAATTATACATGGCTTATTTGGAATTTCAAAGGATGAGAAAATGTTCCTAGGTGATAACATCAAAGACCTTCCCTATGTCCTTTTATAGGTTGCCATGGTGATTTTGTGGCAGGGCACTAAACATAGAGGAATGGACCATATTTCTCATCTAGCTTCTCAAAGAGAAGTAAGTCAGACAATGCCTGGCTTCCATCTCATAGTTCCTGTGTGATCAATAGAATCCTTCTAAATTCTGATGCTTAGTTATACTGTATTCTTTTATCATATTCAAGAGCCTAAGGCCATGAGTAGCATGGCTGGGAGTAGGAAATGAAATCAAGTTACTATTTGTAATTTGCTATAATGTGGCAGGATTGCACAAAAAAATAATTGGAATAAAATTTGTTAAAAATATATATCTGTGGATATTAATAACCTTAGAGATGGCTGTGGCTTAAAAATTTGTGTGTGGTATCTGGTCCCAGTGAGTTTGGAAGTTATTTATTGGAAAATAAATGGCTTCAGCTAATGAAATTGTTCGTGGTAGACAGGATTTAGATTTATAAGAAGACAAGAAACTTCTAATTCTGTATTCTCTGACACTGTTATGTATGCTCTTGATGCAAATATCTTGGCCTTGGTGAGGTAGGGAAACAGCATGAATGTTGGAAAGGTATAGTATGATAAAGAATATACTTGGGTTTTGTCCCTGGTTCTTGGTGCAGAGCTTCAAAAACTCTAGGAATTTCTTGAGTGAAAAGAGTTTCTTTCTTCTGCCAACATGGTGACTCATGCTGGGTTCATGAATAGTTTCTGGTTAGGAGCTGGTCACCAGAAAGACCAAACATGTGATTAGAGGGTTCAGATGTTCAAATGCCAGACCTCTGGGGTATCAAGGAGGACTAGAGAAGTTTATTCATGTGGTTGATGATTTAATCAGCCTTGCCTACATAATGAAACCCCAATAAGAACTCTGGATCCTGAAGCTTATTGGGCTTCCTAGTTGGTGAACATATTCACCTGGTTGCAAATCCTGATGTGCCAAGAGGATGACATGTTCTAAATCCACAGGAAAATGACACAGAAGATCTGTGTTTGGAATGCTCCCAGACCTTGCCATATGTATGTTACTTGTGATAAATCTATAATCTTAAGTATAGCACTTTCAGTGAGTTCTGTGAGTTGTTCTAGTGAATTATTAAAACTGTGGGGATAATAAAAACATTGAAATTTGTACCTAGTTAGCCAGACACTAATTCTGGGTGACGGTTAGCATTGGAATTGTATTTTAGCATCTCCACTCGATGTTATATCAATTGGGGGTAGAAGTACAATAGAAGAGAAGGGGTCCTGGTACTCCGATAAATGTCTTTTGAGTAAGAATACGTAGAGAGAATGTCTTTGAATATACATAAATATTTTCCACTTTTATTTTCTGTCAGTCACTTCCCAATATAGTTAAGGATGTTTTAAAAGTCTTTTCTCAATGTGAGGTGAGGACAACCTGGTAACTGATGTTTTCCTGAAAGCTGACAAATAAAGTCTGTAGTAAAGAAGGCCGTATTGTTGGGATGGAATTTGAAAGGGATCACTTGTGAACAGAAATAAAGCCTGAGAGATTAAACAAGACTTTTACTCTGAGATCAGTCAGACACCACTGTGTGACTTGAACAGGAAGCAACATTTTTTAAAGGATCCCTTTAGGTGCTGTGTTGAGGCTGGGAAAAAGAGGGGAATGACAGGAGTGACTAGCAGTGACCAGTGAAGAAGCTGTTGCAATAATCTGGGTGGAAGATGACTGGACCAGAGAGGTTGCAGTTGCTGAAGTTGCTAAAGGAAAAGGAAAAGGTTAAATGTAGCATACAAACTTTTAAGTGAAATTCTTCATGTAACTGAAACCAACCATAAACTGCAAATTTCTGTAGTAAAATATAGAGGCACACATGCAAATCCCCATGTGTTTGTAAGAAAATGCAATCTCATATTTAAAACACGAAGAACAAAGACAGTATTTGGAAAGAAAATGTTCATTAATAGAATTAGACCAAACCTATTTTTCATCAGTTGATGTAAACAGAACATATATAATTATTATAAGAAATATAATTGCAAGTTATAACAAATATCCCATATAATGATAAAATAGGGAATGTGATCATATAATTTATACATTTGAACAAATGGACACATATGAAAGTCTTTGCTTTCTTTTCAAGAAATAACACACACATACACTCTACAGTCCTTTTATCTCCATAGTTCCTCAGTTAATTGCTAAATGATTCAAAATAAACATAGACCACTTTCTTTGAATAATATTAGATATTAATACCAACATAGAAAAAGAGAAAGAAAGAAAACTGAAAATTATATATCTCTCATAAATGACTCTTGAATAAAAGGAGAAATGAAAAGAGATTTTAAATTATCTAGACAATAATGGTAAGGAAAATACAACATATCAAAATTAATCTATGACTAAAATGATCCTGAGAAAAATTAACAGACTTAAATACACAAATAAACGCAGCGTGATCGGTCTCAAAAAAATGTCATAATAAGTCTCACCCTTTATCATCAACTCTAGTGAAAAAAAATTGGGGACAGAATTTTTGACATTCCCAAAGTTGGTATCTGCCTTTATTTCCTTTAATTATTATTCTGTATTAAGTCTATGGAGCTTCAGTGAAATGCTCCAGGTTATATACTTTCTATTTTTCTACTGTCACTCTACAGATGTTGTCCCATCATTTTTTTTCCCCCTTTTTCTTTTCTTACAGATGTTAGAAGGGTGGATTGTGTGTAGCTTTCAGGACATTTATGTTATGTACCATGAACCACAGAATTCTCAAAGCACAGCGTAGGCCAGTGGGACAACTAGAACTGACTAAAAGGGATTTTCTTATGAATTTCACACAGTAATAAAAGGCAGAAAATGAGAGATTTAATGAAAAAAAAATTAGAGCTAAATTGGGGAATCATTAATTAGTTAAGATATAGAAATTGAAAGTTACAAGGTCCTCTTATAAGTCATAAGGAGCCCCAGTCTGTAAAAGTATTTAATAAGCTCATCTGGGAAAGAAATTTTGAATCTCCTCTCGTCTGAATTCAGCTAGTTATAATAGCAGCATTGATGAATAATGAACATTCTGTCCTCTTTTCTTCTCAGAATTTTAGGATATCTCTGTGGAGATCTTGAAATATGTTTGTATGAGGGAGACTACAAGCCCCTGTTTGTGTGGTTATGGATGAAGAAAGATGAAGAATAAATATTTTTTCCTATCTAACATGTAAAATTTAGGTAGTTAAGGATTTTTGATATATGCTGGTGAGCATTAAGACATAGGTACATGGTCTATTAGGACTATAAAGGAATAAGACAAGGTCACAGAAAAGAGAGAATCATAAGCCTCTCACTTTGTTCCATTTCTTATGAGGATGACTTGAAACGTTTTTAATATAGAAGACATAGCATCTTAGAGCAAATGACTCTCTTGGTATTGAGCATTAACCAGGTCATTGACTGACTCAGAGTGTATGAACAATGCCATTCAATCAATATAATCTTCCACATGTCTGTAACTAATTGAGGATTCTGTCATTTCATGATATCCTAGACTCTTTCCTACCACAGCAAGACTCAAATTGGATAAGTTGTAGTCTTTTATTTTTTTATTGTTAGGTTAATCACCATACATTACATCATTAGTTTTTGATGTAGTGTTCCATGATTAATTCTTTGTGCATAACACGCAGTGCTCCATGCAGAATGTGCCCTCTTTAATACCCATCACCAGGCTAACCCATCCCCCCACCCCCCTCCCCTCTAGAACCCTCAGTTTGTTTTTCAGAGTCCATCATCTCTCATGGTTCGTCTCCCCCTCTGACTTACTCCCCTTCATTATTCCCCTCCTGCTATCTTCTTTTTCTTTTTTCTTAACATATGTTGCATTATTTGTTTCAGAAGTACAGATCTGTGATTCAACAGACTTGCACAATTCACAGCGCTCTCCATAGCACATACCCTCCCCAATGTCTATCACCCAGCCACTCCATCCCTCCCACCCCCCACCACTCCAGCAACCCTCAGTTTGTTTCCTGAGATTAAGAATTCCTCATATCAGCGAGGTCATATGATACATGTCTTTCTCTGATTGACTTATTTCACTCAGCATAACACCCTCCAGTTCCATCCACAACGTTGCAAATGGCAAGATCTCATTCCTTCTGATGGCTGCATAATATTCCATTGTGTATATATACCACTTCATCTTTATCCATTCATCTGTCGATGGACATCTCAGCTCTTTCCACAGTTTGGCTATTGTGGACATTGCTGCTATAAACATTGGGGTGCACGTACCCCTTCAGATCCCCTACATTTGTCTCTTTGTGGTAAATACCCAGTAGTGCAATTGCTGGATTGTATGGTAGCTCTATTTTCAACTGTTTCAGGAATCTCCATACTGTTTTCCAGAGGGGTTACACCAGCTTGCATTCCCACCAACAGTGCAGGAGGATTCCCCTTTCTCCATATCCCCGCCAACATCTGTCATTTCCTGACTTGTTAATTTTAGCCCTGTCTGATTGGTGTGAGGTGGTATCTCATTGAGGTTTTGATTTGGATTTCCATGATGCCGAGCGATGTTGAGCACTTTTTCATGTGTCTGTTGGCCATTTGGATGTCTTTGGAAAAATGTCTGTTCATGTCTTCTGCCCATTTCTTGATTGGATTATTTGTTCTTTGGGTGTTGAGTTTGATAAGTTCTTTATAGATTTTGGATACTAGCCCTTTATCTGATATGTCATTTGCAAATATTTTCTCCCATTCTGTCGGTTGTCTTTTGGTTTTGTGGACTCTTTCTTTTGCTGCGCAAAAGCTTTTTATCTTGATGAAGTCCCAATAGTTCATTTTTGCCTTTGCTTCCCTTGCCTTTGGCGATGTTTCTAGGAAGAAGTTGCTGCGGCTGAGGTCGAAGAGGTTGCTCCCTGTGTTTTCCTTTAGGATTTTGATGGACTCCTGTCTCACGTTTAGGTCTTTCAACCATTTGGAGTCTATTTTGTGTGTGGTGTAAGGAAATGGTCCAGTTTCATTCTTCTGCATGTGGCTGTCCAATTTTCCCAACACCATTTGTTGAAGAGACTGTCATTTTTCCACTGGACAGTCTTTCCTGCTTTGTCAAAGATGAGTTGACCATAGGGTTGAGGGTCCATTTCTGGGCTCTCGATTCTGTTCCATTGATCTATGTGTCTGTTTTTGTGCCAGTACCATACTGTCTTGATGATGACAGCTTTGTAATAGAGCTGGAGGTCCAGAATTGTGATGCCGCCAGCTTTGCTTTTCTTTTTCAATATTCCTCTGGCTATTCGGCGTCTTTTCTGGTTCCATACGAATTTTAGGATTATTTGTTCCATTTCTTTGAAAAAAGTGGATGGTATTTTGATGGGGATTGCATTGAATGTGTAGATTGCTCTAGGTAACATTGACATCTTCACAATGTTTGTTCTTCCAATCCATGAGCATGGAACGTTTTTCCATTTCTTTGTGTCTTCTAAAATTTCTTTCATGAGTATTTTATAGTTTTCTGAGTACAGATCCTTTGCCTCTTTGGTTAAATTTATTCCTAGGTATCTTATGATATTGGGTGCAGTTGTAAATGGGATCAACTCCTTGATTTGTCTCTCTTCTGTTTTGTTGTTGGTGTACAGGAATGCCACTGATTTCTGTGCATTGATTTTATATCCTGCTACTTTACTGAATTCCTGTATGAATTCTAGCAGTTTTGGGGTGGAGTCTTTTGAGTTTTCCCCATACAGTATCATATCATCTTCAAAGAGTGAGAGTTTGACTTCCTCTTTGCCGATTTGGATGCCTTTGATTTCTATTTGTTGTCTGATTGCTGTGGCTAGGACTTCTAATACTATGTTGAATAGCAGTGGTGATAGTGGACATCCCTGCCGCGTTCCTGACCTTAGGGGAAAAGCTCTCAGCTTTTCCCCATTGAGAATGATATTTGCTGTAGGTTTTTCATAGATGGCTTTTATGATATTGAGGTATGTACCCTCTATCCCTATACTCTGAAGAGTTTTGATCAAGAAAGGATGCTGTACTTTGTCAAATGTTTTTTCTGCAGCTGTTGAGAGCATCATATGGTTCTTGTTCTTTCTTTTGTTAATGTATTGTATCACGCTGATTGATTTGCGGATGTTGAACCAACCTTGCAGCCCAGGAATAAATCCCACTTGGTCATGGTGAATAATCCTTTTAATGTACTGTTGGATCCTATTGGCTAGTATTTTGGTGAGAATTTTTGTATCCATGTTCATTACAGATATTGGTCTGTAATTCTCCTTTTTGATGGGGTCTTTGTCTGGTTTTGGGATCAAGGTAATGGTGGTCTCATAAAATGAGTTTGGAAGTTTTCCTTCCATTTCTATTTTTTGGAACAGTTTCAGGAGAATAGGTATTAATTTTTCTTGAAATGTCTGATAGAATTCCCCTGGGAAGACATCTGGCCCTGGGCTTTTGTTTGTTGGGAGATTTTTGATGACTGCTTCAATTTCCTTAGTGGTTATAGGTCTGTTTAGGTTTTCTCTTTCTTCCTGGTTCAATTTTGGTAGTTGATACATCTCTAGGAATGCACCCATTTCTTCCAGGTTATCTAATTTGCTGGCATAGAGTTGCTCATAATATGTTCTTATAATTGTTTGTATTTCTTTGGTGTTGATTGTGATCTCTCCTCCTTCATTCATAATTTTGTTGATTTGGGTCATTTCTCTTTTCTTTTTGATCAGTCTGGCCAGGGGTTTATCAATCTTGTTAATTCTTTCAAAGAACCAGCTCCTAGTTTCGTTGATCTGTTCTACTGTTCTTTTGGTTCCTATTTCATTGATTTCTGCTCTGCTCTTTATTATTTCTCTTCTCCTGCTGGGTTTCGGCTTTATATGCTGTTCTTTCTCCAGCTCCTTTAGGTGTAGGGTTAGGTTGTGTATTTGAAACCTTTCTTGTTTCTTGAGAAAGACTTGTATTGCTATATACTTTCCTCTCAGGCCTGCCTTTGCTGTATCCCAAAGATTTTGAACAGTTGTGTTTTCATTTTCATTGGTTTCCATGAGTTTTTTTTAATTCTTCTTTAATTTCCTGGTTGACCCATTCATTCTTTAGTAGGATGCTCTTTAGCCTCCATGTATTTGAGTTCTTTCCGACTTTCCTCTTGGGATTGAGTTCTAGTTTCAAAGCATTGTGGTCTGAAAATATGCAGGGAATAATCCCCATCTTTTGGTATCAGTTGAGACCTGATTTTTGACTTAGGATGTGATCAATTCTGGAGAATGTTCCATGGGCACTAGAGAAGAATGTGTATTCCGTTGCTTTGGGATGGAATGTTCTGAATATGTCTGTGAAGTCCATTTGGTCCAGTGTGTCATTTAAAGTCTTTATTTCCTTGTTGATCTTTTGCTTAGATGATCTGTCCATTTCAGTGAGGGGGGTGTTAAAGTCCCCCACTATTATTGTATTGTTGTCAATGTGTTTCTTCGCTTTGGTTATTAATTGCCTTATAAAATTGGCTGCTCCCATGTTATGGACATAGATATTAACAATTGTTAGGTCTTCTTGTTGGATAGACACTTTAAGTAGGATATAGTGTCCTTCTTCATCTCTTATTACAGTCTTTGTTTCAAAATCTAATTTGTCTGATATAAGGATTGCCACCCCAGCTTTCTTTTATTGTCCATTAGCATGGTAAATGGTTTTCCACCCCCTCACTTTCAATGTGGGGGTGTCTTTGGGTATAAAATGAGTCTCTTGCAGACAGCATATTGATGGGTCTTGTTTTTTAAACCAATCTGATAGCCTGTGTCTTTTGATTGGGGCATTTAGCCCATTTACATGCAGGGTAACTATTGAAAGATATGAATTTAGTGCCATTGTATTGCCTGTAGGTGACTGTTACTGTATATTATCTGTGTTCCTTTCTGGTCTCTGTTACTTTTAGGCTTTCTCTTTGCTTAGAGGACCCCTTTCAATTTTCTTGGAGGGCTGGTTTCGTGTTTGCAAATTCCTTTAGTTTTTGTTTTTCCTGGAAGCTTTTTATCTCTCCTTCTATTTTCAATGAGAGCCTAGCTGGATATAGTATTCTTGGCTGCATATTTTTCTCGTTTAGTGCTCTGAAGATCTCATGCCAGTCCTTTCTGGCCTGCTACGTCTCTGTGGATAGGTCTGTTGCCAATCTAATATTTCTACCATTGTAGGTTACATATCTCTTCTCCCGAGCTGCTTTCAGGATTTTGTCTTTGTCTCTGCGACTCGTAAGTTTCACTATTTGATGTCGGGGTATTGACCTATTTTTATTGATTTTGAGAGGGGTTCTCTGTGCCTCCTGGATTTTGATGCCTGTTTCCTTCCTCACATTAGGGAAGTTCTCTGCTATAATTTGCTCCAATATACCTTCTGCCCCCCTCTCTCTCTCTTCTTCTTCTGGGATCCCAATTATTCTAATGTTGTTTCATCTTATCGTATCACTTACGTCTCGAATTCTGCCCTCGTGATCCTGTAGTTGTTTCTCTCTCTTTTTCTCAGCCTCTTTATTTTCCATCATTTGCTCTTCTATATCACCTATTCTCTCTTCTACCTCATTTATCCTAGCAGTTAGTGCCCCCATTTTTGATTGTACCTCGCTAATAGCCTTTTTGATTTCGAGTTGGTTAGATTTTAGTTTTTTATTTCTCCAGAAAGGGTTTCTCTAATAATTTCCATGCTTTTTTCAAGCCCAGCTAGTATCTTTAAAGTCATGATTCTGAACTCTAGGTCCGACATCATACTAATGTCCATATTGAGTAGGTCCCTGGGTGACGGTACTACCTCTTGTTCCTTTTGCTGAGGTGATTTTTTTGTCTTGTCATTTTGTGCAGAGGAGAATAGATGACTAAGAGAACAAAATGCTAACAGGTTAACACCGTCCCCAGCAAATATACTCTATACAAATAAGAAAAGACCTGAGACCAGGGGAAAAGAAAGGGAAAGAAAGAAAAAAGAAAGAGGAAAAAAAAAAAAAACAAAAAGATAAAAAGAAAAACAGAACAATACAAAAAAAACCAATATGATCAAATATGATCAGGCTAATGCATAGATCAGTGCCACACACTAGATTTGGGGGTATTTTGGTCTGTTAGAAAAAAGTACCTCCTAAAATTTTAAAGGAAGAAAGACATATATGTACAAAATAAGGGTTGATACAATGGAGGGATGGAAGATGACTGTAAAGATGAAAATTACAAAAGATTTTATAAAAGAATTGAAAAGAGGTTGTTTGAAAAAAGAAAGAAGAAGATTTAAAAAAAAAAAAGGGAGAGAATGTGATCAGGCAGGAGACTAGAACAAAGCCATACACTAGTGATTTAGGGTATATTTTGATCTGTTAGAAGAAACTGTATCTTAAAATTTTAAAGAGATAACAACTTATATATATATGCCAAAAATAAGGGTAACTACTATGAAGGGATAAAATATGACTCTAAAAATGAAAAATAAAAAATGTTTTTTTAAAAAAGGGATTGATAAGATGTTGGTTGAAAAAGGGAAAAAGAAAAATTAAAAAAAAACAGTTAAAAAAATTAACTTTGGAAAACTAATGAATCATAGTAAAAAAAGCCATGAATTCTATGTGCTGTATTCCCCTAGCGCTGGAGTTCTCCCGTTCTCCTTGATTGGTAAACTTGGTGTTGGCTTGCGGGCTGTTCCTGCTGATCTTCTGGGGGAGGGGCCTTTTGCCGTGGTTCCCAAATGTCTTTGCCGGAGGCGGAATTGCCCCACCCTTGTTGGTCTGGGCTAAGCAAGCTGCTCGGGTTTGCTCTCAGGAGCTTTTGTTCCCTGCAAGCTCTTGGTACAGCTTTGGAGGACCAGGGTGAAAATGGTGGCCTCCCAATCTCCACCTGGAGGAGCCAAGAACTCGGGGCCCCGCTTCTCAGTGTGCCCCCAGAGAAAAGCAGTCATTCCCGTCTCACTGGTCTCCGGCTGCATTCCGTGCTCACCCAGCCTGTGACCGAGTGTTTCTATCTCTGGCACCCGACCCCGCACGGAGTCTCCAAACCCAGCAGATCCCTGCGGTGCGCTCCTGCGCCGCTCCTCCCAGGGGAGGAAGGGGAGTCTCCCCGGCTCTGTCGCTTGTTGGGTTCCTGCTGGAGAAGCAGTGGCCCGACTGGGCCGCGGATCACAGTTTATGGCAACCCCGAGCTGCGAGCCTGCACCTCAGCTCCGTCTCTGCAGCTGGCTTCCCCGCTCCGATACCTGGGAGCTCTGCCACACTCAGGCACCCCCGGTCTTTCTGTGACCCCAAGGGTCCTGAGACCACACTGTCCCGCGAGGGTTCCATCCCCCGCCTAGCCACTGGAGCGACATCCCTCAGCAGAGCAGACTTCTAAAAGTTCTGATTTTGTGCTCTGCGGCTCTATCACTTGCCAGAAGCGGCTGATGGAGACCCCCTCCCCCACTGTCTATCCTCCCGAATATCGCCTCAGATTCACTTCTCCGCATGTCCTACCTTCTAGAAAGTGGTCACTTTTCTGTTCAGAGAGTTGTTGCTACTCTTTTCTTTGATCTCCTGTTGAGTTCGTAGGTGTTCAGAATGGTTTGATCCCTATTAAGCTGAATTCCTGAGACCAGATGAAATCCAGGTCTCCTACTCCTCCGCCATCTTGCTCTGCTGACAGATAAGTTATATTCTTGGTCCCATTCTCAAGGTGTGCTTTCATGAATTTTTTTTTTTTTTTTTTTAGAGTTTGAGTGCATGTGAGTGGGGGTAGGGGCATGGGGAGAGGGAGAAAGATAATCCCGAGCAGGCTCCATGCTCAGTGTGGAGCCCAATGTGGGGCTTGATATCACCACCCTGACATTATGACCTGAGTCAAAATCAAGAGTCAAACACTTAACTGACTAAGCCACTGAGGCACCTCTTCTTTGATGAATATTTATTTCCAATTGTATTATATGTTATTTTGTAAGTAGAGCTGCATACATGGAAATGATATCTTGATACATAATTCTGACTGTGCTTTGGTGCCATTAACAAAATACAGGTGAATGAGAGCTAAGCACAAATTTGTTTGGAAACAAGCAGGTCAATGCATACTCTTCTCAAGCAAAGCTCCATCAGCTAATGTGATACATCTTTGTTTCTAAGCATTCTTTAGTAATAGATGCTGTTAAGGACCATAAGGACTAAGGACACATATTTAATATAATATTTTGGGTAACTAGATATTTTTATTTTTCTGTAGAATTTTTTGTTTGTTTGTTTGTTTTAGGGAGAGAGAAAGAGAGGTGTTGGGGGGGAGAGGGAGAGAGAATCCTAAGCAGGCTTCACACCCAATGTGGAGCCTGACAAGGGGCTTGATCCCACAATCCTGAGATCATGACCTGAGCCGAAATCAAGAGTTGGATGCTTAACCAACTGAGCCACCCAGGTACCCCAGAGCTTTTTTTTCTATAAATAAACATATGAATTTTGCCAGTATAATTCTATATGGAGTTTTTTGTTGAGATTAGAAAGATCTAATTGCCCATATATTATACAGATGTTCTAAATATTTAAACAAAGGGGAACTGTTTTATTTGAGAGGAAAATAATTACTAGTTAATTTCCAATTCAAAATTTCCCTAAAGGCAAATAAGAGAAAGACTAGCATCTAAATAGTAAACTAGTCAAAGCATAGTCAGAAATATTTTCTCCAAATATCATATCAATGCATGTATCTCAGTTTTTAATACACTACTGAATAATCATAAAATTATCCATCAATAGAACATGGTTTAATGAGTGTGGGACATGACTAAATGAGTAGCTAAAAATGTAATGTTATGGAGTTACATAGTGAAGGATGTGGATCTCTTGCTTTCTCACTTTCTTGCTCTTAAATGCTCATCAAAATGATGGTCAAGTTATAATGGTAGGATACAAGAGTATTCATTTTTATATACTTTTTTTGTTTACTGACATCTGTTATAAAGTTATTTTAATTTGTAAAAAGTGTCTTTGGAAATTAACTATATTAATCTCATTGCAAAATTTTCCAATTTCTGTAAATTGATTTGTTAAAATTAATAAAGACTCTTATATAAATATAAAAATGTTTTCAATGTGGGCTGCATATTAAAGCAAATACTGTTTTTTAAACCTAAAATGTTAAACTATTGTTGAAAAACAGCACTTTGCCCCTCACAAAACATTGCTTTTCTTTGCAACACGAAATTAACCAGAGTCCAATGACAGTGTTTAAAAGTTATCTTTTTGTTGCAGTTAACAGATAAACATTTTATATATGAATTCAAATGTTGATTTTTATAATCATGCCAGAGATTGAAGTTCCTGTTTTATATCTTTCTCCGTAGGTCAGGAGTTTTCAATTTATTCATATTTCTGGTCAATGTTTATTACTTTCTGCATATGAGTAGAAATTGTTTTTTTTTCCCGGAGGCTAGACATATTTACCGTGATGACTTTCTGGGGATAAGAATTTTGAACCTCATTTTCTGCTGGGGATCGTTTCAACTACACAGACACCATCACAAGCCAAATTGTAGCATGTATATTATGAGAGCCCAGTCATTTTTGAACATTTGCAGCTGTTTGGAAGCATTCATTTTCCAACAGCATGTACTTTTTATAGTTTCATTTTAGCTATTAATTTTCTAAACCTTTGCTTTCCCAATCTCTTTATTGTATTATTAGGAATACTTAAATTCTTTGTTGGGTAGAAATTCAATTTTTGTGAATTTGTTTTTTTATTTTCTTTGAAGATTCAAATCTTTAGGTTTAGAGCCTATAATTTGTCCATTAAGAGACAATGGACACATGCATAGAGTAATGATCAATTGCCATGGAGATGAGCATATCACCATAGCAACTTGTATCCTGTATATGTGTGTGAAAAATTCTGAGGAGTGAGGAAGAAAGATATTATGTGCATGTGAGTATGTATTTTGAATTTTCAAAGGCTGGAAAAGAGTAATTTATCTTCTCCTAATTAGTGAGTATCTTCCCAGTTCATTGAAGAAATAGATTCACAGTCACCCTGCCAATCCTGGTGTTTTGCTCTGTGTCTAACACACACTCATTCTGTGTATATGGTAAATTAGTTCTTCTCTTGCTGATCCACTTATAATATCCTGATATTTCTGAGTTCATAAACAGCATTTCAATTATTTGAACAATAGGTCAGCTTAATTAATAATAAAAAATACTGCAGGGCATTCAGAACACCATAGGATAAGAGGAAATGGTAGAAATAGGCAATTAAGTTACTGAGATAAAACAGAAACAGTGATATAAGTAGATACAGGCCAAATACTCAAACTTTTCATTATATTTAATTTTTGTATTTTATTGGTCAAAGAATTATATATATATTTGGTTTCATTATTTTATAAGTAGACTCCTTGCTCAGCATGGAGCACAATGCCAAACTTGAACTCATGACCCTGAGATCAAGACCTGGGCTGAAATAAAGAGACGCTTAACCGAATGAACCACCCAAGTACCCCAACAATTAGAGTTATATTA
Organism: Callorhinus ursinus; assembly: GCF_003265705.2. NCBI lineage: Eukaryota > Metazoa > Chordata > Mammalia > Carnivora > Otariidae > Callorhinus > Callorhinus ursinus. The sequence continues at coordinate 46,082,542 of NW_027397072.1, forward strand.
AGAAATATGAAAGGGGTAGACTTTCTTATGGTTCACAATTAATAAGTGCCCCCTTTCCCTGTCAGAGGATTGATTATCCTACCCACTGCCATGTGACTTCCTTGCAAATATACATCCTATCACTTTGAGTGTGGGTTAGAATTTTTAGCCTGCTTTGACCAATGAAATGTGAGTTCACCCACACCATGTGTGGGAAGAAGCTTTAAGAGACACTCTAAATCTCTGTGAGTTCTTTTGCTCTTTTCTCTTTTACACAAAAATGGCATGTCTCAAATAGAGGCTATTCCTCAGCCTGAATCTTGGAAAAAGAAGATACATGCATCAGAGCCGCTGCAATGCTTATTTGATGCTTAGTTAACATTACATAATGTTGTTGTAAGCCACAGACTTCTTTCTAACTTTTGCAAACCTGACAAATATATCATTTAAATGCACTTTTTTTTGTTGTTAGTCATTTATTCATCTCTCATCTCTCATTTCTCCCGTTCTTTTTATTAAAATTATTTGTATTATTATAGTAAGAATACAACATGAGATCTGTTGTCTTAATTTTTAAGTGCACACAACAGTATTGTTAACCATAGGCACAATTCTGTACAGAATATCTCTAGAATGCATTCATTTTGCATAACTGAAACTTTACACCCACTGAAAAGAACTCCTGTTTTCCCCTTCCCCAACCCTTGGCAACCACCATTCTACTCCCTGTTTCAATGAGTTTGTCTTTTTCAGGTTCCACATAAAAGTGGAAGCATGCAGTATTTGTTCTTCTATGACTGGTAAATTTTACTTAGCAAAATATTTTCGAGTCTCATCCACACTATTGCATATGGCAGGAATTCCTTCTTTTTTAAAGGCTGAATAATATTCCATTGCATGGATATATAACTACATTTTCTTTATTCATTTATCTGTCAGTGGAAACTTAGATGATTTCCATATCTTGGCTATTGTGAGTAATACTGCAAAGAACATGGCATTGAATATAGCTCCTTGAGATGCTGGTTTAAATTCTTTTGAATATTTATTAAAAGTGGGATTATTGGATCATATGATAATTCTATTTTTATTTTTTTGAGGGGATCTCCTTATTCTTACTGTGCTTTCAGTAGAGCTGACTCTACTCCAGCTCTTTGGCTTATGCTGGATCAACCATAATATGGCTTTTTTCATGTGGTTCACTGAGACTAAGGATCCCACCCAGAATTGTTGAAAGAGAAGCATTACATCCCCCTCCTGCCACCAGGGGACCTGAACTTGGCAGAACACAGGCTGCTTCTGCTGTAGTAACAGCATCAAAAAGGAGAGATTCAACCTGACGAAGGTTCTTGGATCAAGCAGCATTTGAAGTCATTAACCTTCAGTTAGGTAAAATAAATATTTCTCATTTTTGAAACCTGTTTGGGTGTTTTGGTCATTTTGCTAAAAAAATCAGGAACAATTATATTTTTCCCAATTTTTTGCTGTTTAAGTGTTTGGAGATATATATATATATATATATATATATATATAAATACACACACACTAATGCTATAATTGGCACATGATAATAATTCAGTCTGTGGATTTTGATTTCTCAAATGAAATATTCCTATTGTTGCTATTTATGTTTATTTAGGGTTATTATTTTGAGTTCTATTTTGTTTGATGTAGGCACTGCTGCACATACTATCTTCATTATTTTATGTCTTGTCTCATCCCTATGTCTTTTTTTTTCTTTCATTTAATTTTAGGTAAGTTTCAAAATAAAACTAAAGATTTGAGTTTTGTTTTTGAGTCAAAATACAATATTTATCGTGTCTTTTTTTTGATTATTTATTTGAGAGAGCGAGAATGAGAGAGAGAGAGAGAGTACATGAGAGGGGGGAGGGTTAGAGGGAGAAGCAGGCTCCTCGCTGAGCAGGGAGCCCAATGCGGGACTCGATCCTAGGACCCTGGGATCATGACCTGAGCCGAAGGCAGTCGCTTAACCAACTGAGCCATCCAGGCGCCCTATTTATCGTGTCTTATCTTTAGTAAGAACTTTTATTTATCTATCCATCTATTTATTTATGAAAAAACAGCATTTTTGTTTCAAGTTTTTATTTAAATTCCCATTAGTTGTCATATAGTGTAATATTAATTGCAGGAGTAGAATTTAGTGATTCATCACTTACATTATAATACCCAGTGCTCATCACAATTTATGAGAACTTTTATTATCTTATTTTTAAAAAATATTTATTGAGGGGGGGGAGAGGGAGGGAGAGTACAAGCCTGGGGGGCAGGGGAGGCAGAGGGAGAGGGAGAAGCAGACTCCCTGCTGAGCAAGGAGCTCGATGTGGGACTCCATCCCAGGACTCTAGGATCATGACCTGAGCCAAAGGCAGATGCTTAACTGACTGAGCCACCTAGGTACCCCTACTAAGAACTTTTAAAAGTGATCCTGTGTTGTGAGGTTTTATCCTTTTCTTTCTGTTTTCATTTTTATGTCTCTTTGCTGTTTCATAAATTATACAATGTCCACAGTTCTTTGCAATATTTTTTACCCTTTGAATAATTTAAATTATCTAATTTTATATTTTAGTTAATTTTCTTGTCATTCTATTTTAAAATTGTATTAGCCAACACCATACAAAGTGTTCTCCATGGTAGTTTTTAGTTTTAGAAAATAAGGTAACTGTTCTTTTATACTGATAACTTAGGAGCAATAGCTTCATAATCATTTTTATGATTTCCTAGTAATCTGGAGTTAATCATTCTTTTTTTGACATATGTCCTTTTTCCATTAATTTGTTTTTAAAAGCAATGCTCCAGTGAATATTTTTGTGAACTAATCTAAGTATTTCCTCAATGAAAATCCCCATGAGTTTATTTTATGGGTTAAACAGTATGGGTTATTTAAAATCTTTGATACAAGGGTACCTGGCTGCCTCAGTCAGTAGAGCATGCTGCTTTTGATCTAAGGGTTGTGACTTTGAGCCCCACTTTGGGTGTAAAGATTACTTAAAAACAAAATCTTTAAAAAATAATAAAATCTTTGATAGATATTGATAACTTACCCTCTAGAATGATTGTACCTACATATATTGCCACTATTAATGCACGCAGAAACCTTTCTCCTCACACATACCGTCGCTCATCTGATGGGTGAAAATTATCTTAAAGCTTAAATAATGTTTCCACTGATAGTTCTCTTATCTATGTTGATAATAAGTTACCACTAAAACTTCATTTGAATAAAGGACTGTGTCTAGAGAAAAGGTATAAATCTTGTAATCTAGTCTAATCCTTGTATGTTAGAGATGAGGAAACAGGACCCTTTGAAGTTACCATATAACCCAGCAATTTCACAAGGCACAATAAGACAGGCAGAATCAGAGCACTGATGCCCTGATGTCTGAGATCAAGTTTTAGTTTTTCCATTTGTCAGAATGTGTCTGGAAATACATGCTTTCTAGTTTCTAATGGGAAGGAGTTTAGAGTGTTGTCATTGTGGGAATAAGTATGACATGTGTTTAATTTTGTCTTTCCTCTTTTATTCTACAGAGTATAAAATATAGCCACTAAACAAATGGTAAGAAGGCAAGAAATTGGTGATTTCTCTATCAGTCTTGAGACTATATGCCCAGGGACTTGATGTTTAGGGAAACCATCTGCTCTGTATCTTTATTATTGACTAGTTAGAGTGTCTGTGTCTATTACTATCTATTATGTCCTGGAATTTGTATAACAGCCATATTTAGCATATATTGTTTAAATACCCAAGTTTTTCCTTTTTTTCTGTTGGCTTTTACTCATAATATTATCTGTAAGGTGGCTTAACTGATTTTATCATGTTTATCTTTTACTTCTTTTATTCAGACTCTTCAAATGTACCTCTGTAGCATCTGTTTTAATGTTATTTTACCGATGTTTTATCTCATCTAAGTGACATTCTTAGTTATGTTTGTTTTATCCTGGTTTTTAAAATAATTTTTACAATTTCACTTTTAATTCATATTATTACTTTAGTTTTACTTTTTATATCTTAATGATTGTATTTTAGTTTTATTTCATGTTTTGTTATTCAGTATATTTTTAGCTTCCCATCCATTTTGATTACTTGGCTTTTTCAATGCACAAGAGGAGGCAGAGTCCTAGAAAGAACTTATGTGAGAATAAGCTGGTTTCCATTGATCCTCTTCCAGCTTTGATTAAGTGACCCCACGTTGTCTCCAGTGTTGAATCTCTCATCATAACAAATTTAAGTGAATAAATCTGGATTCACTCTCTCTTTTTAAAATTTGTTAACAGCTTTATTGAAAATAATTCATACTCCATGCAATTCACACATTTCAGCTTACACTTCAGTGGCTTTTTGCAAAGTTGTACATCCTCAACCATAATAAATTTTAAAACATTTTCATTATGACAGAAAGAAACCTCACATCCCATAGCTGTCACCCCTCAGGTCCTCCCTCTAAAACATAGGCAGCCACTATTCAGTTTTGTTGTTTCTTTAGATTGCCTAGTCTGGATATTTCATATAAATGAAACTATACAATATGTGGTCTTTTCCAACCAGCTTCTTTTACTTAGCTTTGTGAACTGTTTGCCAAGTGAATCTGTGTTCTATTTCATTTTCTTTATTGTCAAATAATATTCCATTGCATGGATATATTTTATTTATCCATTCAACAGTTGGTGGACATTTGGATTGTTTCCACTTTTTAAATAATGGTGCTGTGAACATTCATGTACAAGATTTTGTATGGATAAATGTTTTCATTTCTCCTGGGCATGTACTTACAGATGAAATTGCTGGGTTATATGGTAACTCTATGTTTAACTGTTTAAAGAACTCCCAGAATGTTTTTCAAAGTGAGTACATCATTTTACATTTCACCAGCAGCATATGGGGGTTCTGATTTCTTTATATCTCTTCTAATAATTATTATTGTTTGTCTATTTTTATTATAGTCATTCTAATGGGTATAGAGTAGTATCTCTGTTGTATGTTTTGATATACATACTCTTGATGGCTAATGATATTGAACATCTTTTCAAGTTCTTTTTTTTTTTAAAGATTTTATTTATTTATTTGAGAGAGAGAGAGAGAGAATGAGAGATAGAAAGCACGAGAGGGAAGAGGGTCAGAGGGAGAAGCAGACTCCCTGCCGAGCAGGAAGCCCGATGTGGGACTCGATCCCGGGACTCCAGGATCATGACCTGAGCCGAAGGCAGTCGCTTAACCAACTGAGCCACCCAGGTGCCCTCTTTTCAAGTTCTTATTGGCCATTTGCATTTCTTCTTTGGAGAACTGTATGTTCAGATAATTCTCCCATTATTTAATTGTGTTGTACATTTATTATTGAGTTATAATACTTCTTTATATGTTCTAGATACATGAGATTGCAAAATATAGTCCCTTATCAAATATATGGTTTGTGAATTTTTTCTACTATGTATGCTTTTATAATTATATTTACTGGTGCTCTTTGTGTTTTCATGTAGGTTTACTTGCTTTCAGCCTCAATCTTATAAGGTGACTCTGCTAACATCAGATTCTCTCAGTTTTTCTTTACCTAGAAAACATTTTTTTTGCCTTTATATTGGAAAGATCATTTTGTCTGTGGCCTCCATTGTTTCTGATGAGAAGTCAACTATTGATCTATTTTGGTTTCTTTGTATGTAAAAGTTATTATCACTGTTTATTTTAAGATACTCTCTTTGCCTTTTAACCTTTTTATTACGACGTGTCTGGATGTGGACCCTTTTCCCTTTGTCTTAGTTGGATTTCAGTGAGCTTGGATTTGTAGATTAACATTTTGTTTGTTATCAAATTAGGAAACTTTTTAGCCATTAATTCTTTGAATTTTTTTTCTGTCCCTTTCTTTCTCTACCCTCTGTGTGATACTTTCATGTGCTCACGTTGTCATGCCCCTCATGGTGACATATGACAACCCTTGGTTGGAAGCTGAGGGGAGCTATATTTCTCATCATACCCCCCCCCCCCAGATTTGAACTTCTGTCAACCTGAGCTGGGGGGATGGGAGAGAATAAGTGGGTTGTAACTCGGATATCACAGATGCTAGCTATTATTCCTGAGTTTTGGTGGACTTTCTTGAATACATATTTATGTGCTGTATGCTCTAATAATGATATCTAGAGACTGATGTTTTTAGAGCTTGTAACAGTTTCACTTGTTTTGCTGGCAATGAGTCCCTGGAGCTCTTCATGGTACACCCCAGAAGTTTGTTTCACATTCCAACACTTAGAACAATAATGAGTTTACATTTAGTGATGAATCTTTTGCCTTACTGGATCAGGACTGTTGAATCACATGCCCATGAACAAAAACCCTATTTGTGCCCTCAAAGGGTTCATAAGCAACTACTATACTATATGACAAGTACTCTTCTAAGGGCTGTACTAGACCAAGAAACCAAAAAATTTGCTTCCATGTAGTTCACATTCTAGGTAATTTTTGTGAGATATATATATATATATTTTTTTTTTCATGTTATCATAAAATACTTTCATCCTGTCAGTGAGCTCCATAAAGATTGCCATTGTTTCTTCATTACTCATATGGTAGAATTCAAAATTACCTTCCATTTCAAGGCTCTCTACACTCAGATCCTACGCTGCCTTTCCAGGTAAACTTCCCACTTCTCCCTGTTATGAAGCCTTAATGATAATCTCTTTTTTAAAATTAAAATTACTTTTTCTTAATCATAGTAGGGCAAATTCATTTGGCCATGTTCATATATGCAAATTCTTTGCAGGAACATAGTCATCCACATTTGTCTTAATTCTCAATTCTTTTCATTTTGCAAAAAGTAGCTTGCCAATAACTTACCTGTAGTCCTCAGGAACTACAGTCTCTTCTAGAGAGATTATCACTCTCATATTTTCTCCAAATCAGAATCACTCCCTTGATATTTCTCTGGAGCTTTCTCATATTGTTGGTCATTCCATTTTCTTTCCATATGTCACCAAGTAAAGTTAAGCTTCTTAAAGACACCATTAGTTCTTATTTATTTTTTACCCTGTAATACAAAAAGATGAGTGTTCTGAAAATGATACAGGGTCCATAATAATGAAAAGTGGTGATACAAATGCATAAGGTGTAAATTAACTACTTTCAAAAATTTAAGTTTTATATATTTTGATATTTTCACTTCCTACTTTATCATCAATAGGTGACTACATTTTTTGTGGTTTAATATTTAAGTCAGAGAAGAAATTAAATTCATAAATTACATAAAATCAATTTTTGTAACACTGATTTGGGGTTTTTAAATTTTTTATTGTTATGTTAATCACCATACATTACATCATTAGTTTTTGATGTAGTGTTCCATTATTCATTCTTTGTGCATAACACCCAGTGCTCCATGTAGAACCTGCCCTCTTTAATACCAACACCATGCTAACCCATCCCCCCACCCCCCTCCCCTCTAGAACCCTCAGTTTGTTTTTCAGAGTCCATCGTCTCTCATGGTTCATCTCCCCCTCCCACTTACTCCCCTTCATTCTTCCCCTCCTCGTATCTTATTCTTTTTTTTTTCTTAACATATATTGCATTATTTGTTTCAGAAGTACAGATCTGTGATTCAACAGACTTGCACAATTCACAGTGCTCACCATAGCATATACCCTACCCACTATCTATCACCCAGCCACCCCATCCCTCCCACCCCCCACCACTCCAGCAGCACTCAGTTTGTTTCCTGAGATTAAGAATTCCTCATATCAGTGAGGTCATATGATACATGTCTTTCTCTGATTGACTTATTTCACTCAGCATAACTCCCTCCAGTTCCATCCATGTCGTTGCAAATGGCAAGATCTCATTCCTTTTGATGGCTGCATAATATTCCATTGTGTGTATATACCACCTCTTCTTTATCCATTCATCTGTTGGTGGACATCTTGGCTCTTTCCACAGTTTGGCTATTGTGGACATTGCTGCTATAAACATTGGGATGCACGTACCCCTTCGGATCCCTACATTTGTATCTTTGTGGTAAATACCCAGTAGTGCAAATGCTGGATCTTAGGGTAGCTCTATTTTCAACTTTTTGAGGAACCTCCATACTGTTTTAAAGAGGGGTGACACCACCTTGCATTCCCACCAACAGTGTAGGAGGGTTCCCCTTTCTCCACATCCCTGCCACATCTGTCGTTTCCTGACTTGTTAATTTTAGCCATTCTGACTGGTGTGAGGTGGTATCTCAATGAGGTTTTGATTTGGATTTACCTGATGCCGAGCGATGTTGAGCACTTTCTCATGTGTCTGTTGGCCATTTGGATGTCTTCTTTGGAAAAATGTCTGTCCATGTCTTCTGCCCATTTCTTGATTGAATTATTTGTTCTTTGGGTGTTGAGTTTGATAAGTTCTTTATAGATTTCGGATACTAGCCCTTTATCTGATATGTCATTTGCAAATATTTTCTCCCATTCTGTCGGTTGTCTTTTGGTTTTGTGGACTGTTTCTTTTGCTGTGCAAAAGCTTTTTATCTTGATGAAATCCCAATAGTTCATTTTTGTCCTTGCTTCCCTTGCCTTTGGCAATGTTTCTAGGAAGAAGTTGCTGTGGCTGAGGTCGAAGAGGTTGCTACTTGTGTTCTCCTTTAGGATTTCTTTTAAAATTTTTTATTGTTATGTTAATCACCATATATTACATCATTAGTTTTTGATGTAGTGTTCCATGATTCATTGTTTGTGCATAACACCCAGTGCTCCATGCCGAATGTGCCCTCTTTAATACCCATCACCAGGCTAATCCATCCCCCTATCCTCCTACCCTCCAGAACCCTCAGTTTGTTTTTCAAAGTCCATCATCTCTCATGGTTCGTCTCCCCCTCTGACTTACTCCTCTTCATTCTTCCCCTCCTATCTTCTTCTTTTTCTTTTTTCTTAACATATGTTGCATTAATTGTTTCAGAAGTACAGATCTGTGATTCAACAGTCTTGCAGAATTCACAGCGCTCACCATAGCACATACCCTCCCCAATGTCTATCACCCAGCCACCCCATCCCTCCCACCCCCCACCACTCCAGCAACCCTCAGTTTGTTTCCTGAGATTAAGAATTCCTCATATCAGCGAGGTCATATGATACATGTCTTTCTCTGATTGACTTATTTCACTCAGCATAACACCCTCCATTTCCATCCATGTCGTTGCAAATGGCGAGATCTCATTCCTTCTGATGGCTGCATAATATTCCATTGTATATATATACCACTTCTTCTTTATCCATTCATCTGTCGATGGACATCTCAGCTCTTTCCACAGTTTGGCTATTGTGGACATTGCTGCTATAACCATCGGGGTGCACGTACCCCTTCGGATCCCTACATTTGTATCTTTGTGGTAAATACCCAGTAGTGCAATTGCTGGATTGTATGGTAGCTCTATTTTCAACTCTTTGAGGAATCTCCATACTGTTTTCCAGAGGGGTTACACCAGCTTGCATTCCCACCAACAGTGCAGGAGGATTCCCCTTTCTCCATATCCCCGCCAACATCTGTCATTTCCTGACTTGTTAATTTTAGCCCTGTCTGATTGGTGTGAGGTGGTATCTCATTGAGGTTTTGATTTGGATTTCCATGATGCCGAGCGATGTTGAGCACTTTTTCATGTGTCTTTGGCCATTTGGTGTCTTCTTTGGAAAAATGTCTGTTCATGTCTTCTGCCCATTTCTTGATTGGATTATTTGTTCTTTGGGTGTTGAGTTTGATAAGTTCTTTATAGATTTTGGATACTAGCCCTTTATCTGATATGTCATTTGCAAATATTTTCTCCCATTCTGTCGGTTGTCTTTTGGTTTTGTGGACTCTTTCTTTTGCTGCGCAAAAGCTTTTTATCTTGATGAAGTCCCAATAGTTCATTTTTGCCTTTGCTTCCCTTGCCTTTGGCGATGTTTCTAGGAAGAAGTTGCTGCGGCTGAGGTCGAAGAGGTTGCTCCCTGTGTTTTCCTTTAGGATTTTGATGGACTCCTGTCTCACGTTTAGGTCTTTCAACCATTTGGAGTCTATTTTGTGTGTGGTGTAAGGAAATGGTCCAGTTTCATTCTTCTGCATGTGGCTGTCCAATTTTCCCAACACCATTTGTTGAAGAGACTGTCTTTTTGCCATTGGACATTCTTTCCTGCTTTGTCAAAAATAAGTTGACCATAGAGTTGAGGGTCCATTTCTGGGCTCTCGATTCTGTTCCATTGATCTATGTGTCTGTTTTTGTGCCAGTACCATACTGTCTTGATGATGACAGCTTTGTAATAGAGCTGGAGGTCCAGAATTGTGATGCCGCCAGCTTTGCTTTTCTTTTTCAATATTCCTCTGGCTATTCGGCATCTTTTCTGGTTCCATACGAATTTTAGGATTATTTGTTCCATTTCTTTGAAAAAAGTGGATGGTATTTTGATGGGGATTGCATTGAATGTGTAGATTGCTCTAGGTAACATTGACATCTTCACAATGTTTGTTCTTCCAATCCATGAGCATGGAACGTTTTTCCATTTCTTTGTGTCTTCTAAAATTTCTTTCATGAGTATTTTATAGTTTTCTGAGTACAGATCCTTTGCCTCTTTGGTTAAATTTATTCCTAGGTATCTTATGATATTGGGTGCAGTTGTAAATGGGATCAACTCCTTGATTTGTCTCTCTTCTGTTTTGTTGTTGGTGTACAGGAATGCCACTGATTTCTGTGCATTGATTTTATATCCTGCTACTTTACTGAATTCCTGTATGAATTCTAGCAGTTTTGGGGTGGAGTCTTTTGAGTTTTCCCCATACAGTATCATATCATCTTCAAAGAGTGAGAGTTTGACTTCCTCTTTGCCGATTTGGATGCCTTTGATTTCTATTTGTTGTCTGATTGCTGTGGCTAGGACTTCTAATACTATGTTGAATAGCAGTGGTGATAGTGGACATCCCTGCCGCGTTCCTGACCTTAGGGGAAAAGCTCTCAGCTTTTCCCCATTGAGAATGATATTTGCTGTAGGTTTTTCATAGATGGCTTTTATGATATTGAGGTATGTACCCTCTATCCCTATACTCTGAAGAGTTTTGATCAAGAAAGGATGCTGTACTTTGTCAAATGTTTTTTCTGCAGCTGTTGAGAGCATCATATGGTTCTTGTTCTTTCTTTTGTTAATGTATTGTATCACGCTGATTGATTTGCGGATGTTGAACCAACCTTGCAGCCCAGGAATAAATCCCACTTGGTCATGGTGAATAATCCTTTTAATGTACTGTTGGATCCTATTGGCTAGTATTTTGGTGAGAATTTTTGTATCCATGTTCATTACAGATATTGGTCTGTAATTCTCCTTTTTGATGGGGTCTTTGTCTGGTTTTGGGATCAAGGTAATGGTGGTCTCATAAAATGAGTTTGGAAGTTTTCCTTCCATTTCTATTTTTTGGAACAGTTTCAGGAGAATAGGTATTAATTTTTCTTGAAATGTCTGATAGAATTCCCCTGGGAAGACATCTGGCCCTGGGCTTTTGTTTGTTGGGAGATTTTTGATGACTGCTTCAATTTCCTTAGTGGTTATAGGTCTGTTTAGGTTTTCTCTTTCTTCCTGGTTCAATTTTGGTAGTTGATACATCTCTAGGAATGCACCCATTTCTTCCAGGTTATCTAATTTGCTGGCATAGAGTTGCTCATAATATGTTCTTATAATTGTTTGTATTTCTTTGGTGTTGATTGTGATCTCTCCTCCTTCATTCATAATTTTGTTGATTTGGGTCATTTCTCTTTTCTTTTTGATCAGTCTGGCCAGGGGTTTATCAATCTTGTTAATTCTTTCAAAGAACCAGCTCCTAGTTTCGTTGATCTGTTCTACTGTTCTTTTGGTTCCTATTTCATTGATTTCTGCTCTGCTCTTTATTATTTCTCTTCTCCTGCTGGGTTTCGGCTTTATATGCTGTTCTTTCTCCAGCTCCTTTAGGTGTAGGGTTAGGTTGTGTATTTGAAACCTTTCTTGTTTCTTGAGAAAGACTTGTATTGCTATATACTTTCCTCTCAGGCCTGCCTTTGCTGTATCCCAAAGATTTTGAACAGTTGTGTTTTCATTTTCATTGGTTTCCATGAGTTTTTTTTAATTCTTCTTTAATTTCCTGGTTGACCCATTCATTCTTTAGTAGGATGCTCTTTAGCCTCCATGTATTTGAGTTCTTTCCGACTTTCCTCTTGTGGTTGAGTTCTAGTTTCATAGCATTGTGGTCTGAAAATATGCAGGGAATGATCCCAATCTTTTGGTACCGATTGAGACCTGATTTGTGACCTAGGATGTGATCAATTCTGGAGAATGTTCCATGGGCACTAGAGAAGAATGTGTATTCCGTTGCTTTGGGATGGAATGTTCTGAATATGTCTGTGAAGTCCATTTGGTCCAGTGTGTCATTTAAAGTCTTTATTTCCTTGTTGATCTTTTGCTTAGATGATCTGTCCATTTCAGTCAGGGGGGTGTTAAAGTCCCCCACTATTATTGTATTGTTGTCAATGTGTTTCTTCGCTTTGGTTATTAATTGCCTTATAAAATTGGCTGCTCCCATGTTATGGACATAGATATTAACAATTGTTAGGTCTTCTTGTTGGATAGACACTTTAAGTAGGATATAGTGTCCTTCTTCATCTCTTATTACAGTCTTTGTTTCAAAATCTAATTTGTCTGATATAAGGATTGCCACCCCAGCTTTCTTTTATTGTCCATTAGCATGGTAAATGGTTTTCCACCCCCTCACTTTCAATGTGGGGGTGTCTTTGGGTATAAAATGAGTCTCTTGCAGACAGCATATTGATGGGTCTTGTTTTTTAAACCAATCTGATAGCCTGTGTCTTTTGATTGGGGCATTTAGCCCATTTACATGCAGGGTAACTATTGAAAGATATGAATTTAGTGCCATTGTATTGCCTGTAGGTGACTGTTACTGTATATTATCTGTGTTCCTTTCTGGTCTCTGTTACTTTTAGGCTTTCTCTTTGCTTAGAGGACCCCTTTCAATTTTCTTGGAGGGCTGGTTTCGTGTTTGCAAATTCCTTTAGTTTTTGTTTTTCCTGGAAGCTTTTTATCTCTCCTTCTATTTTCAATGAGAGCCTAGCTGGATATAGTATTCTTGGCTGCATATTTTTCTCGTTTAGTGCTCTGAAGATCTCATGCCAGTCCTTTCTGGCCTGCCAGGTCTCTGTGGTTAAGTCTGTTGCCAATCTAATGTTTCTACCATTGTAGGTTACATATCTCTTCTCCCGAGCTGCTTTCAGGATTTTCTCTTTGTCTCTGAGACTCGTAAGTTTTACTATTAGATGTCGGGGTGTTGACCTATTTTTATTGATTTTGAGAGGGGTTCTCTGTGCCTCCTGGATTTTGATGCCTGTGTTCTTCCCCACATTAGGGAAGTTCTCTGCTATAATTTGCTACAATATACCTTCTGCCCCTCTCTCTTTCTTCTTCTTCTGGGATCCCAATTATTCTAATGTTGTTTTGTCTGATCATATCACTTATGTCTCGAATTCTGACCTCGTGATCCTGTAGTTGTTTCTCTCTCTTTTTCTCAGCCTCTTTATTTTCCATCATTTGGTCTTCTATATCGCCTATTCTCTCTTCTGCCTCATTTATCCTACCAGTTAGTGCCCCCATTTTTTATTGCACCTCATTAATAGCCTTTTTGATTTCGACTTGGTTAGATTTTAGATCTTTTATTTCTCCAGGAAGGGTTTCTCTAATAACTTCCACGCCTTTTTCAAGCCCAGCTAGTATCTTTAAAGTCATGATTCTGAACTCTAGGTCTGACATCGTACTCATGTCCCAGTTGAGTAGGTCCCTGGCAGACAGTACTACCTCTTGTTCTTTTTGCTGAGGTGATTTTTTTCGTTTGTCATTTTGTCCAGAGGAGAATAGATGAATGAGAGAACAAAATGCTAACAGGTTAACAATGTCTCTAGCAAATATACTCTATACAAATCAGAAAAGACCTGAAACCAGGGGAAAAGAAAGGGAAAGAAAGAAAAAAGAAAGAGGAAAAAAAAAGAAAGAAAAAGATAAAAACAAACAAAAACAGAACAAAACAATAAAAACAGAATATGATCAAATATGATCAGGCTAGTGCATAGATCAGTGCCACACACTAGATTTTGGGCATATTTTGGTCTGTTAGAAGAAAGTGCCTGCTAAAATTTTAAAGGAAGAAAGACATATATGTACATAATAAGGGTTGATACAATGAAGGGATGGAAGATGATGTAAAGGTGAAAATTTTAGAAGATTTTCTAAAAGGAGTTGATAAGAAGTTGTTTGAAAAAAGAAAGAAGATTAAAAAAAAAGAAAAGATAAAAGGGAGAGAATGTGATCAGGCAGGAGACTAGAACAAAGCCATACACTAGAGATTTAGGGTATATTTTGATCTGTTAGAAGAAACTGTATCTTAAAATTTTAAAGAGATAACAACTTATATATATATGCCAAAAATAAGGGTAACTACTATGAAGGGATAAAATATGACTCTAAAAATGAAAAATAAAAAATGTTTTCTTAAAAAAGGGATTGATAAGATGTTGGTTGAAAAGGGGAAAAAGAAAAATTAAAAAAAAACAAAAAAATTAACTTTGAAAAACTAATGAATCATGGTAAAAAAGCCATGAACTCTATGTGCAGTATTCCTCTAGTGCTGCAGTTCTCCCATTCTCCTTGATCGGTAAACTTGGTGTTGGCTTGCGGGCTGTTCCTGCTGATCTTCTCGGGGAGGGGCCTGTTGTGGTTGTTCCCACGTGTCTTTGCCGGAAGTGGAATTGCCCCGCCCTTGCCAGTCCTGGCTAAGCAGTCTGCTCAGTTTTGCTCTCAAGATCTTTTGTTCCCTGCAAGCTCTCGGTACCGCTTTGGAGGACCAGAGTGAAAATGGTGGCCTCCCAATCTCCGCCCAGAGGAGCTGAGAACTCGGGGCCCCGCTCCTCAGTGTGCCCCCAGAGAAAAGCAGTCACTCCCGTCTCCCCGGTCTCTGGCTGCACTCCGTGCTCACCCGGCCTGTGACCGAGTGTTTCTATCTCTGGCACCCGTCCCCGTGTGGAGTCTCCAAACCCAGCAGATCCCTGCAGTGCGCTCCCACGCCGCTCCTCCTGGGGGAGGAAGGGGACTCTCCCCAGCTCTGCCGCTTGTTGGGTCCCTACTGGAGGAGCAGTGGCCCGACTGGGCCGCGGATCACAGTTTATGGCCACCTCAAGCTGAGAACCCGCGCCTCGGCTCCGTCTCTGCAGCCGGCTTCCTTGCTCCGATACCTGGGAGCTCTGCTGCACTCAGGCACCCCCAGTCTTTCTGTGACCCTGAGGGTCCTGAGACCCCACTGTCCCGTGAGGGTTCCACCCCCCGCTTAGCCACTGGAGCAATGTCCCTCAGCAGAGCAGACTTCTAAAAAGTTCCAATTTTGTGTTCCCGGCTCTATCACTTGCCAGAAACAGCTGACAGAGGCCCCCTCCCCCACTGTCTTTCCTCCCTAATATCGCCTCGGATTCACTTCTCCGCACGTTCTACCTTCCAGTAAGTTGTTGCTTTTCTGTTCAGAGAGTTGTTGCTATTCTTTTCTTCGATCTCCTGTTGAGTTTGTAGGTGTTCAGAATGGTTTGATCCCTATTCAGCTGAATTCCTGAGACCAGACATAATCTAGGTCTCCTACTCCTCCACCATCTTGCTCCGCCCCCCGATTTGTGTTTTTATTTTAAAGTTTTGTCAACTATTTCCCAAGATATCACGGTATCTGAAATCCCTCCAACCTTGATATTCACCCGAAAAATTTACATATTTTCTCTTACCTTATTCTCAGGAAAAAGAGGAAAATTTATTTTAAAAAACAAATCTCCATGGCTTATAGTCTTGTATATGTTCTAAACAAGGCAACAGTATTGTTTGATTCTGAAATTAGGATGTAAAACATTAGAAACAATTTTGATTTGAACCAAAAGGCAATAAATCATTTTGGAGATATATTTTTGGGAAAGAGCCATGTTGGAATTTTGGTAACTCAGGCATTTATGGGGACAATGTGGTAAAAATGTAGACTTTCTAAGAAAACTCAGGATAGATGTTCAAAATATTTATAGATCCTTCTCACTTTTCCTCTTTCCCCCAAATAATCTGATGTTAGTATTTGGGTTGATGTTTAGAAAGCCAATTTTATTCAAAGTAACTTTTTTGCTGAAAGAAATCTTTGCTACACTCTACCAATATTAAATGACATTTTGAAATATCAATAAGATGCAGGCTTCAGGCAATTTAATTCCAATCTATACTTTAATTCAGAAAAAAAGTTTTAACACACTAAGTCATGACTGTTTTTTATTTTTATTTTCTTAAATAACAAAAAGACAGGTATATACAGACATAGGTATACAGATACAGATCCATATTTTTGGAAGTCACGGGGTCCTTGGAAAACACTGTCTCTTGATCTTGAAGAGACATTTACTGAAACTCAGCTATGTCAGAATATTGAACTATTGACAGAACTATTTCAGAACAAGAAGCTACAATGCACAGTCCATGCCCCAACAGGCTAAGGTCACAAGTATAGGAAAGAAGAGACATTAACATCATGGATTCTTTTTTTTTTTTTTTCTAAAAAGGAGGTCATCTGACTATGAGAAGAGCAACCTAGCTAACCTGTAGATGTCACAGTTCCTACAGAGCAATAGATCTTTAGGATGACACTAATATTCTCAACATTGTTAGTGCATGGAATGGAGGAGAGAACCAGGTGTGCTGTAATCAGTGCTGGTGGAGGTGAGTGTCAAACTGAAAATCCATAAGTGAATTTACATTGTCAACCGATGAAAAGACAAACTTTGACACCCACTCAGGCATATCCTATAGCATGTACAGCAGGCTAGCTAAAGCAAAATATGTCCAAATTGGTTCTAGATATTTGGATTTCCTCTGCTAACTTCAGGCTTAAACAATCAAGATAAAAGGGAAACCTTACATCTGATGTAGATTCCTATTTACCGTTCAAAATTAATAAAATACATAATTTAATTATAAATAAAAATAAGATATATGGAGGTATGCATTTCTGTCTAAAATGTCTGAAAATTAACTGTCAAAGTTTTATTTTTTTATTTTTATTTTTAAAGGATTTTATTTGTTTATTTGACAGAGAGAGAGAGAGAGAGAGAGAGAGCACAAGCAGAGGGAGCAGCAGAGGGAGAGGGAGAAGTAGGCTCCCCGCTGAGCAGGGGGCTCGATGTGGGGCTCTATCCCAGGACCCTGGGGATCATGACCTGACCTGAAGGCAGACGCTTAACTGACTGAGCCACCCAGGCGCCCCTCAAAGTTTTAATCTCTTTCAGTTCCCAATGACAGGCAAACTGTAATCTCCTTCTAAAATTAGGGCAAGCAATGAAAAATGTTAATAGAAATAAAAAAGATGGAGTTCTTAAAAGTACACCTGCATGGTCATTTAAAGTAAATAATTTTCCATATAACAGATTTAACTTAAGATATATAATGTGTTAGATATTATCTTATTATTTTAATTGATGTTTACATATTAGTTTTTTATTACCACAAATTTACCACAGCACTCGTTTATTATTTCACAGTTCTGTAGGTCAGAAATCCGGGCAGGCTTTACTGGGTTTTCTGCTCCTAAGCTCACAAAGCCTAAAGCCAACGTCTTGGCTGAGCTGGGCTGTTATCTGGATCCTCTGGGGAATAATTAGCTTCCAGGTTCATTTGGATGTTTTAAGAATTCATGTCTTGGGGCACCTGGGTGGCTCAGTTGATTAAGCGACTGCCTTCGGCTCAGGTCATGTTCCCAGGGTCCTGGGATCGAGCCCCACGTCGGGCTCCCCGCACGGCAGGGAACCTGCTTCTCCCTCTCCCTCCGCCTCTCCCCCTGCTTGTGCTCTGTCTCTGACAAATAAATAAAATCTTTAAAAAAAAAAAAAAAGAATTCATGTCTTTACAGGCTTGAGTTTCAAGTTTCTTTGATGGCTGTCACCTGGAACTACTCTCTGCTCTTAATAACTGCTCACATTCCTTCTCCAGTGCTTCCTCCATTTTCAAAGGAGGCAACAACCTATAGAATCCTTCTCATGCTTCGAATCTCTCTCGCTTTCTCTCTTTCCCCTCTACCAGAGAAAATAATCTGCTTTTATTTTTTATTTATTTTTTATTTTTTATTGTTATGTTAATCACCATATATTATATCATTTGTTTTGGTGTAGTGTTCCATGATTCATTGTTTGTTCATAACACCCAGTGCTCCATGCAGAACGTGCCCTCCTCAATACCCATCACCAGGCCAACTCATCCCCCCACCCTCCTCCCCTCCAGAAACCTCAGTTTGTTTTTCCAAGGGCTCCTGTGATTAGATTGGGCCCATCTGATAATCTTTCTCTGCTCACAAAAATGCTACATTGCCCCATAGGACTTCACTTGTAAACACAAGTTGTAAGGTGAAATTATTGAGTTAAAGAAAAGTGAAAGCACAACATTAAATCAAATACAAAGCCCTTCTGAGCATGGAGCTCTGTGCATTGGCACAGGTGTGCACACCCATGCAGCTGGCTTAGGTAGGAGAAACAGAAGAACGCTCTTTAAGTTTATGTAAGGTTATTAAAACTGTATATTTAGGGTGACCAACAAAATTACAGAACATTGAATTATAAATATCAAACTAACCAAAAAGGGTGTGGAAGTGTAAATGAAACTGTTTCAAAATAATTATAAAGCAGTATGGACTGAAATGATTGATTCCATGTTCATGGTATTTATTGTGTCTAGAGAGTTCAAGGTCAGAGTTGTGACTCAGAAAAAGATGAATTTTTAAATTTGTCATTTTTTATTCAGTTAGAAAAATCTGAACAAAAATAAAAAAATAAAGTATTAATGTAAGTCGGTTGGCACTTCCATATAAATAGTAGTCTTTATAACTGTATACAGGTACATGTGTATAAAAAAATTAAAACTAGTTTAAATCTGTTGGGTGATGTCCATTAAAAAGGAAATAAGAAAGATCTCAAATATGGAATTTCTATACCAAAATGAACAATAGAATCAATCTTTAATACATAAGTTCATGTTACTGAGATCTTGAAACATTGCAAATGTGTCAAATCAAAGTTTTATGCATAATGCAAAAAATATAATAACTGAACCCCACATTTTTCAGCATTTTTAATATAATAGCCCCAATGTATTAAATTGTATCCCTCATGATTGTAGGAAATATTTGATAACATTTAATAATTAGATAAGGCTAAAAAGTAAAACCTGGCAGAATATAAATAGAAGGAAACTTTCTTTTCTTAGCTTGCTGAGATATAGTTGACATATAATACTATATAAGTTTAAGGTGTACAGTATACAGTATAATAATTTGGTATACATATATTACAAAATAATTACTATAGTAGGGTTAGTTAACACTTCCATTACGTCATATAATTACCATTTCAGATTTACTCTCAGCCACTTTCAGGTATATAATACAGTATTGTCAACTATAATCACCATACTGTATATTAGATCCCCAGAACTTATTTATCCTATTACTGCAAGCTTGTACCCTTTGAACAGTATCTCCCCATTTTCTCCACCCTACTACTCCTGGAAACCATCAGTCTGCTGTCTGTTTCTATGATTTTGGCTTTTTTAGATTCAAAATATAAGTGAGATCATACTCTTTGTTTTCCTCTGTCTTATTTCACTTAGTATAGTGCCCACAAGCTCCATCCAAGATGTCACAAATACCAGGATTTTCTTATTTCTCATGGCTTTATAATATTCCATTGTATAGATACACTACATTTTATTACCCATTCTTTCATAGACACTTAGGTTGTTACTGTATCTTGGCTATTTGAATGGAACATGGGAATGCAGATAGCTTTTCAAGATACTGATTTCATTTCCTTTGGATATATATCCAGAAGTTGGATTGCTGGGTCATATGGTAGTTCTATTTTAATATTTGAGGAACCTCCATACTGTTTTCCATAGTGGCTGCACCAATTAATATTATTAGTAAATAATGCACAAGGGTTGCCTTTTCTACACATCCTTGCCAACACTTGTTATCTCTTGTCTTTTTGATAACCATTCTAACAGGTGTGAAGTGATATCTCATTGTGTCTTTGATGTGCGTTTCCTTGAAGGTTACTGATCTTGGACATCTTTTCAGGTACCTGTTGCCCATTTGTATTCTTTGGAAAAAGAAATGTCGGTTCCTCTGCCCGTTTTTTAATTGCATTGTGTTTTTTGTTTGCTGTTGAGTTGTGTGAGTTCTTAATATCTTTTGAATATTAGCCTCTTATCAAATATATGGTTTGCAAATATCTTCTCCCATTCTTTAGGTTGCATTTTCACTTTGTTCGTTGTGTCTTTTGAAGTGCAGAAGCATCTTAGTTTGAGGCATCTTAATTTTTGCTTTTGTTGCTTATGTTGTGGTGCCATACCCAAGGAATCATTGCCAAGATCGATGTAAAGGAGTATTTTTTTTTTTTAACATTCTAGGAGTTTGTTCTTATGTTTATCTTTAATCTGTTTTGAGTTACTTTTTGTGAGTGGTGTAAGATAGCGGCCCAGTTTCATTCTTTTGCATGTGATGCTCTATTTTACCCAGTGTTATTTATTTAAGAGCTCATCCTTTCTCCTTGGGTTTCTTGTGAATGACTAGTTGACTATATATGTGAGGTTTATTTCTGGTCTCTGGATTCTGTTCCATTGGTCTATGTGTCTGTTTTTATGCCAGTACCATACTGTTTTTATTATAGCTTTATAGTATAGTTTAAAATGATGAAGTATGATGACTCCAGCTGTTCTTCAGAATTGCTTTGACAATTTGGTGTTTTTGGTGGTTCCATATGAATTATAGGATTTTTTTCCCTATGTCAGAGGAAAATGCTATTGGAATTTTAATAGAGATTACACTGAATCTGTAGATGGCTTTGGGTAGTACAGACATCTTCATAATATTAATTGTTTTTTGATCTATGCACACTGGATATCTTTCCATTTATTTCCTCTTCAATTTCTTTCATCAAAGTTATCCAGTTTTAAGTATACAGATCTTTCACCTACTTAAATTTATTTCTATTTTGTTGCTGTTGATGATATTGTGAATGGGATTATTTTCTTTCTTTTTCACATTGTTTATTGTTACTGTGTAGAAATGAAACTGATTTTTATATTGATTTTGTGTCCTGCAAGTTTACTGGATTTGTTGATTAGTTTCAACAGTTTTTTGATGGAGTTTCTAAGATTTACTTCTTTTAAAAAATTCTTTTTAGGATTTTCTTATATAAGAACATAACATCTGCAAACAAAGACAATTTTACTTTCTCCTTTTTAATTTGGATACTTTTTTTTTTTTCTTGTCTGGTTACTCTGCATAGGTCTTCCAATACTTATGTTGAGTAGGAGTGGTAAGAGTGGGCACTCTTATCTTGTTTTTGATCCTAGAGTAAAAGCTTTAAACTTGTAGTCAATGCTTATGATGTGGACTTGTCATATATGACCTTTATTATGTTGGAGTACAGTGCTTCTGTACCAAATTTGTTGAGAACTTTTATCATGAAAGGATGGTGAATTTTGTCAACTGCTTTTTCTGCATCTGTTGAGAGGATCACATGATATTTGTCTTTCATTCTATGGATGTGCATATCACATGTTGAAGCATGCTTACATCCCAGGGATGACTCTTACTTGATCATGGTATGTTAATCTTTTAATATACATTTGAATTAGGTTTGCTAGTATTTTGTTGGGAATTTTTGCACTTATATTTATCAGGATATTGACCTATAGTTTTCTAGAGTGTCCTTGTCTGGTTTTGGTATCAGGGTAATGCTGACCTCCTAAATTGAAATTGGAAGTGTGCCCTTCTATTCAGTATTTTGGAAAAGTTTGAGAAGAATTTGTGTTACTTCTTTTAAATGTTTGATAGAATTAATCAGGGAAACCATCTGGTCCTGCCCTTTTCTTTGTTGGGAAGTTTTTGATTATTGATACAATTTCCTTAGTAGTCTATTCTGATTTTTTATTTTTTCATGATTCAGTCTGGCTAGGTTGCATGTTTCTAGAATTTATCCATTTCTTCCAGTTATCTAATTTATTGGCTTATACTTGTTCACAGTAGTCTCATGATCATTTGTGTTTCTGTATTAACAGTTGTAATGTCTCCTCTTTCATTGTTGATGTTATTTATTTGAGTTCTCCTTTTTTTGTTAGTATAGCTAAAGGTTTGTTAATTTTGTTTATCTTTTAAAAAACAGCTTATACTTTGTTGACATTTTAAAAATTATTTATTGTTCTTTATTTCATTTATTTCTGCTCTGATCTTTGTTATTTTCCTTCTGCCACCTTTGGGCTTAATTTATTCTTCTTTTCCTACTTCTTTGGGATGTAAAGTTAGATTGTTTGAGAGCTTTCTTTTTCCTTAATGTAGTTATTTATCCCTATTAACTCCCCTCATAGAACTGCTCTTGTTGCATTCCATATTTTATGTGTTGTATTACCATTTTCACTTGTTTCAGTATATTTTTTGATTTCCCTTTTGACTTTTTCTTTGAGTCTTTGGTTTTTCAAGAATGTGTTGTTTGATTTTCACTACTTGTGCATTTTTCCAGTTTTTCTCCTGTTTGAATTCTAGTTTCACACCACTGTATGATCAGAAAAGATACTTGATATGATTTCAACTTTCTTAAATTTATTAAAACTTGTGTTGTGACCCATCATTGTCAGGAGCATGACAGAGGGCTGGCCACAGAGTGGGTGTGTATGTGGGTGAGACACATGGGGCACTGGGTGTGTCCATATGCTATTTGGTTGATCCACAGGTGAGGCATCCCTAGTGGCTCCTGAGTGGGTTTCTTGATGGAGTCCATAACACAGTTACTAGGATCCACATCACTTTCATGCTTCCAAGAGTCCTGTCTGTGGCTCTCCCAGATTATTCCAACCTCCCAGTCATGAAGCTCACAACTTAGTACTCTGGATGGGGTAAGAGAGAAATAGTCCTCTTTGGAACATCCCACACAATTGGGGAGGTCAGACACTTCACAGACACCCATGCTGTCACTTCCCTCTGTGGGAGATAGGACAGGCTAAGGTCTCATTTGACACTAAGCTGTGCTGCCTTGGGTAAAGGGTGATATGGGTAAAGTCAAACTATTCCTCTTACCCTCTCCAGTGCATCCAAAATCATATTTTTTTGCTCTCATGGTATCCTGGAATTTTTCTCCTGAAAATCTGTACTTCTACAAAGGCCCTTGTCTCTGGGTGATTGTCTAAGACGGTGTTCTCCTGGGGCTCCCAGACTAGAGCTGGTTAATGAGATACTGAAGGGTTCACAGCTGGGAGAAGTTCGGTATGCTTATTACTGTTGGTGTATGTTTCTGGATCCCACAGATCCCATAAAGATACTTTTATCTGTGGATGGATGCCAAATTGTTGTTGGGGAGGTATGATGAGGGACATCTTATTCAGCCATGCTGCTGATGTTACTTTGAGGGAAATTTTCTTAACCTGGTAACTGCTATTTACTTAAATAATATTGTACAGGAGGGTAAACATTAGGATTAGAACAAGAGAATGGTGCCAACTATCACCACTGTGACTTAACATATGGTCAGTTCTAATTCTGTAAGAAAAGGAAATAAGAAATGTCAGAATTGAAAAAGAAAAAAAACCTACCATTTTGCATTTAATATGCTTATCTCCTAGGAAAAAGAAATATAATCAATAAATCATTAGCACTTATTAGTTTAGTAAAGTTTCAATTAAAAATATTTTTATAAAAATAATTACTATAACAACAAAAAAACAGAATTAAAAATAAAGATTTTTTTTTTTTGTAATAGCAACAAAACCTATAAAGCCTTTGAAATAATACAGAAGCCCTCTTTGGATAATAAACATACAAGTGGATCTAAAGCAAAATGAATCATTTTATACTTTTATGGGATGAATCAGTATTAAGAATTACAATTTCATGCCAACTTTTAAAAAGAAAAACTTAGTAAAAGGGGTGGAGAATTTGCCTACCAGTTAGTAAGGACTAGAAAACCAGTAATAGACCAGTGTCTGCATTACACTTTGGCTTATAATTAAGCAGAAAGAAAAGAGAAAGAGAGAGGGAGGGAGAGACAAAGGAAGGGAGAAACAGGACATCAGTGGGGAAAGGTGAATAATTCAATAAAATATTTTCCAAAAATGGCCTCAACAATATCTCCTATCCCACATGTTCTTCTGCATTGTCACTTGTGACTGAATGGATAATTAAGAGAGAAAACCCAAAGGGCCTTCAAACATATGAAGAGATGTTCAAACTCATTAGTTATTAGAGACAAGTAAAGTAATAATGAAGTATCACACTGTACCTATCAGACTGGCATTCAGTGCAAACTTGCATAGCACCACTTGGTGGGGAGTGGGCAAAGAGGCACTCTCATTCAAGGTGGGAGGCTGGCACATCCAGTGAATGTGGCAGTCCAGGGTCAAATTAACTATAGAGGTACTCTTCTGACCCAGTAATCCTGCCCCCACACAAGGATTCAAAAGGAAACAAGTACAAAAATGTTTAATGCAGTTTTGTTTGTGGAAATGGGCATTTGGAGACACTTGGTAGAATATCATTAGGGCTTGCTTAAGTAAAATGTGGGGGGTACACTCTGTGGAACATTAAGCAGCAGTTGGGTGCATTGGCAATGTAAACAGACCTAAAAACAGTGCAGATTTCTGTTTTTTAAGAAACTGGGGTTTTAGGCAAATATTCATGCAAAATAAAAATACATGCTACAGAGCTCTAGTGTACATTTTACAAAAATCTATTCTAAAATTAATTAAATATATTAGAATGTTTACACAGGGATATTGAAGTAGAAAATGGCGATTTTGACCATAAATAAATAAAACAAGACTGAACCATGATAAAATTTAGATACAAGGTGAGAGGATGCATTAACAATCTGCTTATGAGATCAAAAACAAATTTATGCATTTCACTCAAGGCTGAGCAAATATTAATTGACAAAGAATGTATACATTCAAATCTTTCTGACCAAAAAAATTATTTAATTGTTAAGTTGTGCCTCATTTTCCTGTTGTGATCACTAACTCAGGGAGAAAATATATTTGTGTATTGAGACTGCAGACCTGAAGTGACCCAGCACTGTTTGCAAGGTATTGGCCAAGGCAAAACTTCACAGATTTCCCTAAGCTACCCAGGCCAGGCCCTATTTGTTAGGTGTTTTTGTCCTCTACATCTAGCAATTGCATTTGGCCCAGCACCTAGAGCAGAGTGGAACCATTATTCTTGTTCGTTCATTTATTTCACTTCTCCTATTATTTTGAGGATGAGGACATCCCTAACATACTAGGGAAATGGGTTCTAGTCACCTTCACAGAATGCTAAAGTTAGAAAGAAACATCATGAACACCAAAAGAGAGCCAAAGCTTTTCAATGTGTAGGTCTGCAGATGAACAGGGAATTCAGCAACCCTCCTACCCCAGCTCTACAGAGATTAGTGTGGCTTTCTTATATTGTACCTACTGGATTATATTTATAATTTTGCTAAAAAAATATCTGTTTCTACAAATACATATGCACATCTACTTTGTGCTGGAAACTGTGTAAGTAGGCATAACCCTTCCTATTTTGAGAGAGCATTTAAAAAATTATGTATGATCCCTCCTCTTCTCTTCTTTTTTCCAACATTTACTGAGTGTCTTATGATGTGCCTGGCTCTTTATTAAGTAGTAGAAACACATTTTTTAATATTTTGCGAATTTTTGGCCATCAAGACAGAAAAACACATGAAAATTATCATTTTTTAAAAGATTTTATTTATTTATTTTGAGAGAGAGAGTGCCTGCATGTGAGAAGGTAAAGGGGGAGAGGGCAGAGGGAGAAGAAGAAGGAGAGAAGCCCCATTGCAGGGCTCAATCCCAGGACCCTGAGATCAAGACCTGAACTGAAATCGAGTCAGATGCTTAACTGACTGAGCCACCCTGGCACTCCTATGATTAATTTTTTGAATACGTCTAGTTATAGAGGCACAAATGTGGAAGTCTAGGTCTGTGAGTTTCTTTTCTTTTTTTTTTTTTTATTAAAGATTTTTTATTTATTTGAGAGAGAGAGAATGAGAGATAGAGAGCTCGAGAGGGAAGAGGGTTAGAGGGAGAAGCAGACTCCCCGCTGAGCAGGGAGCCCGATGTGGGACTCGATCCTGGGACTTCAGGATCATGACCTGAGCCGAAGGCAGTCGCTTAACCAACTGAGCCACCCAGGCGCCCTAGGTCTGTGAGTTTCATATCAGGGGTTTGATACCACTCAGTTCTTGATAATAATAAACATACTAAAGTTCTCATAGGCTCTCTAAGACAATGATCAGAACTTTAATAAGCAAGAAGGGTGCCTGGGTGGCTCAGTCGTTAAGCGTCTGCCTTCGGCTCAGGTCATGATCCCAGGGTCCTGGAATCGAGTCCCACATCGGACTCCCTGCTCAGCAGGGGGCCTGCTTCTGGCTCTCCCTCCGCCCCTGCTTGTGTTCCCTCTATCGCTGTCTCTCACTGTCAAATAAATAAATTTAAAAAAATCTTAAAAAAAAACTTTAAGCAAGAAAAGAACAAAAAAAATGGAGAGATAGAGATTAGATAGATAGATGGTAGGTAGGTAGGTAGATAGGAAGAGAGGTGGCAGGGGAGACAGAGAAAAAAAATCAACTGTTATTAAATGTCTACCTCATTTCCGTTACCATGTGAAGTTTATGCTTCTCTCTGTTTTGTCATACATGAGGAAATCTTTAAGACTCTAGGGGCTTCAGCCACTTCCTGAGAGTTACAAAGCACATGAGTAGAAGAATAGTGATCTCCAGAGCTACTCATAGCATTTCTCATGGGCCAGCAGCAATATCATCATTGGGGAGATTGTTACAAATGAGAATTTCAGGCCTCATGCCTAACCTTCCAAATCAGAATCTGTGAGGTTGGGTCCAGAAAACTGTTTAAACAAGCTCTCCACATGATTTGTATGCACACTAAATTTTGAAATTCTCCAATCTAAAACTATGCTGATTTTGTTCTTTTATGTGGTCTCTCCATTATATTAAAAACAACAACAACAACAAAAAAAAACTACAAGCCTTCTTTGTGTTCTTTTTAGCATATTTGAACATTTCTAACCTCTGAAGCATTTTGGGGACACAACAGTTCAAGAAAGACTAGAAATATCTCATATGGTATCATTTTTTTCATTGATTTTTCTAAAGAGGGGAAAAATGCTGCTTGAATAACTTAATTATGGAAGGGAAGTCCAATGCATATTTGTATTAGAGAGCATAGGAAATTATATCTTTTAAATGATTGTCATTTAAGGAGAAATATCCTGAATCCACTTAAGCCAAAGTTGGGATTGAAAATTAAGTATGATTCTCATGTGAACTGATGTGGTTGCCCACCTCTCATTAGTCCATTAGTTCCAGGATTAATTGTGCCTTTAAGTTCTCTGTTAAGTAGTGAATGTTTAATGTTCAGCTGCATGTGAAGTGTAATTCCATTTGCAGCAGTTGCCAGTATAATATTGGTCTTCTTGTTCATGAATTTCCCTTCAGCTATGGTTATATTTTCAGCGTGATACATTGAATTTTATCTGCTCATGTGGGATCCAGAAATCTTTAACAGCTGATTACTGAGAATTTGCTCTAAGTGATTGCAGGTCATGCAGTGGCTTCATAGTGAGGCTGAGCTACTAGTAAATTTGGGGGGCTGATTAAGATTTTTAAAGACTTTCTCACAGTAAATATAGAGAAACAAAAGCATTGTAATTTGAAACTATTAAAGATGGCAACTTAGTATGGTAAGAATACTTCCTCCTTCTTTCAGTTAACTGCTGGATTAAATTTGTAGTTCTTTGAACAGTATTTGAGTTTCCTACCACTCCTACTTCTTTGAATTTGAAACATGTTTAGATATATTTACTCTCCAATATGGTAGCCTTTAAAATTCTGTCCTCTGATGAATATGTGCTTGTTTAACCAGTTTTCTGGACCCAACCTCACAGGTTCTGATTTGGGAGGTTAGGCATGAGGCCTGAAAAGCTCATTTGTAACAGTCTTCCAGATGATGATATGTGCTGTGTCCTCTTTAACATCCTTTATACATGATCATCCAACACTTCCGAGACTAGTCCACTGACTTTGTATTCCATTCAAGTTGACCCAGTCCACAAATCATTACTAAGTTTTAATTATGCTGAGATGTTACAGGCATTGCAATTTTAGTGAGTGGTGGTCTATATAAAGTCCTTCCCAATTTCAAGGTTGTAATGCCAAAAATTTCCTTGTATACTTCCAGATATTAAAGTCAGTTCCATGAAAAAATATAGCCACAGAATCTACTTTACAGCCTATGAATGTTCCTATATTATACATATATATGTGTGTATATATATATGTGTATATATATATACACATATATATATGTGACCCCATTTGCTCAAAACTTCTGCTTGATTGAAATTGTGTGTGTGTAAGTATCTATCATGTATCTTATCTATAAGATTCCTGTCATAATTCAAAAATATGTCACAAAATATTCATACACATATATGTAGTTGTCTTGTTTTATTTTTCTTTAAAAAGAAATTATATTTACAGTCTTGAAACTTGACTTTTTACATAATAAATCGTAAAGATTTTTTCCAGCTTAATGAGGTATGTTTGACAAATAAAAAGTGTATATTTGTTGTTCTGTAATGTGATTTTTTTAAAGTGCACAATGTGATGATTTAATATACGTGTACATTGTAAAATAGTTGCCACAATCAAGCTAATTAACACATCCATCGCCTCACAGAGTTACCATTTCTTTAACGGTAATGACAATTAAGGTCTACCCTCTAAGCAAATTTCAAGCGTACAATGCTATATTATTAAGTATAGTCACCATGGTATATATTCAATTCCCAGAATTTATTCATGTTATTATTGAAAGTTTGTATCCTTTGATTAACATCTCCTCATTTCCCACACCTCCCAACTTTGCAAGTGTAGTTTTAATTCTCTGGTTCTATGGGTTCAACTTTTTAAATTCCATGTGTTAGTAGATTATGCATTATTCATCTCTCTGAGTCTGGCTTATTTCTTTTGGCACAATGAAGAATTTTCTATATCAATATATTTAAGTTATCTTATAGGATAAAACAGAAATTATGTTTTAATTTTTATTTCTCTTTGTCATTGTAGAGGTTAGGATTTAAAAAGTAGAATTGGTAATAGTCCGTCTACTTTTTTTTCTTTTCTTTTTTTTTAAATTAAATGCTGCTATAGTTTTTCTCCCCTCTGAAAAAGTTCAGAATGAATTATGCTTTCATTGTTTAGGGTTTATATAGTATATAGAATTTCATTCAAAGATACAGTGAATTGAAAGATACAGTTGAACTAGTCAACATGATTTAGTTAGAAGATGTTATGACTTATATTTGTCTCTCTATGATATGTTAAGTGAGTACATTGTAATTAGACTCTCTCCCTTTGCCATTGTATTAATAAGGTGCAACATAAACCTCTACTTTTGATCACTGGAAAAGAAAAAGACTAATGAAAAATTGTTTATGTGTGTTAAATAGTGAACATTTGGAAATAAGGCACTATCTGTGTTCTGATAAGGTTATATAGCACATTTGACACTAATAGTATCATAAATTCATTAACTTGTTCTATCCTGGACCTCAGTACCTATTTTGTCAGCTTTTCCTGCAGTCCTGTGTGTAAAACCCACAGATCCCTGCCAAGGTTCAGAGGGAGCCATTAACACAGTATCTGTTATCAGTCTGTTTAATCAAAGAGGAGAATGACAAGATCTGAGAAGGTATTTTATGATAGGACCAAGTATGCACGTAGAGAAGAGGAGTAAGAATGATTGATTTATGCCAAATCTGTATTTTCCCTTTCATGCACATCAACAAATGGGTCTCTTATGATGTTCAGTATAAATATTTAATTTGATTGAGCAATGTGGATCACCTAGGATAGTGGTTAGCAAACTTTCCATTAAAGTCTAGAGAGTAAATATTTTAGGACTGCCAGCCAGTCTCTTTGGCAACTATTCAGCTCTGCATTGTGGCATTAAAACAGCCATAGACAATACATAAATGAATGGACATGGCTATGTTCCAATGCAACTTTACTTATGGATGCAGATATTTTAATTTCATATAATTTTCTAGTGTCATGAAATATTCTTTTGATTTTTAAAATTATTTAAAAATGTAAAAACCATCCTCAGCTCATGGACCATACAAAAACAGCACTTAAATAAGCTTAAATATGTAAAATGTTTGGTTTTAGTCCAAGGGATATATTCTGAAAGAAACAACATATGCTTTAAAAGAATTTGTCTTAGATTGAAAAACAGTGATGCATATCTTATAGATACAGTAGGTAAGATATAGGTATATTATATCACACACAACAATGTTTTTTCATAAAACGTTTACTGATATGGACTGTGGAGGAAAATTGCAAGATAAAATTGCAAGGAGTCAAGTATTTCACAGTTTGTTGAATATCAGCAATAAATAGGAACACAAAAACAAATGTGATACGTATTATAGAAGATGTACAAATTATTTTCAAATATAAGACAAATTATGGGTTAATTTTGATTGTGTAAGGCAATGATTTATATAGAAAGTAGCATGTTATATGATTTAACAAATGCATCAAACTTCAAACTAAAAAATGTATTTCAGACAGATCAAATAAGAAACAAAAGCATTGAGGTATTTGAAATATGTAGATATTATAAGCTGAATGAAGTAGAGTGTTTGGAGTGTTTCTTGAGAATTGAAGACTAGGCAGTTTAAAATAATCTGAAATGAGTCATTACCATTTATGAATGAAAAATTAAATACAGACATAAGTAATTTGTGGGTGCATCAAAAATAAATTAGAAGGATTGTGATATTTAACAAAGAAGCACAGTTAGAAAAATACTAATGCAATGTTGGCAAGAGATACATGCTTAGGCTAGAGCAATGCCAGAAGAAATGGATAGGTTAGCTTATTTTTTTTAAAAGATTTTTATTCATTTATTGAGAGAGAGAGAGAATGGTAGAGAGAGAGCATGAGAGGGAGGAAGGTCAGAGGGAGAAGCAGACTCCCCGCTGAGCAGGGAGCCCGACGCTGGACTCGATCCCGAGACTCCAGGATCATGACCTGAGCCGAAGGCAGTCGCTCAACCAACTGAGCCACCCAGGCACCCCTGGATAGGTTAGCTTAAAAAAATGTTTTAGAGATACTGTTTATTACATAGAGAGACAAAGAGGAGAAGTAAGGGGAGGCAAAATCAGCTTTCAACCTTGGTGAGAGGAGGTATTAACACCATTAATTGCAGGTGTTTCAGCTTTGCAGGTCAAATGCACTTTCACATATGCTATCTCATTTAAACTGTAATAGATTTAGCAGACTAAGCAAATTAAGCATCAATATTTCCCTTTTCTTGTGAGAAAATTCAAGTTCAGTTAAATAAAATTTTGGATGCAAGGTACAATAAGGGCAGTAAATAAAAACAATGTGTTTGAATCTAACTCCACTATCTTTTCTCATCATTTGAATGTTTCCTAACAATATAAACTTTAGGTACGTTCAGCTTAGCAGGTTAAAGAGAGTTCCTGAAAGTTAAAAATGTGGAAAATCTCTGAGATATCAATTTTAATGCATGTTATCATAGAAGTAGTAGCAGAAGTAAGGAGGATGAATGAAATATCCCCTGGGCGGAAAGTCTAAAGTTATAAGAATACTAAAAACTTTAATAGTTTTTTCAGTGTTTGTGATGTGAAGTAAAAACGAAGTGAAAATATAGAGTGATGAGTGCCAAGGCAGTAGCCTGCTTATTGGCTTTGGGGCACTGCATGATAAAATCCCTGATGAACACTACATTATTCAAGTAGCATTTATGTGATCAGATGAGATAGGCACAAGCCAAGCGGGGGCTAAGAAGAAACAACCACAAGCAAAAACAACTTAAAGCAATTTTCTGTAGCTGTAGGGAATTGGAGAGGGCAGGAGCAGGCTGGTCAACCTTACATGCCGCCATCAGCAACAGGGGAAGTTCTCAAAGAGAGCCTCATGTCTCAGACAATACTACAGATATCTGTATTTTATCAAATCTAAGAGCAATTTTTATAAAGTATAAAAAAACTGCTGCTGATTAAATTCTAACATTTCACAGAGAATTTTATATTTAATGAAAGAGGTCTTTTGATGAACCTTGATTTATAGATCTTTTTATGCGTACATAAATCAAAAGTATAAGCATAGTAAATGTAAGATATTAGAATGATTTACATTCATAGTCTGATCTGCTGAGTCACTTTTTAACTTAGAATTATCATTTGTGGAAATAGCATCCCCTATGCTATTAGGAACGTTGATGATGCAGCATTTCATTGAAAAAAATAAAAGAATTCTTTTGTTTTTGAAATTTTCTTCAAAACTGTTGAATAATGTAGCACATACGATATGATATATGTGACATACTCCCAAATGGCTCAGGGATAGATAGAGGATAGATAGATAGATGGATAGATAATAGAATGACAAAACAACTATGGCATAAGATCACCAATAGATGAATCTGGGTAATGGCTATTTGGGAGTTCTTTGACAATGCTAGCCCCTTTGTATATGTTTGAAACTATGCCTTTTGAATAACAGATGAGCTAGATTTAGTAGGATTTGGGCAGTAGTATGGATCCAGGGTTTCATCATATCTTTTTTTTTTTTTTTTTGAGAGGAAGAGATGGGGGAGGGGTAGAAGGAAAGGAAGAATCTTAAGCGGACTCCATGCCC
Source organism: Callorhinus ursinus (assembly GCF_003265705.2). Taxonomy (NCBI): domain Eukaryota; kingdom Metazoa; phylum Chordata; class Mammalia; order Carnivora; family Otariidae; genus Callorhinus; species Callorhinus ursinus. The sequence continues at coordinate 46,115,355 of NW_027397072.1, forward strand.
ACCACAGAGCCTGATGCAGGGCTCATCTCATGACCCTGAGATGGTGACCTGAGCTAAAATCAAGAATCGAACACTTAACTGAGCCACCAAGGTGTCTCTCATCATATCTTCTAAATAATGTAGAAAGCAATGAGGAAAGATAACAAAAGCACACATGGATCACATCATCAACAAAATAATTAGTAAGATATGTCTAAGAACCTCAAAATATGTGTGGTTGTTGCCAAGCCACCAACAACTACTGAACAGTTGTGAATCACCACACTATGGACTGAGTGGGAGGATGAAAAAGGGGGGAGGGAAGAAATGATAAGGGCAATAGGAAGTAGAACCCAGAAATCACCAACAAATATTCAGATCCCAAAGGCAAGAAAAAAATGGAGGGGATGGTGTATAGATCTGAGAACAATTAGTAAAACTGAAAGGAAATTTGTATTTTCTCTAGCTATGGATGACTAATAAGGCATAGTTACTAATAATTCACAAGGGCATAAAAAGTGCATGATTCTAATTACTTTAAGATCCAGAAATATCTAAAAAAATATACTTCCTTTTAGAAATTCAAAATCACGCCTTAAAGAAACACTTCAGGAAGACTTATCTATATTGATAAGGGCAAGAAAACTGAGATCAATGGAGTATGAAGGACAGGAAAGAGAGGAATGTGTTAAATGATAACATCAAGAAATAAATATGTAATGAATATATACCATTATTAGTATGTTTGAAATATATTTTTTTAAGATTTTTTATTTATTCATTTGAGAGAGAGCATGAGTGGGGGGAGGGTCAGAGGAAGAGGGAGAAACAGACTCCCTGCTGAGCAGAGTGCGGGACACAGGGCTTAATCTCAGGACCCCAAAATCATGACCTGAGCCTAAGGCAGATGCTTAACTGTCCCTGAAATATAGCATATTAAAAAATTTAAAAATAAGGAAAGTCCTCCATTCTCTGGAAATTCACCATCCAAAGTATTTTCAAGAGCAGATTAGATTTAGGTAGTATGAGACCTCTATAGTTCTTTTTTTTTTTTTAAGATTTTATTTATTTGAAAAGGGAGAGAGCATAAGCAGGGGAGCAGCTTAGGGAAAGGGAGAAGTGGGCTTCCTGCTGAGCAAGGAGCCAGACAGGGTCTCAATCCCAGGACCCTAAAATCATGACCTGAGCTGAAGGCAGACGCTTAACTGAGCCACCCAGGTGCCCTGACACCTCTATATTTCAAATGTTTGGAGAAATGGGAGAGAGCATTAAAAAATTGAAGACAAAAAAGATGCTATGACAAAAGTTCATGCAGATTTGTAGAAGAATGAAGAAGGCAGAACTCTGGGAATTTAAATATTCAGTGGTTTCAGGACCACTGGGTGGCTCAGTCGGTTGAGCATCTGCCTTTGGCTCAGGACATGATCCTGGAGTCTTGGAATTGAGCCCCACATCGGGCTCCATGCTCGGTGGGGAGTCTGCTTCTCCCTCTGCCCCTCACCCCACTCGTGCTCTCTCTCTCTCTCAAATAAATAAATAAAATCTTTAAAAAATAAAAATAGACATTCAGTGATTTCAAAAGATCCTAAGGAGAGAATTAGTGAAAGGGTGAGAAAACTGAAGAATTTTGGTAATGAATGCAGGCAAATGGAAAGAAAATATGGGAGAAAAGTCAAATGTTATAAAGGGTAAAGGGAAAAGGTTTAAAATCAATCTAATAGGAGTTCTAGAAGAGACAAGATGGCAGGGGTATTCAAATAATGCCTAGAAATTTTACAAAATTGGTGGAAGATGTGAATCTTCAGATTCAAGTAGCATTACTAACCACAATTAGGATAAATTCATAGCCAGACACAGTATCATGAAACAAACACCAAAGACAAGGAAGGAAGTAAATACCATTTGCTTTTTTTTCTTCCAAAATTTTATTTAAATTCTAGTTAGTTAACATATAGTGTAATATTGTTTTCAGGAATAGAATTTAGTGATTCATCACTTACATATAACACCAAGTGCTCATCATAATAAGTGCCCTCCCTAGTGCCCATCACCCATCTAGCCCATTCCCTACCCACCTCCTCCATTAACCCTTAGTTTGTACAATTTTCTTTAAAAGGAATAGCAGCTAGTCTGACAACTGAATACTAAGTGCAACTATGAGAGCAGGATATTGAACAATATCTTTAAGACAATGAGAAAAGTTATTCCAAAACTAAAATTATGCAATTACCCAAGGAATCCATTAAGAATTAAGAAAATTAAAAAAAAAATACTATCAGACAAAAATGAAACAAAATAAACTTTAGAATTTAGTATCAATAGATTCTTACTAAGGAACAATGTTTCATTCAACTTAAGATTTAATTAATTTTAATATTGTAATATGCACCAGGATTTTACTTTCATTATGAAAGAGAAAAGCTGCCTATTAAACTGTGACATATAAACAATTGCAAAACTAATTATGATTTACGTATTAGAAAGTTGTATCTGGGTATAAGGAAATACAGTATCCTAAATAAAAGAAAAAATATCTCTGAAAGATGATTTGAAATGTAGGAAAGAATGATGCCTATTTCAAAAATAAAATCTCTGTTACCTAGCAAAATGCATATCCTGTTATTCCATTTTTGATTTTACAGATGTGTGTAGACATATATATAAACACGTGTACACTTAAAGAGAGCATATAAAAATACATGTATATACAGTTGTGGGGGAAATAAAGGAATATATGAAATAAGACAAAAATATCATGTGTTTCTACATAACATTAACATTTTTGTTAATATTTTTAAGTTTTAGAATAGTTTTCAGATTTACAGAAATTTTGGAAAGATAGTACATGGTTTTCATTTATCTCACACCCAGTAGTCTCTACTCAGTATCTTACATCAGTATAGTATATTTCTGATAAATAAGAATATAAATAAAACCAATATTAACACATTATTATTAATTCAACTCTATTTTTAATCCATATTTTCTAAGATTTTTGCCTAATGTTCTTTTTTTTTCTTTCTGTCTTCCTGTCTTTCTATCTTTTGTTGTTGTTGTTCTATGATCCCATTAAGTGAAACACATTAGTTTTAAGTCTTTTTCTTCCTTGTTTTTCTTAGACTTTCCTTGTTTTGATAACTTTGACAGTTTTGAAGAATACTGGTCAGGTATTTTTGTACAATATCCCCTAATATGGGTTTGTCTGATTTTTTTTCATGATTATACTGAGTTTATGTGTTTTTGAAAAGAAAACCACAGAAGTAAAATGCAATTCTCATCACATCATATCCTGGATACATACTATCCACCTGACTTACCATCTTTGATGTTGACCTTGATTACCTGGCTTAGTTATTATTTGTCAGATTTCTTGTAAAATTACCCATCCCACTCCCTTCATACTGTACTCTTGGAAAGAAGTCACTGTGTGAAGCTCAAAATCCTTAAGTGGGAGATTTGTCCATCTCCTCCAGGGCAGAGTCATAAATTACATAGAGATCTTTGAGATGAGAATTATGTTTAATCTTATTTATTTATTTAACCATTTATTTTTATCAGTATGGATTCCTGGGTATTAATTTTATCATCTAGATTATAATGAAATTACTATTTATCATTACTATTATTATTTGCTCAAAATTTTCCAGCTTTTGACATTGAGAACTCTTTCAGTTGACTCTTGTCTTTTTGACACACCCCCTTTGCTTTGTGTGTGTGTGTGTGTGTGTGTGTGTGTGTGTGTGTGTGTGTGGTATTTGTTTTGTTTTGTTTGTTTTGCACTTCTTTTATTTCTGGCAGTATAAAATGCTTCAGAGTCATCTTGTGAATTTTCTTTTCCAACCTTAGAAGCAGTTATTTCTCCAAGGTATCCTGGTTCCCTTTACTGGAAAATGGTATTAGAAACTAAGATATGGCAATGGGTATCCTCATTGCATGGGGTAATCTTTTATAACTCATTTATCCAATATACTATTTTCTTTTTTTACTCTTGAACCCTTTCTCTCAGTCACTTCAAATTTCTATTTATAATCAGACTTATTTTTCTTTTATCTCATGGCACCCAGGCTGAATACACAGCATAGAGTTATATTGATCATATTGAAATATTTGTCCATTTGTGGGTATAGATTTTTTTTCTTCACTCCAAAGTTGTTTTCAGTGTACATATGCTAAGTGCTCAATCAGAATCTAAAGCCTGGGAGAAAATTATTTCTTTACTTGGATTTCCCTACAGTGTAGTATAAATTTGGAATCAACACCTGCATGTGGTTAAGTAAGGATGTGGGCTTTTTTTTTTTTAATAGCAGATTTAGCCACCATTTTTTCTTACTTCATCTCTGGTCTTACTCCCCAGAACCACTGATTTGGCTCTGCATCCCTACTTCCCTGCATACTTACTTTTCCTCTCATTATTTCATCTCTAAATTTATCTTTGTTTAGTTTAAGAACAAGTATACTCTTTGTAATATTTCTCCACAAACCCAGCATAGTGTGAAATTCGTAATAAGTAGAGTTTAGAGTTCCTTTAACTTGCTCTATTTTTAGAACCAGAAGTCTATTCTGTTTCTGTAATAATTTACAGATTCTCATTGTAATTCAGTAAACTAATATTGCTACTAACGAGAATGATAGAGAATAAGGGAAAAGTCCATTTCAATTAAAAATATGGAAATGTAAAGTAATTGTGGATTACTTTAAGCTCAACAATTCTAAAATCAGACTAAAGAATATGTACTTTTTCCTATATAATAAACCATCTAATTATTATTTATTGACTTCCTGAGGAGGTCTTTAGTTTTTTATTTAAATATACAAAAAATAGTGAAATATGCATCACACAGAATACATTTTCAATTATAAAGAAGATTACCAAATGAATTTTCAAATCCAGAAAGTTTTAAAGTGAAAGAAGGGGCTCCTGGGTGGCTCAGTCAGTTAAGCGTCTGCCTTTGACTTAGGTCATGATCCCAGGGTCCTGGGATTGAGCCCTGCATGGAGCCCCACATTGGGCTTCCTGCTCAGCAGGGAACCTGCTTCTCCCTCTCCCTCTGCCTGATACTCCCCCCTGCTTGTGCTCTCTCTCTCTCTCTGTCAAATAAATAAAATCTTTAAAAAATTAAAAAAAATAAAGTGAAAGAGGGTAGTATAAATGATTAAAATTTTGGATATATGTATGATGTTTTTAAAATTTTTATAGGTGTGTACGTATGAATATAATGTGTGTATGTGTATATGTATATATATATGTATATTTGGTTTCTTGACTGAAAATATTTTATTTTGGATGCCTGGGTGGCTCAACCAGTTAAGCGTGTGCCTTTGGCTCAGGTCATGATCCCGGACTCCTGGGATCTAGTCCCTCCTCAGCAGGGAATCTGCTTCTCCCTCTGCCTCTCACCGGGCTCATGCTCTCTCTTGCTCACTCTCTCAAATAAATAAAATTTAAAAAAAGAAAATATTTTATTACATTTGTGGGCCAATAAAATACTTATGAAATATTTTCAATATTTTATTTATTTTTCCCCAAAATATGCATTTACCTAAGGTGAAATAGCTTTTATCATTATTTACATCATACCTGATACCTTGAAGAAATTATGTCACCTTACCAACTGTGTCTTCGCTCTTTTCCCAAGTACCCCATAGAGGGGTCTTGAAAAAGAGGTTTTAGTGACACACAGTCTAGAAAGTATTAGAAAAGAAAAAGTTATATCTGGTTATCTTTTTTATTTAACTATGCATTAAAGTAAGAACTTGGTTCACTGCTTATGTGTTTCATATGAGAACAAGTAAGACCAGAGCAGAAGTATGAAGCATCCAGAGGAGGTTTACCAATCAGTGATGACTTAGCCTAATGTATCTAGCAGTAATAATTCTCATTTAACATGTAAAAATCTAACACAAATATCAAACTGCGTGGAATATTAGAACAACAGGGATAAATGGGTCAGTTTTAGGCAAATGAGGAAATAGGATCACATTGATTATACGTTTTGTTACTGTTTCTGTACCTTTACATCTGTTTTTTTTTCCTTGATAGCTTTCTTATCAACTTAAGAACAGTTATATTTTATCAATGAAGTTATATTTTAGAATGAAATGTATGTTGGCTTTTACTTTTAACTTTGTGGCTAATCTCATGTTTAAAAAGGATTTGTTTTAAATAGTACTTGACTTTTTATGAAAGGGACATTCATTTGTAATGTGAATAATTATATTTTTAAAAAAATTCTTCACTCTGTCTGAGATCTTGAGGTTGGTGGGGTTTTTAATAATACTTTCCTTAAAAGTCACTCAATAATCTCATTCACCTGGTGATGGAAAGATAATTGCATTGGGTCAGTGGTGGAAGCAAATCACATCTGTTTTATCGTATGATATTTCAATTGATTTGAAATAAAAAAGTATTACCTGGTATGGCTTTTAAGAAATCATGGCTATTTTGTGAGATGTTATTGTCAATTTCCAAAATGCTAACCAGAAACCAATAAATCATATAATGGGATTTGGTGGCAAATCAATTAATCTTTCATTCCAAGTAGAGTTTTTTTTGCCTGTATAATTTTTCTTTATTTTTCTAAATTTTTTTGTTTTAAATATATTTTTAGCAAGATACATTATACACATAAGCACACAAAAATATATTTGTACACTTTTTCTTGAAGATTTTTTAAAAATTTATTTGAGAGAGAGAAGGATCGAGAGAGAGAAAAGGAGCAGAGGGAGAGGGAAAAGCAGACTCCACACTAAGCTGGGAGCCAGATGCCGGGCTCCATCCCAGGACTCCGAGATTATGACCCGAGCTGAAGGCAGACACCCAAGTGACTGAGCCACCAAGGCGCACCTGTACACTTTTTCTTAACCCACTATCTGAGTTTAATATGTCTAGGGTATTTTAATCCATTTACAAAATTGTGATAAATTATATTTTGGATTTTACATCTCCTTTTATCGATTAATTACACTGTCTTGCTATGTATTTTGTCATACATTTTAACACACAGACTATTACTTTGGTATTGTTTCTTCTTGTGTTAATGGATTAAAACAATATGCTTATCTTAACTGATGCCAAAGGCATTTGATAAATTTAAATGGACATTTCTGATGAAATAATGGGAATTCAGTTAATCAGCATATAAAAAATAGATATCATTAGAAGCCAAAAGCAGCAAATATTTATTGACAGACTTTAAAGTCGAAGACCTTAACACTAAATTAAAGAAGAAAACAAGGGAATTCAGTATTATAATACTGTTTAGAATCATTTGGAAAGATCTATCTAAAGCTGGAAAATAATTTTAAAAAGAAATGGTTTGTTGTTAAAGAGCAAGTGTCACAGATGTGCATAAGGACGGGCAAACATGCCCTTTCTGGAGAGACCAAGTACAGCCAGTAGTGGAGAGAATGTTGAAAGACTTCATAATAAGCCCTCTTTGGAGGCCAGTGATCTAGAGAACCAGCTGGACCAGACCAAAGATGAGCTCTATCTCTATATCATAGGGAGTAGGCTTATGAAGTATATATAACAGAGTTTTTCAGAAGTGCCTCAGGATTCATAAACATTTAATTAAAATTTTAAAATAATATATAATTATTTTAAACTGTATTTGAAAAATTAAACACACTAAAATATTTTTAATACCAAATTATGTAGCAGAGTCTTCAAATTTATTATGAAATTTCCTTACTGGTTAACCTGGGTTGCCTTGAATTTAGTATAATTTGTCTGCTACTATCTCATGATATTTGCTCAGATTCGTATTCATTAGATATTTATTAGAAAGGTTATAGTTCTCTACAGAAATTTTCCTAAAAGTCATTTCTGCTTATATTCATTAATAGAAAATTGGGGCACCTGGGTGGCTTAGTCAGTTAAGCATCTGCCTTTGGCTTTGGTCATGATCCTAGGGTCCTGGGATAGAGCCCTGTGTTCATAGGGCTCCCTGCTCAATGGGGAATTTGCTTCTCCCTCTCTCTGTCCCTCTGCCCCTCCCTCCACTTGTGCTCTCACTCTCAAATAAATAAAATATTAAAAAAATAATGCAAGTCATTATAAACATATAGCCCATGTGTGCAAAGCTCAAATCAAAGCATCCTGGGGTTGCTGGGATATTTGCCTGTTAATGCTGCTTTCCAGCCTCCGGAGTACTATTCAGTAAATACTTGTGCTCAAGAAATATTTGTTAAAAAAAAGAATGAAACTTTGGGCAAGGTTTAGTTTCTCAAGTTATGAAGATATCTTCTTCTAGTTTAGTAGAGGTGCAGTAAGTGGATTCATAATGCACTGAACTATGATAATATCAAAATATAGATTTTGTAAGTACTTGTCATAACATTTGGTGCCACTGGCATAACTTTCATGTTTATAAATGGTGTGATTTTCATGGTGTACTAAATGATTAGAGAGAAATTTGGAGAAGGATGACAGTACAAAATTTAAAAAGAAATTGAAAATGGAAACTGGAAGTACAGCTTAAACAGCCTCAAGATAAAATTTCAAGTCATAGCCTACTGGGATTAATTACTTCTTCACCTAGTTTAGATGTGTCTGATAATGCCATTCAAAATTAAAAACAACATATCAAAACTTCTCACTTTTTACAAAAAGACAAGAAAGTAAAGATTATAAGAGTGTAATGATAGCTAATTGGTCTTTATTGTTGTGAATATGTTCCCAAGTCATTACAGTACTCCAACTGAATTTGGAATTTAAGTTTAGAGTCAGAAGTGGAAAACAGGAATAAATGTAGAAACAAAACTCCAATAGGAGTTAGAGAATTTATGATGAATTGTGAATCAGGGATTTTTAGATTTTGAGTTTCTTCATTTTCATTATGTTGGTCTTTTTCTTGGAAGAGATATGGTGGGTCTTTAGGAGTAGCACTGAAGGGGTGATCATAGGCAAATGCAATCAACTCTGTGTCTGGACTTAGTGAGTACTGGGGCTTCCGTGGTAGAATGGCTCATTGCAATTTCCCATGCATAAAGGAAGCTTAGCCTTGCTTTTATGTACACACCAAAGAAGAATATAGAAGAACATGGGGAGGTAGACAGGCCCCAGTAAAGTGAATTCTATTGAGTTATTGTGTTGTGAGAGAAGATTTTTTTTTAACTAAAAGAATTTCACTCAAAGCAGTTCAGTATATTCTTAAAAGAAATACTATATTCATCATATGGTACTTGGAAATTTCCAACTATAAAAGGAGAAAAATTCAGTTGATCTAAAGGTTCTCTACATATTTTAAATATATTTCAACTTACCTATACAGAGAATTTGCTCTCTTTCAGACAACTTAATGTATCAGAGGCAAACATGACACACTCAACTGAAATGTTGATTCTTACATTAACTATAGACGGCTATATTAGTAAGCATTTTTCTCAGCTTATCATTGGTGCCTTGAGAACTTTTTGTATCTTTATATGACTTATAATTGAAGTCTTGTATTCCATGGAGGCAATTATGTTTCTTAATACCAGGTTTCCCTTTTTAAATTTTTAACAAAATCACTATCAAAGACACTAATGGGTTATTATCTTCTCTTTTCAAACTAGTTATGGGACTTTAATAGCTTCCACTTCTTTGACAGTATCATTTTTTCTTCTCCCTGACAAGGAAAATAATCAACCAATTATTTGTGAAGACATTTCTCTCTCTCTCTTTTTTTCCCCAGTTTCCTATTTAGAATGTCCTCTAAATTTAAATAAAGGACAGTCTTCAAATTTGAATTGGTTCTCAAAATCAATTTATTTCTCTGCTCCCTTCTTTTTATTATTGCTCCCATTCCCTAAGCTCAAGAGTTCTTTATAAATATTTTCATATTAAACACTTCAAAAAATCAAGTTAAAGAGTGATACTTCTGGGACAAGACACCTGACTCCCTTGGATATCTAAATTTTACTTTGAAATAACTCAATCAATATAAAAAGAGTCTATATCATCACTGGAATCTAGAGAAGTTCCTTCTAGTTGTCTGAAACTTGATCTTCTAAAAGAAAAGATGCAGGATGAGTTGGGAAAAATGGAGCACAAACCAAATATATTTCATTGGGTACCAAAGGGAATTCCACTAGGATAAGTGAAATCTTCCCATCTTTTCTCAATATGCTCTGTAGAATGCTATCCGCTTGCCTTCTATCAGAGCAGGAACCAGAGGTGAGGACAGGGTGCAGGGGGCTCAGTGGGGAGAAGTAGATCTTTCCACTGTCAGAACTTCTACCCTACTTCACTGACCGTGGCAAATGGTCACCCCAGAATCTGCACACAGCTTGTTATCCACCCCCACCCCCATGCTACATGGCCTTTGGTCCTGTCATTTCCCTCTGTCCCTTCCGTCATGCAAAACAGGGCTTCTTTCTTCTCCCTCAGCTCCCACTTCCTGTGGATCAAAGCCTTCTGTCCTGTAGTCTAAGAGCATATTCCATCTCCCCTTAGCAGCATTGCTGAGAGTTACTGTTTGTTTGCATAATTATTTGACTAATGTCTGTCTCTTGCACTAGAATAGAGCTTCATGAAGTTAGGGTTCTCATGTGCTTTTACTCACCACTTTATAGCCAACACAGGTTGGGTAGACAGTGGATGATCAATAAATAGATGTTGAAGGAAGGAAAGGTAGAGATAGGTTTGGAGATAACAGAGGGTGAATGCACTATAGCAAACAACTTGAAACAATTAGAAACCACTGTTCCAAAGCCTACTAGTAGAATTCCTTGCCACAGGCAATTTTTTCATTGTGCTATTCTTAAACTGCAGATCATTGCAAGTCTATTCATGCTCTCTTCCCACTGCTACCTCCGGTTTTAGTCCGCCACATCCTATTCCTTTTCTTTGTGTTGTAAATAATCAGTAATTGTTTTACTTTTTGTTTATTTATTTTTTGCTTTTGGATCTTCATTATTGTGACCTGGCTGTTAGGTGAGGAGTATTTCTCATTTACATTCATGATCATCACAAACCTTTTTCCTAAATTAGTTCTATACTCCCCTGATAGAAATAATGCTGACAAAATGTAAAACCAGAGCAATACATATTTTTGTAAACAGAATACCTGTATTTTTAAAACCTGTGTTTATAAATATATTTGTATGTACATATGTAAATATGTAAATATATAAAACATTTGATAATATATAGGTATGAAATTAAGAGCAGTTATCTCTAGTAAATATTTTATTATTATAGATATCTAGTTTTTAAAAATTCCTATGATGTGATACTCATGTAATAATCAAAAAGTTTCATAAAAAAAGGGCAGACCAAATTTTGATGATGATCTCTTTTTCCTCTTATTGTTTTTCAACAAATTAATCCAAGTATCTAATTTGATACAGGTTTTTAAACATGACCCCAAATTGTATCAATTTTGAAATTGATTTACTTACCCTGAAAATTAACTCACACTATTAAATTAAAATGCTTACATTATATCTTATTTTCTCCCAACCAGAGATTTAATTTACTATCTCTCCACTGTACATATGATTAGAAGAAAAAAGACACTGATATTCCCATGCACATATAATTTTTCTACTGACAATTCAAACATTAAAGGAGATAAGTCAGGAGGTTTTTCCATCCTCAGATTAGTCTATTCACTAATGAAGCCATTCCATAAATTCATGCTAACTGGAACCTCCATTCCTCTGCCTTATCTAAAATAGGGAGGTCTTTTTTTTTTATTTTATTTATTCATATGACAGAGAGGGGGAGAGAGAGAGTACAAGCAGGGGGAGCTGCAGAGGGAGAGGGTGAAGCACACTCCCCGCTGAGCAGGGAGTCTGATGGGGGGGTTCAATCTCAGGACCCTAGGATCATGACCTGAGCCAAAGGCAGATGCTTAACCAAGTAAGCCACCCAGGTGCCCTAAAATAGGGAGGTCTTTTTCTGCATAGATTCTTGGAGCAATAGATTGTTCATGCTTTGTTATATCATTCACTGAATCTGCACCACATCTTCTCTCTATAGCACTGGCATTAAGTAGACTTTATTAACTTTTGAACAGACATTCCATGTAGGGCTGAGGGATGGGGTGAAGGGGTTTGCACTTCTGCTTAAAAGATAGATTGCAATGAATAAAAGTACCATGTGGTGAAAGCAAATGTCCTAAATTAGATATTATAAATAACTAATCATTTTTTTCAACCAATAAAATGAAATTCCTACATTTCAGAGGGAAAATGAAAAGGAAAGGAAACTAAAGAAAAGAGAAAACACAAACTGGAACAAAAAGCAGATTTTAAAGCTAACCTTGGAAAATAGGAGTATTAAATTTTAATGACCATTAGGGAGATAGAAGAGAGTGTGGGGGATTTGCGACATAGGTTTAGGGTTCAAATTGTATTATCCACATGGTCTGAAAAGCCCTAAATTGAAACATTTATCTAAGATTATCTGTGGGTAGTAATTCTCCAAGACATACTTATATAATAAAACTATAAAAATAAATATTTGGGAGAGAGAAAAATCAAACGCCAAATTCAGGAGTGTTTACCTTTAGCTGCCTGGGAGAGGAATATAATTGGTAATATATTGGTGATATTTTATTTCTTAATCCACTTAGAATGGCCATATTGTTTTTTGTTAGATTCTTTCAATCCTTTTATATATCTGGAGTTTCTTTTAATAATTTAAATTTTAAATAAAAACAGTTTGTGTGATGACACTCTAAATGCGTCGAAAGACATTAAGAGAAAAGCTAATACTTTCCATAAAAATTTAAAATAACAGTTTGTCTTTTAATTAAAAAAAAAATGACAGGGTGCCTGGGTGGCTCAGTCATTAAGCATCTGCCTTCAGCTCAGGTCATGATCCCAGGGTCCTGGGATCGAGCCCCGCATCGGGCTCCCTGATCAGCGAGAAGCCTGCTTCTCCCTCTCCCACTCCCCGTGCTTGTGTTCCCTCTCTCGCTGTCTCTCTCTCTGTCAAATAAATAAATAAAATCTTAAAAAAATAATAATAAAAAATAAAAAAATTAAAAAATGACAATCAGGCTAATCTTTGTGCCATATAAGGAAAAAAGGCTAATACTCATGAATTTATTTTATATTGTTTTTTATTTTTAATTGTATTTGTATTTAAATTCTGTTCATTTATTTTTTGAATTTGTAATATATTCACATGGTACAAAATTCAGAAAGTACAAAAAGAATAGTTATCTTAAAAGACTGTAAAATATATAACTCTTATGGAACTTGCCATTAATGAATAGGAAAAAGAAATGAACAAACAATTTGCAAAAGAAGGTATAATGGCTGGTATACTCACGAAACTGGAGTGCAGATTAGGTTTAAATAGTTAAATCTTTTGTCCTCTCCAGTGAATTTAGAAATATGACATCATAATAAATTACAAAAATTAGAACAAATGCTTGCTGTTCAGTTTAGTATTTAGTGTTTAGCATTGTGAATTCAGGAAGTGCCTGAAGTTGTATTTAGCCTGGAGCAACGACCCATAGTTGTGGCCCTATATAGTTCTCTTTGACCCTGTCACATATTCTATCCCCAAGAAGTATTCCTATCTTACATTGCTTCTTTGCTTCTCATTATTTGTTTGCAGGGTCTTTCAAGGTTTCTGGTCCTTTCCATTTTTACATTCCTAGAATTTGAAAACATATGTGAACATTACTCTGGAACTGCAGAAGCTACTCTGCCTGTTGCTTGAGGTTTTTCTTTTCCTACAGATTCTTGAATATTAGTGCACTATATCTTTCTGTGTTGAAGTTGCTTTCTTCATTCTTTTCCAAAATGTTCTTCTTTGCTCATATTTCTCTTGATGCACAGTCTAGAGACTAGCCTTGTCTGGGGCTTGAGCAGACAAGGGAGACTACCTTGTCTGACTGCTTGAGCAGAGAGTGGCATGGGGAGAGCACAGTGGGTGAAAATGTGAGTGCTGGGGCCATCTTGCTACAGATGAGCTCTGTGTCTTCATTTCTTCATACATAAAAAGCATATAAATTGACACTTATAGTATGGTTTTGAGGATTAAATTTGCCCATTTAAGAGTTAGCTAGTAATAATAGTAGTAATAGAAATTATAATGGTATTTCATATTGATTGTAATAAACTCTTTAGTGCCCATTTCTCACTATTCTCTTCCCAATCACCTTGCATAAACTAATTTTATGTTGCAAGGATTAGCCACTCATTGAATAGATTTCAGAGGCAGAATGGGGCTTCCACTGATTTCAAATAATTCCTATTTACATTGCACTCGAAAGAAGTATTGTTTTCTCATTTTATTTTTATTTATTTATTTTTTAAAGACATGCATTTATTTTAGAGAGAGAGAGAGCGAGGGGAGGGGCAGAGCAAGAGAAATTCAAGCAGATTCTGTGCTGAATACAGAGCCCCATGCAAGGCTCCATCTCATGACTGAGATCATGACCTGAGCCAAAACTAAGAGTCAGACACAACCCACTGAGCCACCCAGGTGCCCCTCTCATTTTATTTATTTATTTTTTTAAAGATTTTATTTATGTATTTGACACAGAGAGAGAGAACACAAGCAGGGGAGCGGGAGAGGGAGAAGCAGGCTTCCCGCTGAGCAGGGAGCCTGATGCGGGGCCCGATGCGGGGCCCGATGCGGGGCTCCATGCGGGTCTCCATGCGGGGCTCCATGCGGGGCTCGATCCCAGGACCCTGGGATCATGAACTGAGTGGAAGGCAGATGCTTAACGACTGGGCCACCCAGGCGCCGTCTCATTTTAAATACAAAAACAAATGACCTGTGTTAAAATCAAGACTTTGGAATTACATAATTGTATTCTTTTGTGGTTGATTTTTTTTTGGTATGTTAATAACTTAAGAGCTATTTAAACACATTAGCATGGTGAAGATTTTGATTAATAGGGATGTCCCCAAGTTTTATAAAGTTTGGAAGGATCAAATATTAACATTTTCCATAACTACTGTTTTGTGGAATATTTTTTAGCACGTTTTTCCAGTTCACATAATATTAAGCCTATTTCTTAATTTTGTAAAAGTTCAGAAAATATTTAAACAATATTGAAGGAATAGGAACATATGTACAAATAGTCCACTTAAGGTCAAATGAAACAATAAGATTTAGAATATAGGAAAGTTAAATATACACACACATGCACACACATGTTTTTATTCTCCATTATGAACAGAACATATATTCTTACATTTTGTATGTTAGTATACAAGAAAATAACCAAACTTAATATTTGTATTATGAGTACCTTTATAAATTCTAAATTTTAGCTTGTAGAATAACATAGTTTATGTTTTGAGAACAAAAAAAGAAAAGATAAACTATGTCTGCCTTTTTCCTTAAGGCATCTTATAAGATCAAGATTTTTTTTTTCCATTTCCCCTATTTTCTAATTCTTTGTGCTCAAATTACTTTTCTCATTAAAAGCAAATTAAATCATAATTCCTTCCAGGCAAAAACACATATACACATTAAAAAGCATGATTTGCATTACAATTAGAATTCTTCCCACATTTAGTCAAAGAAAATGAGAGTTAAAGGATTTGCACACTGGATAATACTTGAAATCATAATTCAAAATATAAATCAGTGTACCCAGAGACTATTAAACATTCATATTAAATATCAGCCCAAACTTTCAGGTAATTAAGCTACCATTTTATTACATGGCATGATGATAGAGACCTCTGCATTCTTTGTTTTTCTGGCAATAATAAAATGTCTTGACAACATATTTACTGAAAGTAATTGACAGCAGAAGAAAAGTAAAAAAAAAAAAAGTCTATTAAACTTAAAAAAAAACCTCTATCAACTTCACCAATAATCTTTCAAATAATAATTTTAAAAATATTAAATACTAAATATGTTGTATATGTGTTCTATAGTTTTGAAAATATTTTTATGACCATTAATTGATTTGATCAACCCAGGCACCATGTGTTAATAGCAATGTGACCATCATTATTTATAGAAAGATGAGTAAACAGATAACTAATTGAACATTAATAGACATAATAAATTAGATAAATAATAAGCTGTCTAATTACAAAATTACAAAAACTGCAGTGAAAATGAAGTTCGATAATTCTTAGACCAAATTGTTTACCATGAGTCCTTTTAAAATGCATAATCTAAAGTCTACTTCATTTGAGGCTTAAAGTACTTGTAGATAAAAAAGGAATAGGCAATCTTGAACCTAACTTCAATTTTTTTTTTTAACTGGGTTAATATGTAGAGGATACTTAAATATTCTGAGCCCATTATTGTGTGTTTCAGATTTTAAGTGATAAAAATCTAACTTCAATCAGTTTTTTTAATCTTTATTTTTTAAAGATTTTATTTATTTATTTGACAGAGAGAGAGAACAAGCAGGGGAAACGGCAAAGGCAGAGGGAGAGGCAGGCTCCCCTCTGAGCAGGGTGCTGGATGCAGGACTTGATCCCAAGACTCTGGGATCATGACCTGAGCCAAAAGCAGACGCTTAACTGACTGAGCCACCCAGGAGCCCCTCAGTCAGTTTTTAAATACATTTTTTTAAAAGGAGGTGAGATTTATCAGATTATGATATTTGGAAGGCCAAGGGCATGAAAGCTAATTTAAGATATGACTGGATTTAGACCTCAAGGACTCATCTACCCCAGGGTCTTTCTCTCTGCTCTTAACTTGTCTTTCCATTGAAAATAAATTTCATTCCCAGAAAGACTCTTCTACATAAGAAATATAGTCATCATTAATACTTTATTATAATAAAAAATTATTTTAAAAAATGGAATACTCAAGTTCTCCCAATGATGCATGGAAAATCACAAGGAAAACTCTTCTTGTCCCTGCTTTGCTTTGACCATCCTTGAAGCAGTCATTAGGCCATGGACTCTACTATTCTGATTGGCCAGCTTGAACTACATCTCTTCTCCGTGTTGTTGCTGTAGCAGGCATCTCTGTATGATTACTGTCTCCTTAAGATTATGATAGTGGAAGAGGATGAATGATATCAGATCCATTGCTTGACAAATATACCAATACCGCATTCTCCTGACTGGGAGCATCTACACACTTCTCTTTTTATGTATACATATATACATCTAAAACTCCACCTCCTAAATGCTATAATAATATGTACTGTCATCAAAAGAAGCCATCTTCATCAAAAGAAACTATCTTTATGTTTTTCAAGTTACTCAACTCAGTTTCAAATCTAGGCTGTCTGGGTAATGTCCATTCTTGTCAATCTTGCTTGTCAAGTAACTGCTAAGAGATAAATACTGTCAACCCCGATACACCCCAATGTAACAAAGTAAAAAAGAAAACTATTTATATCATAAATATAAAACACATATTTAGTAAAGGGAGGAGGAAAATCTTTGATGGATATGTATTTTAATTTACAAACTTGGGTTTGTCAGAAATTATCACATTATTTTCTATGAATTAAATTAATTATTTTTTAAGATTTTATTTATTTGAGAGAGAGAGAATGAGAGAGAGAGAACACGAGAGGGGGGAGGGTCAGAGGGAGAAGCAGACTCCCTGCCGAATAGGGAGTCTGGTGCAGGACTCGATCCCGGGACTCCAGGATCATGACCTGAGCTAAAGGCAGTGGCTTAACCGACTGAGCCACCCAGGCGCCCTCAAATTAATTTTTATTTCAAACCCCTATTACTCCTAAATGGTAGGAAATCTTCCCACCGTCAGTTATGCCTCTTACTAAAAGGTATGCGATGCACTGAGTGCCAAGACATTGGGGGTGAGGAATGGGGAAGAGCCAACCCCCAATGATTATTAAGGAAACATACAACCTTCTTTTCCTTTCCCCCCAAATATTATAAATTTGTGTTCTAACTATTTTTTATTCCCCAAATGGAGATTCTGTTACCATTTTTAAACAAGCAGTACAAACTTAGATATTTTTGATAATTCAGCCAGGATGCAAAAATCATAGGTAACTGAATCTATACACAGATTACTTTGTGAAACAAAAGGTGAGGAATTTATTTTTGGAAAACTTTCTCTACCTTTTCTTGAGACATATTTCTAAGAACTTTCCTTCTTTTTTTCTTTAGAGATTTTATTTATTTGAGAGAGAGAGCGCACGAGATGGGGGAGGTTCATAAGGAGAAGCAGACTCCCTGCTGAGCGGGGAGCCTGATGCGGGGCTCCATCCTGGGACTCCGGGATCATGACCTGAGCCTGAAGGCGGACACCCAACCAACTGAGCTGTGAGAACTTTGCTTCTTGTTTTAAGTTTTTTTTTTTTAAAGATTTATTTATTTATTTGAGGGGGAGAGAGCGCAAGTGTGTGTGGGGGGCAGAGCAAGAGGGAGAGGAAGAATCTTCAGCAGACTCCCTACTGAGCAAGGAGCCGGACACAGGGCTTGATCCCATGATCCTGGGATCATGACCCAAGCCAAAATTAAGAGTCAGATGCATAACAGACTGAGCCACCCAGGTGCCCCAGAACTTTACTTCTTTATTATATTTTGAAAGGAATATTTTAAGATAATAAGCTAATATTCAAAGTAAGTATCAGAGGAATATGCGAACTACATTGTTTCTTATAATTATTTTGAAAAAGAAAAACTTTAATAGTTGCTCATGTTAAGATATATATGGATTTTGGAACTTATACCTTAGTTTTACATTCCTTCTATTATTGCCCAATAATTCTGAACCCAGTCTAATTTTAGAATTTTGCAACATCAAAACCATAAATTATGTCTTCAGTTGGACAGAGGTTAGACCCTACAAGTGTAGCTAGATGAGTTAAGTCAGCAAGCAGAAGTGTTAGTTCAATATGAATGTGCTACAAACCATAGTTTTTTCTTTAGAGTACCCTCTGATTTAGACACTGTTTACAGAAGGTTAGATGAATTATTAAACAATATTGTTTTTTTTTTAAAGATTTTATTTATTTGAGTGAGAGAGAGCACGAGTGAGGGGAAAGGGGTAGATGGAGAAGCAGACTCCTTACTGAGCAGAGAGCCCGATGCAGGGCCCCATCCCAGGACTCTGGGATCATGACCTGAGCTGAAGGCAGACGCTTAACCAACTGAGCCACCCAGGCACCCAACAATATTGCTTTTAAGAACAGCTAATTAGAAATTAGATTCTATATTCTTATATTTGTTACCTAAATTGTGAATAATCAGAAACTTAGTGGGAAGGGTTGTGTTTAACTCAATATGAACAGTCAAATTGTTATTTCTATCAAAGCCAGCTCTTGTCCATACCCTATTCATTATTTTTTCTTTATGTGGAAGTCCTTGATGAACACTTGCTGCTTGGAGAAATGAAGTGACATTATTCTCCATTCCACTCAAACATGTGCAGCTTCATTATGACCACTGAGGGGAATTTTTCAACTGTCAAGGGAATTTTTGCAGGTATTTAATAAAAATGCACGTTAGCTTTTTGGCAGAGTCAAGGAATGGGAAATACCTGGGGAGGATTTGTCATGTGTGATTTATGATTTCTCAAGTATGTTTTGTTGATGATAATGGGAATTACACATAATTAAATCAGTCTTGGGAAATGAGAAATTAAAGAAAGACAGATTCTTTTCTGTCTTAGTTCTCAAAGTTTTTAAAAGGCTAAAGTGCAACTTGAATCTCTAAGAGGAGCAGATGGAATTTCTGTATATCTCAGACTGTTTGACAGTGAGCCATTTTTGATGGCATACTCTATTGAACAATCTTGGGAAATTTCAATATAGACTTGTATTATATTATATTAGAGTTTTAAATATCCTTACAAATTATCTGGCTGAACACATTTATTTTGTAGATGAGGAAATTGGGGTCCAGAAAGATCTCTAAATTTTCCTAAATTCTACTTAATGGTAGATAGAATAAGGAATTCATATTCATGTTCCAGGTCAGAGATTTTTTTTCCCCCAATACATTATGCTCAGTTTTATTAGTTAACTTCAGTGCCTTAAAATATTCAGTTATTGGCCAATAGTGAATTTAATAAAAATTAGCTTTAGTATACAAGTAAGGATGACAAATGAAGCAAAATACTGAAGACCCTATTGTCAAAGATTATAGCCTGCCTGTAGTCTAGGGAAAGGTGACCTTTACATTTTCAAACTTGGAATAATTTCAGTAAGACACGTTATAGGTGAGATAAGACTAGAGAACACTTCCTGTAATGTTCATGCTCATTTGGGAAATAAGGTAATGGAATTTTAGCAGAACTCCAATATAGAGTAGAAGAGAAAAAGTGCTAAAAGGTACACAAAGAAACAATTTAAAGGGAACTGATTCCTCTAGACTCTGAATGATGTATCACCAACAAAAGCATTCACTGTTGTGAAATGAGAGAATTCCTGCTCCAGCTGACTCTTAATGAGGGTTGACTTACCAATCTGTAGTTTCAGTACTAGGTAAATAAACTTTTTATAATTTATGTCTTTGTCCTAGAAAGAATTTGTGAGAAATCTAGAATATGGAACCCTAAATCCTGTATCCCTGTGGCCACTGATCTATGTGGTGTCACTGAGATAGAGCACTGAGAAGTTGCGCATTTCAGTATTTTTATGGAGGTGAGCAAGGACAAGAGAAAGAACATGCATTGATTTGCTTTTCTGTTCTTTCTAATACAATATGTAGTGAGGCCCAGAGACTACCAGAGATATTTCTGTAATCTCTTGGTTCTGCCAATGATTTCATGGTACACCTTCCCATAAATCCACCTGGTATCAATTCAATGGGAAATTGAGTCTCTCAAGGACATTTTGGTTGACTTTTCCTCAAAAACCTCTGAAATACATCAACATTGGATATTACTTCAATTCACTGTTAAGCCATCTGTACACTAGGTCAATAAGCCAGTCACCTTGTTCTTTTTTTTCAATTTCCAATCATACTTACAATACACATTAACATGACTTCCTGTATGTGCATTTACCATAATATCAGTGACAAAAATTCCCCAAATTTGCTATCATCCTTTATAAAGACAAGTCCCATGAATCCCACAGAAAATAGCCCTTTCCTCAACTAAATCTGTCATTTATTTTCTCAAAGAGAAATTATTGTTTTGTATTTTTAAAAAAAAACTTCCCTTTTTCTTCCCTTTTCTTTCTCTCATTATGTTTCCAGAAAGGTCCTTATTTGGAACTTTCATCAATGGGAAATTTCTTTAGCATATTTGTTTCCCTAAACCAAACCATCTTAGATATCATGATTTCTAAAATTCTAGAACACAACACATTCTTAGTCCTACAGACCCTCAATTTAGAAAACACTAGCAAATCCTTAGCACCAAATGTGAATATCACAGCAATTGATGCTCTACTAAACCTTATACAATAGCATCATCCTCAAAGCAAAGTTATTCCAAGAACCAATATTTAGTATAGTATACACAAACAATGCTCCTACTCTGGATATGATGTTATTTGGGGAGAAAAAGAGAAGAGAAAGATAAATTTTATATTTTCAGGCAATATATGCAAATTCTCCAAAGTCCCACTAATGACCATATTCTTCAAGATGTTAATTGTGACATTAAAATTTTCATACTAGGCAAATTTTATAATAATTACACAATTTATTTCTCTCTGAAATCAAATCTTGCACAATTTAGAAATTTGTAAAATGTCAGCAATAGTTTGCTGATCTTTCTTGAGTACACTTTCTTCATTTATTTTTCAATCTTTAAATATCCCTTTTCATGTCCATTTTGGGGAGCCCCTCTTCCATTAAACTAAAAAAAGGATCCCTATCACTCAGACATTTTCAGTCCTTGCTTTCTTCTTGGATCCAACATTGCTAATGAAAAGTCTGATATTGATCAGATTCTCCTGTAATATTATTTTCATCTCTATATGTTTATATGTTTTTATGATTCTTTAACCTTGTTATTTTTGTTCCTTACAAAGTATTTATTTATTTATTTATTTGGTATATGTGTGTGTCTTCCATCATCTCCAGCACATTAGTTTGAGTTATTTCTTTAATAATTTCTTCCCCTTTATTTTCTCTGTGGTCTCTTTCTAGAACACCTGGTAGTTCATTATTAGACTTTTTATGATTTTTTACATCTTTAATCTTTTATTTAGGACTTTTTATCTCTCAGGATTCAGTTTTTTACTTTTGGACTTTCCTGAATTTAATTTTCAACAATTTATTTAAGTAGGAAATCACATTTTTAACTTACAATAATACCTCTTGTCTTAATTTTTAAAATTTCTTTTAGATCTCATTTTGGTCATGTTCAAGAGATGTGCTAATATGTTTAGTCTTCCTTTATTTACCAATAAGAAAGTTTTATCTTTTCCACCTTTAGCCAATTCTTCTCTTTGTTTATCTAGGATATTTGCCATAATTTTGGCTTTCAGAAATATATGATGATTCATATTTTTCCATTCATTCTTTAAAATGTGGAACAGGAAATCTGCCTTATATTTTAGCTGGAATTTTCATTTCGGTAGACAAAAATCCTGATTTTTTTTTCTGCCTGAAAGTCTGTGTTTTTATCTGCTTTAATCTTATTTTAAAACTGTTTCTTGTATTATCTTTATCTAACATGGATTTTAGGTTTCTTGTTTTGTCCTCTGTCTTTGTAGCTCTTTGTCTCTTCGTGTCTGGTACAGACACACTTGGCTCTTGTGTTTTATCTAGCCACCAAGTGTTTTCTTGCCATCTCACTGTGGTCCATGTGTTTAATTATGTCACAAACTTGTATTTATTGTTATGGAATAGGTGGATTTTATCTCTTAGACTCCTTTTGAGCCTCTCCATGGTGAGTGGGTATTGTAGAATCTATCTTTCTATCACCCAAGTTACTATGACTAGTGAGTAGGGATTTCAGCTGTGAAAGTGGACCTGAACCATGGTCTTCCCTTTAAATTTTTATTGAAACTCCTGCAACAGAGCTCATTCCTTCTTAGTGGGACATATTCTAGGGGATATAATCTTACTCTGAACTATTCTCAGGAAACAATTGTTTGTTTTTCACAACTGAACTCATTATTACTTGAAATCTGTTCTCATTTGTGACTCTTTTGGAGAATAAATAAGAAATTTTCTTTTTTGGGGGGGGTTTGGTTCTAATGTCATTACCAGAAAGGTATAAACGGTGTTTTAAGCAAGTAAGGCAAGAATTTCTTTTTGTGTTCCACCTTTGCCTTTTTCACACATATACCATTATTTCAGTAAATCTTAATTTATATATATTTTTGCCATTAGCTCTTTTACTTAATTTATTATCAAAGTTATTACCTCTGGGTAATATACTCTTTCTGCTTTTCCTTTCTATCTTTGCTCCTGTATCTTTAGTTTTTTTGAAGAGCTATTGAGGGAGGAAAAAAAATGGATTTTTGCCCTCATGAAAAAAGTTTTCCATGATTTTCTAGATTTAGACATTTACCTGTTTTCCATTACTAGCTATAGCAACCAGATGAAGAGGCCATGGTTTTTACTTCTCGTACTTTCCATGGGGAGGACCAGAGGTGAATAAGCACTTATTTCAGTAATCTAAGCCTAAGGTTTTCAACTCATTTAAAGGAAATAATAGCATTATCTACTTCATGGGGTTTGTGATTATGAATAAATCGTTCATGTATTGCAATATAATACCTTATGATTTAAAAACATGAGGCCAGGGGTGCCTGGGTGGCTCAGTTGGTTGAGCGACTGCCTTCGGCTCAGGTCATGATCCTGGAGTCCCAGGATCAAGTAACACATTGGGCTCCCTGCTCAGCGGGGAGTCTGCTTCTCCCTCTGACCCTACCCCCTCTCGTGTGCTCTCTCTCTCTCATTCTCTCTCTTTCAAATAAATAAATAAAATCTTTAAAAAAATAAAATAAAAACATGAGACCAGAGGCACCTGGGTGGCTCTGGTGTTTAAGCATCTGCCTTGGGCTCAGGTCATAATCCCAGGGGCACGGGATGGAGTCCCACATCCAGGCCCCTTGCTTAGCAGGGAGCTTTCTTCTGCCTCTCCCTCTGCTCCTCTTCCCACTCCTTCTTGTGCTCTCTGCTGTCTTTTGTGTTCTCAATCTCTCTCTCTCTCACAAATAAATAAATAACAATATTTAAAGAAAACATGAGGCCAATGTGATTTTTAAAATTTACTCATTTTTGGATGGTAGGAACATGAGGATATGCTATATCCTTATATTTATATTTTTAAACTAAAAAATAATAGATGCATCAAAATATCTGAGTAAAGGGTTTAAAATAATATTCAGTGTCTCATCTTAATATTTTTGTGTGTAGCATATATTCTATTTCAGTCAGAAAATATAATTAGATAGTACTGATTACCTGTCTTATTATTCAGTAATATACCTCAGCTCAGTTGTATAGCACACTCCTTTTGAATGTAGGTATGATTAAAACAAAAAGAATGCACCTATTTTTAAACAAAAGTTATCTGAATCAGCTTTCAAATCAAAAGCATTTTCCTAAAAAGCTAGTATCAAATATCTTATGGTATAGACAAAGGGAACATGAATTAAGAGTATATCTCTCTTAAAAATTAAAGGAAAAATAAAAAATTGAAATTATTTCAAATGGAATGCTAGATTTCACTTCATAACTAAAATTCCACTACCCACAGGTTTCATAAATTTTGTTCAGATTATTCTGGAGATAGTAAAATGTGAGGTCTTAAATTCATTTCCCCCATATAGTATCTTTAGTATATTTTATAAGCATATTTCTTTTCAACTGTGTATGAAATTATTTTATCAATTTTTCTTGTGTTGTGTACAGTGGAAATAGAATGTTATATTACAAAATGAATCTTTAAGTGGGAAAGAGTAAGGAAAATTGTAATCTTTACCAGTTCTGCTAAGTTCAAATAGGAAAATCTTAGACAATAAATAAAATTTTAGAGCTAAAACCTCCTGATCTTCCAGTTCTTCTGAATCTCACTAACTTTAACTGAACAACCTACTAGTACAAAGCTCTGTGCAATGCTGCGTGACATAAAGGTTAGCATCTGTTACCCTCCCCTCACCTTTTCAGGGAGATTTTTATTATCCCCATGTAATGAAGGAAAACAGAGTAGTTGGGGTACTTAATCAGATTACAGAAGGAATTATAGTGCAAAGGTGTAAAGTGGAGAATGTCACCTCAAACCGTATTCTGTGATCCCAAGGTTAGTGCTGCTTTTATTATACCTTGATACTTCTAAATTTGTAATTCATGGTCAAGAGAGATAAGTGACTTGCCCAACATGTATTTTAAAAAGGGCAGGTAATGGGGTGCCTGGGTGGCTCAGATGGTTAAGCAACTGCCTTTGGCTCAGGTCATGATCCCGGAGTCCTGGGATCGAGTCCCACATCGGGCTCCCTGCTCAGCAGGGAGTCTGCTTCTCCCTCTGACCCTCTTCCCTCTCATGCTCTCTGTCTCTCATTATCTCTCTCTCAAATAAATAAATAAAATCTTAAAAAAATAAAAATAAAAAAAATAAAAAGGGCAGATGAGATTCAAATAGGCACTTTCTCATTCCCAGGCCAAGTTTATTTCACTGTGTGTCAAACAGCTGAACCGCCTACGTGGCAACTGAGGCAGGGGAATGGTAAAGGAGGCTGGCATTGAAAATTAACTACAGGAAATCACATCATACCTCTCTATGCTTTGAAATTAAGTGAAGTTTAAATGCTTGGTCACAAAGCCAAATATTTTCAGTTCTATACATTTTAGCTAGCCTGTTTGTGGTATTTTACTGCAACTATAATAGGAACTGTAACAGATGGGATGAAAAGTTGATAACCAAGGATGGCAGATCCAGTTATCCCTAAGGAAATGTGATTTAAAAAGCATCTTGATAAAGACAGGAAGACCAACTGAACTAAAACAGCTGCAGTTGCAAAGCAAAGTAACAACTCAGACGTATCCTTTTTTTGATGTGCATTCTCCTGACAATATAACTGTCCACAGAACGAACAGAAGGGAGTGTGTGTGTGTGTGTGTGTGTGTGTGTGTATTCATTCTACAGACTTTAGGCAAAGTTTGCACAAAGGAGATCAGCAACAACTCTTCTTAAGAAACTGAATAGTAAGGCTTTTTCATTGTTCTTCCTTCTTCAAGTCTCCCAGCCATACAGATAACATATTGGCTAACTTTATTGTGAGCATATGGTTAAAGAGTGCCTCTTCATGAGGATGAATTAATTTATGTCCGCACCTGGTAAGAACAGCTAGAGAATCTTCTGCTTAACAAAAAAAAAAGTTGGCTAGACTAATGGAAATGGAAAATAATGTTCAACATTATTTTATAATGCAAGACTCTTATTAATAGATATTAATCAGAACAGAAGCAAAATTTTAGCTACTTAAATATTGTGGGTAAAAACACAAACAAAACCCCCAAAACACTCTTTTCTTCATTGCCAGCCCTTTGCAGAATAAAACGGCCAAATACTGGCAAGGAAATTTGCCAGACTTCAAGGTCTGACTCCACCAGAGACACATCTATATCATTTTAATTGATGTCCTCCATAAACAGATAGTGGAGAATCATCTTTCCCCCCCATATGTTATTTTACAAGCCAATACAGCTTAGATCAGGCACACTATATCAGAATTTTGAAAGATAAGGGCAAACTTGCACAGTAATCTTGTCAGCAAACTAGGGGATCTTGGAGGTATGTTATCACTGAACTTCCAGATCCCTTATACATTAACTTGCTACTAAAGTTTGTCTTGTGATTAAAAAACCCAATAAAAGGTAGAGTGGCATTTTCCTAGCTGATTATGGATGAAAATAGTTATATTTCAAGGAGTCTTAGCTGAGTCAACAATTGTCAGAAACTTTATATCCAAAAAATATGATGTGAAATGGAAGGGGAGGCATAAAATGAATAGACAATATAAGAAAATGCTTTGCTCACATATTACCCAGGAGACAAGAAGTCTTGAAAAGTTTTTATATATGTCTGAAATGTAGAAAATGCAAGGCTATTTTACTCACTACTCTTAGAACCTCTTCGGTGTCACTCCCAAGTCAACATTTCAAATCTCTCTGTGAAATTACCCTGTGGAATTTTTATATTTGCTGTTACCTTTGCTAGAATTATCTAAAAGTTAGAAGAAGTTGCTCTATATTGTAAAAGTAAAGAACATTGTAATTGAGAGCAATATTCTAAACTTTTCTTAGCTTTTGATGCTGAAGATGAATTCAGGGCTAGTGATTGAAAGTGATGGTCACATATGTCCCTAACAAAATGTGGTGATGACATTTTTGTAATTCTTTTACTTTTATAACTACTACTTCAACCTAAAAAAAACCAAAACAAAGCAAAAAAAAACCCCAAAAAACAACAAAAAAAGTAAATAAAACAAAAATTCTAAGCTTCAGTTAATAGAACACTTGTTTCTTTACACAATGCTTTTTAAAAGCTTTTGTTTTTCACAGAAGGTATATTTGTGAATTATTTTCTAGTGTAATAACTTGTACACTGAAGCTTCCTTGGGATATTGTTTTTAGTTGAGATATATTTTTAAATTTATTAAAAAGAAAGAAAATACACACATTATGTCTTATCATTTGTTTTGGAGATCACTGAAGTCTATAAAATTGACAGTATTTATTATATACATTGAACATTATAAGTACCTAAAAACATGCTATTATGACTTATGTTTGATACATGAAGTAAAACGGATTCTATGTATTTATTGAAAGAGTAATACTATAAAACATATATTACACAAATCACTGGATATAGATGAAGCAAGTAATAATAATGATAAGGACAATGATAATAATATAATAGTTATAATTGTTATGCTTCTCAGTAAAACTAGAAATCTGAACATATGTTCTCTTTACAAATTCCCCCTAAAAGCCAAAGGGAATATATTAAAAATTAAATGGCATACATTGCTGAAACCAGGTAAGCATGACTGTTTAATAAACATCAAGGCTTTTCTACAATGTATTCTACAGGTATGATGGGTTAAAAGTAAAAAAACACACCTATTGTGTTTGACATATAATGAAAAGAATAGCATGAAATTAAGTGGAAGGAAACCCATTAAAATGGAAGGGTTTTATCTCAAATGCCTCAAAAGAGGGTTTTGTGTTCATGACTATCATGCTGTTAATATCAAAGTTGAAAATTTGAAGGAAGTACAACATGAAAGCTCCTAGTGCTGCACAGGTAATTGCATAATTATAGGGAGAAGAGTTTTTAAAACATAAAGTTGATGGTTAAAAGAAGGAAAGGTCATGTCAGGAAAGGAGGAATGTGGTCACCAAAGGACTTAGGTCCAGCACACCACCATTCTTTATCCTAATACAATGACAGGTTTTAATTTATATCAGAGTAACCCAAGATCTACTTCAAGATTTTTTCTGATGATCTATATGGATGGAGATGCCTTCTAAATTTCAAGTAAGGAAGATAAGACACTATGTTCCTCAACAGGAGAGAATGACACCGGTACTGAAAGTTATCAAATGAGAAAGATGTTTTTGATGTTTTATTTCCATGAATAAGCTTCAAGCCTTTATAGATCTTCAATGTTATACCCTCTTTGTTCTTAAGAACAAATACTGTAACTTCCTTTATTTTCACATATAAATCTGACCTCTTCTGAAATGCATAGCTGACCCTTCCAATATATGTTATCAGTATACCTTTCAAGTAGACTCTTTAAAGTTTGATAACTTGTGACTGTAAGGTCTATTTTCCACCCACCCTGAAGATCTCTTCATTTATGTGGTTTTTATCACACTCTGTAACTTATTAAACTAAAATAACTACAGACATAAAATCTCCATTCTTCATCTAAGCTGAAAGATTTTAATAGGGATGTTCAGAGACTGACAGAAGCCATAACAACTCATAATTCTGGCAATTGTTTTCATGTCCTTAGAATAAGCAAAGAGAAAAATAGCATTAGAGATATGAATATGAATACGCTAAGCGGTTAAATATGTGTGGAATAACTTGAAATTTTTGAACATATATATCTCCATAAAACATTCTGCAAAGTATAAGCTAAATCTCTTGAAAATACTTAACTTGTGTTTGCAATTGAAATCTTGAGAATATTTATACTACATATGATACCAATTTAAAATAATTATGATGTAGGATAAGTGATTATCAGAATAGAAACCATAAAAAAATGAACTCACAAAACTTAAAGATATATTGAAAAAATTTTCCAAGAAATCATATGAAATAATTCAAACATTAAAAATAAATCTGAGAATAGCCGAAAGGCAGAAATGGATATAGAGAAGGAAACCAAACTATAGGTATAGATACTAATAGTTATATATAAAATTTTTAAATTAAGAACTAAAGAATGAGAAAACCAAGTAGATGATGAAGTCAACACTGTCAGAGAAGGAATTGATCCTGAACTAAAACATAGGTGGGGAGGTGGAGAATTTTCATACACATATACTTGAGAAAAAATTACATTGCACAGGCAGACACATAGAAGATCATACAAGTTCCAGCAAAGAGTAAAAAATAAGTAAATAATAAGGCACTGAAATAAATGAGACAGATTATCTAACCCCTTTCTTTCCATCCCCCCAAACCCCAAAATAATCTGGGGTGCAACAGACTTGTCCACAATATTAACTATTTTGAGGTTATTGTTTTAGCCCATTTGGGCTGCTATAGCAAAATACCAGAGACAGATTCTGATCCAAGATGGTGACATAGGAATTTTGGAAACCCATCTTCCCTTAAAGGCATATTGAGTCTACAGCTATACACACAGCAACTCTGTGTGAAAAAAATACAGAAACTAGCTGAGTAACTCCTACATATCAGGCACATGGGAATATACTCACCTCACCTGCTTTGAAATGTGTAGGAATGGCTGAGAAACACTCTTGCAATAAACTCCAACCACAGCACAGAGCCATACAACCTTGAGAGAACTCCCAACTCCCAACTTCTCCCTGAGGAATGAACTGTTCGGGCCCAACATCTAGTATTCCAATTTTTAAGACTGAGGACCGGTCCCAAAACACCCAGGTCTGAAAGCCAATGGGGCTTATGTTTGTGAGAATCACAAGACTATAGCAAACACAGAAGTAATTTTAAAGGGATCCTGAGAACTATTCCCCCAGGCTTAGCATAGAGTGAGCAGACAAAAAACTCCTAGCTCCCAGTCTTATTCTTGTAGAGACCTATTTGCATAAAAAGCTACTGCCTGAGGATCAAGCTTCTAATTTAGCACCAAGGGTCTGACTGTGATCCACCCCAGAGACCTGGAAAGCTACTGGATACCACCTCCACTTTCTCACCAAAGCTCTCCATAAATCTCCAATAACTCTTGGGAAGGAGTTTGTATATATGTTTGGTGCCCCAGCATTAGGACTGCCACCCCTGGATTGCCTGGTTTTGATAGCCAAGGGGGCTTGCATTCATGAATAGTATAGGACTGTAGCAAACAAAGAAGTAGTTACAAATGGGCACAGGAAAACAGTCCCCTTCTCACAGCTATACACCTGGGTGCAGCAGAGAGGGTGCAGAAAAAAAGCCCTTCTCCCAGTTTCTCCTTGGAAGAACCCAACTACATACTTTTACAGCTGCTATCTAGGGGTCTGCCATCCAGTCAGGCTCCATTTGGTATTGAATGTGATCCTCCTATCTGGGACACTGACAGGTCTTGGCATATTCGCGAATTTTGGGAGACACTAAGAATAAAGAAGGCAGCCTGGACAAGCACAAAAGTTTGAGAAACAACCATCAAGACTGGGAGAGATAGCTTTTATCTAAGGCACGGAAACAAACACAGACAATCAAGGAAAATGAAGAGAAATATGTTCCAGACAAAAGAACAAGATCAAACTCCAGAAACAGACCTGAATGAAGTAGAGATAAGTGATTTAGCTGCTTAAAGGTTCAAAATAATGGTCATAAAGATGCTCGTTGAGGTCAGGAGAACAATACCAGAACAAAGGAGAAATTTCAACAAAGAAATAGAAAATATAGGAAAATACCACACAGAAATCTCAGAGCTGAAGAATACAGTAACTGAAATGAAAAAGTCAATGGAGAGGTTCAAAAAAGAACTAGATCCAGTGGAAGAAAAGATCAGCAAATTCAAAGACAGGAAAGTGGAATTCATCCAATCAGAGGAACAAAAGAAAAAAGAATTTAAAAGAGTGAAGATAGCTTAAGGGACTTAAGGGACAAAGAATTAAAAAAATTTAAAAAGAGTTAGGAAGAGTAAAGATAACTTAAGGGACTTAAAGGGATACATCAAGCAGACCAGTACACACATTATAGGGTGCCCAGAAGGAGAGAAGAGAAAGGGACAGAAAGTTTATTCAAAGAGATAATGGCTGAAAATTTCCTAACCTGGGAAAAGAAATAGACACCCATCCAGGAAGGCCAGACTATCCAAATTTGTTGAAACCAAATGGACCCACACAAAACCACATTGTAATTAAACTGTCAAAAGTTAAGACAAGGAGACAATCTTAAGAGCTGTACGAGAAAAACAACTTGTGCACAAGGGAACCCTCACAAGACTCTCCCCAGATTTTCAGCAGAAAGTTTGCAGGCCGGAGAGAATGGCATGATGTATTCAAAGTGCTGAAAGAAACAAACAAAAAACTGCCAACCAAGAATACTTTACCCAGTAAAGTTGTTCTAAAGAATTGAAGGAGAAATAAAAAGTTTTCCAGACAAACAAAAACTGCAGATGTTCATTACCACAAGACCAGCCTTATAAGAAATATTAAAAGGAATTCCTCAAGCCAA
This sequence comes from Callorhinus ursinus, assembly GCF_003265705.2. Lineage (NCBI taxonomy): Eukaryota > Metazoa > Chordata > Mammalia > Carnivora > Otariidae > Callorhinus > Callorhinus ursinus. The sequence goes on from NW_027397072.1 coordinate 46,146,988, forward strand.
AACAAAAGGGTGCCAAATAGTAACAGGAAAACATACAAGAGCAAAGATATATATTCTAATGTTGTAGTGATGGTGGGTAAATCACTTATAAATCTAGTATGAAGATTAAAAAATGAAAGTATTAAAAATAACTATAATGACAATAATTTGTTAATGGATAACAGTGTAAAAAGATGTATATAGCAACATTAAAATCATAAAATGTGGGAGAAGATTAAAAATCTATAACATTAGTATGTGTTCAAAATTAAGTTCTTATCAGTTTCTAATATGTTTATAAATATAAGATGCTGATGATAACCATAAAGCAAAAACATATAGTAGATACACAGAGGATAAAGAGAAAGGAATCTAAGCATACCACGACAGAAAATCGTCAAATCACAAGAGAAAAAAGAAAAGAAGGAAAGAACAACGGAATTACAAAACACCCAAAAAACAATAAACCAAATGGTAATTATAAGTCCATACCTATAAAGAATTAATTTAAATGTAAATAGACTAAGTTCTTCAATTAAAAGTCATCGAATGGCTGAATGGTTAAAAAAAGAAGGCCCAACTATGTACTGTCTCAGGAGGCTCACTTCAGCTTTAAGGAAACACACGAACTAAATAATGGAGGGATAGAAAAAGCTATTTTTCTATAAATGGAAATATAATGGAAACCAAAATGGAAACCAAAAGAGAGAAAGAATAGCTATATAAGATTAGCTATACTTATATCAGAAAAGATAGACTTAAGTGATAAACTATAATAAGCAGCAAAAATGTCATTACATAATGAAAAAGCGGTTCTAGTCAATGGGTTTTCCCCAGGATGGCAATTTCAAATAATCCCTAAGAAAGTTGGGGGTCACACAAGGTCAGGAACCATTTTCTCTCAGCTTACCCAGCCCTTTCCCTTAGCTGGGAAGCACCGCCCCCCCACAACCTAGTCCCACAGCCACAAGTGCACAGGATTCCTGGGGGCTCTGGGCAGACCTCTGGTACATGCTCTTGGGTCCACCACCCATGGCCCCACCTAAAAAAAAATGGTATGGAAGACATACCATTTTAAATATTTATGCAACCAAGATGGGAGCGACTAAATATATAAAGCATATATTAATACACCTAAAGGGTGAAAGCAACAGCAATATTAAAAAAGTAGGGGACTTTAATACCCAACTCTCAACAGTGGGAAGATCATCTATACAGAAAATCAGTAAGGAAACATTTGGCTTAAACTACATGTTATACCAAATGAACTTAATGGACATTCACAGAACATTCTATCCAATAGCAAAAGAATATACATTCTTCTCAAGTGCACATGAGTCTTCTCTGAGATAGATTATATGCTAGGCCACAAAACACATTTAATAAATTTAAAAAGATTAAAACCATATCAAACATCTTCTCCAAAAAATAGTGGCATGTATGAAACTAAAAATCAATTCCAAGAAGAAAACTGGAAAATTCACAAACTATGGTGATATGGGGTGCCTGGGTGGCACAGTTAGTTAAGCATCTGACTCTTGATTTCCTCTCAGGTTGTGATCTTGGAGTCATGAGATCAAACCCCACTTGGGCTCCATGCTCAGCAGGGAGGCTGCTTAAGATTCTCATGTTCCCTCTCCCTTTGCCCCTCCCCCACATGCACTTGCTTTCTCTCTTTCTCCCTCTCAAAATAAATCTTTAAAAAACTAAAAAAAATTAAAAAAACATATGGAGATAAAACATTATGCTATTAATCAACCAAATAGTCATCGAAGAAATCAATAGGGAAATCAAACAATATTTGGAACAAAGAAAATAGAAACACAACATACCAAAACATGGGATGCAGCAAAAGAAGTTTTAAGAGGGAAGTTCACAGCAATAAGCTACATGAAGAGAAAAGAAAGACCTCAAAAAAAACCAAAACAAAAACACAACATAGCTTTATGCCTCCAGGAACTACAAAAAGAACAACATAAGACCAAATTTAACAGGAAGGACAAAAAATCAGAAAGGAAATAAATGAAATAATGACTAAAAAGATAATAGAAAAGTGGGTGAAACTAAGAACTTTTTTTTTTTTAAAGATAAAATAAGCTTTTAGGGAGACTTATCGAGTAAAAATAAGTAAGTAAAGTAAGTAAAAATCGAGTGAAAAAATAAGGAGACTCAAATAAGCAAAACAAAATGGAAGAAGAAGCATTCCAACTGATACCACACAAATACAAAGACTCATGAGACTACTATGAACAATTATGTGCCAACAATTTTCACAACCTAGAAGAAATGGATAAATTCCTAGAAATATATCCTAACAACACTGAATCATGAAGAAATAGAAAGCCAGAACACACTAGTTAATAGTAAGGAGATTGAATCACTAATCAAAAACCTCCTGACAAACAAAAGTACAAGATGGGATGACTTCACTGTGATTTCCACCAAACACCTGAAGAAGAATTAATGCCAATCATTCTCACACTCTTTCAAAAGATAGAAAAGGAAGGAACATTTCTAAACTGACTTTATGAGAACAGCACTACCTTGATACAAAACAATACAAAATAGAATTAAGGACACTTCAAGGAAAGGAAATTATTGGCAAATATCCCTGATGGACATGGATGCAAAAATCCTCAACAAAATATTAACAAACTGATTTAAACAGTAGATTAAAAGATTTTACATCACAGTATTGGAATTCCTACCCTGAGCAGTTAGGGAAGAATAAGAAATAAAATGTTTCCAAATTGGAAATGACTATAACTCCCTAATTGCAGATGACATGATGCTATATATCAAAAACCCTAAAGACCTCACCAAAAAATCATTAGAACTAATAAACTAATTCAGTAAAGTTGCAGGATACAAAATGAACATACAACAATCAACATACAACAATCAGTTGCATTTCTATACACTAACAACAGACTATCAGAAAAATGAAATTAAGAAAAAAATCCCATTTACAAATGCATAAAATGGAGTAAGATAATTAGGAATAAATTTAGTCTAGAAGGTAAAAGACCTGTATACTGAAAACTATGACACTGATGAAAGAAATTTAAAAAGACACACACACAAAATAAAAAGATATAAATAAATGGGAAAATACTCCATACTTATGGATTGAAAGAGTTAATATTGTAATTTCCATACTACCCAAAACAGTCTGGATTCAGTGCAATCCCTATCAAAATTCCAATGGCATTTTTTTTATAGAAATAGAATATAATTTTAAAATTAGGGAATCAAAAAGACTATGAATAGCCAAAGCAACATTGAGAAAGACAAACAAAGCTAGAGAAATAATACTTCCTGATTTTAAATTATATTACAAAACTATAGTAATCAAAACAGCATGAGTATTTACATAAAACAGATACATTTGTTAATGGAACAGATTAGAGAGCCTAGAAATAAACTCATGCACATGTGGTCAATTAATTTACAGCAAAAGAACCAAGAACATACAAGGAAAGCATAGTCTTTTCAATAAATGGTGTTCAGAAAATTGGACAGCCACATGAAAAAGAATGAAACTGGACCCCATCTTATACCATACCCCTATCTTACATCATACACAAAAATCAACTCAAAATGGATTAAATATTTGTTAAGACTTGTAACAGTAAAATTCCTAGAAGAAAACATAAGGATATGGATGCTCTTGGACATTGGTCTTGGCAATGATTTTTTGGATTTGACACCAAAGGCAAAGATAACAAAGGTTTCTCTTCAGATTGCATAAATCTTTTGCCTTTAACAAAGGGAAAAATAAACAAGTGGGATCATATAAAACTAAAAAGCTTCTGTACAGTAAAGGAAACCATCAACAAATGAAATGGCAACCTATGGAATGAGAGAAAATATTTGCCAATCTTATATCTGGTAAGAGGTCAAAATCCAAAATATAAAAAGAGCCTACACAACTCAATAGAAAGAAAATAGATTAAAATATGAACAGAGGAACTGAATAGAGATTTCTCCAAAGAAGAGATAGAGATGGCCAATAGATACATGAAAAGGTGCTCAACATCACCAGTCCTCAGGGAAATGCAAATCAGAACAACAATGAGATGTTATCTCAATACCTATTTGAATGATTATCATCAAAAAGACAAGAGATTATAAGTGTTGGTGAGGGTGTGGGGAAAAGGGAATACTTTTGCACTATTGCTGGGAATATATATTGGTACAGCCACTATGGAAAACAGAATGGAGTTTTTTCAACAAATTAAAAATAGAATTACCATTTGATTCGGCAATTCCACTTCTGGTGTATATCCAAAGGAAATGAAAACAGAATGTCAAAAGATATCTACACTTGCATGTTCATTGCATCATTATTTACAGTAGCTAAGATGTGAAAACAACTTGTCCATCAATTGATGAATGGAAAAGGATTTGTTATATATCTACACAATGAAATATTTAGCCCTGAGAAAGTAGGAAATCCTGCCATTTTTGACAACGAGGAAACTTGAGGGCATTATAGAAAGTGAAATAAGCTAGACAGACAATGACAAATACTGTATGGTATCACTTATATGTGGAATCTTAAAAACAAAACAAAACAAGTCATGCTCAAACAGTAGAACAGCGACTGCCAGGAGCTGAGGGTTGGGGGAAATAGGGACATTGTAGTAAAAGATTACAAACTATCAACTATAAGATGCATAAGGTCTGAAGATCTAACATGTAACATTGTGACTATAGTTGGTAACCTGTACTGTATAGTTGAAATTTACTAAGAATAGAACTGAAATACTCTCATAAAAAAGATAAATATTTGGTATGATAGATGTATTAAGTAACTACATAGTAGAAATCTTTTGAGAAATATACATATAGCAAATATATCAAATCATCATAGCATATATTTTAAATATCTTATATTTTATTTTTGATTATACTCCAATAAAGCTAGGGAGAAAACACCACAAACTAGGTGACTTATTAAAATATATTAATTCCTCATGGTTCTGGAGACTGGAAGTTCAAGTTCAGGATGCCAGCATGTTTTGGTTCTGGTGAGAATCTTCTTCAAGTTTACAGATTACCAATTCTCACTGTATTCACATGGTAGAAGGGGTTAGGGAGCTCTGTGTGGTCTCTCTGATCGGTGCACTAATTCAACAAAAGTTTTGGGTGGACACATTCACATGAAAGGAGTGATGAAACAATTCAGGATTTATTATTACAAAATAGAAGTTTGTAACCTAAACATAGTAATATTTATATATAAAAAAATCAAAATTAAAAAAGAAATATTCCTCCCATGTAGATTCTCTGTTTTAAAAATAGTTTTGCATTACAGCACACTTATAAAAAAGTAAAGAAAACTCAATTATTTATCATAAAGGCAACACACTATTCTCCACTCATATAATACATAATGTCCAGCATCTCAAGCTCTCTTTAGACATCAACCAGATCATGGTTCTATCTGTCTTTGTTGGAGAGTAATAGCATAGTAATTTTTATAGTAATTACTTCTTTCCTTAATAGTTTTACCACCGATGGTTATACCACCTGTTTGCATTTCAAAAATTAGTTTCCTTTTTTTTCTACTTTGAACCTTAAGTAAATGGAATCATAAAGTACTCTTGTGTTTGTAAGATATATATATATATATATATATATATATATATATATAGTTTTGTTTGAATGTAGTTTATGTATTGTATTTCAATATTCCAAATGATACAATTTATCCATTTGCCTGTCTAAGGACAACTAAGAGTTGCTTTCTTTTATAGCTATAGTGAGTAATATGTTTTTGTAATTACTTCTGGTGAGCACAGGTACACATTTCTGTAGGGTAAGTAACAGGATAGGGTAGGTTACAGGATATAATATTGTTTCATTAGATGATTTTCAATTCCCTGATTAGTAAAAGAGTTGAGCAACTTTGAATGTAGTCATTTTACTTCAGGAGTTACAGTTGTTGCTATTTCAAAGTCTATTCTAAATAAAATCCTTTGTCGATTTCATGTATTATAAATACCTTTTCCTACTCTGTGGTTTGTCAGTTTTCTCTGTTAATAGAGTTTTTGATCAATATAAGTTCTTAATTTTAATATGAAATTTATCAATCTTTTTCCCTAAAGGAGTCTATTTTCTGTCTTTTAATCTGTTTTATACCACAATTTCAAGAAGATAGTCTCATATTTATGTCTATAATTCAACTGGAATAAATTTTAATTTATGTATAAAGTATACTTACAATTTTATTCTTTTCCATGTATACACCAATTGTCCATATACAATTTGTTGAAAAAATTGTCCTTTCTCCATTGGCTCAGTGCTATCTTTTTTTGTTAATTAATACCCCTGTAGGTATGGGTCTGTTTCTAGGCTTTCTTGTCAGTTCACTTGATTTTTATCTAAGCTTTCAACCTTACCCCCTCTTTCAATAATTTTAGCATTACAAGTCTTCAAATCTATATTTTTTAATCTTCAAGAATGCCTTGGATATTCTTAGCCCATTATATTTTAGATTCAACCTGCCATCTTTGATGGAAAATTAAATTTATCCTTTTGTGTTTGAAATTTTGTATGGTGGTGCTAAATGGCAGACAAGCATCAAAGCTAAGACTTCAGTTTTTTGTTTGTTTTGTTTTGTTTTGACTGTGTCACTATCCTTAAGGATAGAGTTTGGTGTAATTTTTGAGTACTTTATTTCATTGCGTTATTTATAAATTTAAGTGGTCAATTAAAAACTAAATAATCATAAGATGGATTTTATAAGCCAAACCTTTATACCTGTTTATCCATTCATCCATCCATACAATTTATATACATATATGTGTACATTTATATGCATTGTATACATATATACAACATATGAAACTACAGTTATATCACATTATATCTGTATATGCATACCTATCTGTATATAAATATTCATTGTATATGCGTGTGCAGTGGATAGATAGATGGGCAGATAGACAAATATTTAGATATGTCAAAAGTAGTGACTTTTAACCACATTTGAAATTTCATACAGACTTAGAGTCATAATTGATATTCAAAGATGACTACAACAAAAAATACAAATAGTAACAAGTGTTGGTGAGGATGTAGAGAATTTGGAACCCTTGTGCACTGTCAATGGGAATATAAAATGGTGGAGCAACTATGGAAAATGCTATGGCAGTTTCACAAAAAATTAAACATAGAATTGCTATTTAATCCAGCAATTCCTCTTTTGGATATATATATCAAAGAATTGAATGTAGGGTCTTAAAGAGATATTTGTAGATCCATGTTCAGAGCCGCATTATTCACAAAAGGTAGAAGCAACCCAAGTGTTTATTCATGGGTGAATGGATAAGTAAAACGTGATAAATACATACAGTGGAATATCACTCAATTTTAAAAAGGAAGGAAATTCTAACAAATGCTGCAACATGGATGAACCTTGAGGACAGTATTCTAAGTTAATTAAGCCAGTCATAAAAAAGACAAATACTATATATTCCACTTCTTTCAGGTACCTAGTGTAGTCAAATTCATAGAAATAGAAAGAATAGTGGTTGGGGGGTGTCGGAGGAATGGGAATTGTTGTTTAATGGGTATCGAGTTTCAGTTTTGCAAGAAGAGTTCTGGAAATTTGTTATACAACAATGTGAATGTACTTCACACTACTAAACTGCACACTTAAAAATACGATGGTAATTTTATTATGTATATTTTATGATAATTAAAAAACTCAAAAAATATATCCAATTATAAATGGAAAATATAAAATGTATTTTAGAATGTACAAAACTGCATAATTTGTTAAATTCTGGAAGTTTGACAGTTATAGTGAGAATGCACTTCTGACTCAAATTCCAGAGGTTCATATAATTAGAAAATCAAGGGAATCCTACAGCATAGGTCATCCACATGTTATCCAAATCTCTTTTCCTTCAGAAATATAATCAGTTTGCATTCCCACCCATAGAATTTTGCACATTTTTCAACATATTTTCTTTTGGCTTACTACTCTTTATGGTCTCAGGTGAGCCATTTTGTTTGACTGAAATATTGATCCAAGAACAAAATATATCACTTTTTCAAAATCTTCAAAATATCTATTCCCCAAAACACTTGTGATCAGACTGACATTCTCAAGATTTATTAGGGAGGGGAATCATGGCAACACAAAGGACTGTTAAAGGTTTTTAAGGCATTGCCTTTAAAAAAATGTCCATCAACAGTTCCAGACTATGTTGGTAGCATTTGCCTTTCAATCCACTCTGAGCTGTATTTTGTTGTATGATTCTTTCTATTCTTTCCTTTTCTTTTTCCTTCATTTGTTCTCTACATTTTTTAGGATGATAAGAGCAAAATTTTTTCTGTGTATCATGCAGAGCATATTTCTTTCCCTATTCTGAAGCCACACATTAGGTGAAACAACTGTGGGAATTTTGCATGAGGGGCTCACTTTTTAATTCAAGCAATTTCTGCAGCATTTTTTCAAACAAAGGCCATGTTATTCTTAAGAGGAATCTGATAGTATTATTCCACATAGTTATTGTAGAAGAAAAATATTCTAATATCAAATATTAGTAAATGCCATTCAGCTATCTAAGAAAAGAATCCATAATCCCACTGGGATGTTACAGAAATGCTCAGGCATTAAAACGAATGAATGAATGACATGCAATACTGTAACTTCAAAAAAAAGAAAAACCTTAAAATGTAAAATACTTTAAATTAAAAAATGTTAAATACTTAAAATGATTAAAGGAAAACATGATTTTAATAGATGTGAAAACAGATGGCATAAAATAGAAAAAATAGTAGAAAAATACTACAATTACTTTTAGTTTAAAAGTTAGGGTTTCACATCCTAGCAATATGTTTTTTTTAATCCTACTCAAATGATTAGCCAGTATTTTGTTTTATTTGAAAAACCAAGCTTTTTTCTGTTAAGTAGGAACAAAAGTGGAATAGCTGCTATCATTGCTATTATATAATTTTTTTGATCATTCCAGTTTATTTTAACAATTGAACAATTAATAGTGATAAATGTCTAAATGAAGGAGACAACTTACTGTTTTCAAGAGATTGTTAAATTCAAGAGAGACAGGCAAACAACTGATTTATTATCCAGTGCTAAAAAATAATTATTTTTTTAAAAGATTTTATTTATTTGTTTGACAGAGAGAGAGACACAGCGAGAGAGGGAACACAAGCAGGGGGAGTGGAAGAGGGAGAAGCAGGCTTCCCGCTGAGCAGGGAGCCCAAAGCGGGGCTCGATCCCAGGACCCCGGGGATCATGAACTGAGCCGAAGGCAGACACTTAACAATTGAGCCACCCAGATGCCCTTAAAAAAAATAATTATTAATTTTTGTGTATTAAATCACATTTCCAAGAATTCAGTATTACTATTTTTTTAAGTTTCTAAAATCTTTATTCCTTTTAGAATAAAATATCTAACATTAAATATTTAGTATGTTAGGGATTATGTTGAACATTTTACAAAAATTATTTTATAAGTAGAAATTACTATCCACATTTTACACATAAAATATTTTTCAGATGGCTTAAGAAAATTACACATGTTTACATAGTTTTCTAGTTGTATTTCAAACATTCCAGGTTGAAAATTTTTCCTTTTTAGCATTTCTGCCCCCTTCACCAAGTCTAAATGGATAAATAAAATTATTTTTGCCACAAGATAAATTTAGTACCTTAAATAGATTAAGTGATAGTAAAAGTAAGGATAAATTTAAAACTGTCCTTAATTTATTTGAAATATGAGTCATTTATAATTTTTCACATTTATCTCAATTCTATTTCTTAGCACAGGTCAGGGAGTTCCTTGTTCTAATGTGTGATATTAAAGAAATAATGAGAAATATCACCTTAAAGAAAAATTTGCTTGTTTCCATCCAGTTAGTAAGATATTTGGAATTATCATGAATTTAAACATATAGATAAACCTGAAGGCAAAATATTTTCTAAAATTATCCTACAACAGTAAAGTTGTTAAGGGGTTGCCAGAACCTGTGATGCCTACCTAATCTGAATCGCGAATGTCAAATGTCCACGATCCAGATGTGAATATTTCAGTAAGCCTTCTTCTGATCATTGTCTGTGTGAAAGCATTTGCGATTTCCATCTAGAACAGAAAGTACAAGCAGTAGATATGGCCCAGAGAAACCTTAAGGGCTTAGCTAGGAAACTAAAATTTTCAAGTTTTAACATTGATAGTAGTTACAACCATTTGTTTCAGAAGTAATATTTTAGTTGTAAATTATTTTAATCAAATGGATGGTAACATCCTCAAGTCTACCTCTAATCCCTTGCATAGATCAGTGTGATATTACAATAAGATCATGATATGATTCTTATCCTCAAGGCTTCCAGCCACTTGTGATATCCATCATAGGTTCAAAGCTTTTAATTGCAGAACACAAAGACAATTACAATCTGAAACAAAAGAGGAGAAAACTTTATATACAATCTAGATTCTGGTGGTGTTTATTTGCTGCAACTGCTGGGCAAATACATCATTCTCTTTAACTCCAAAATAATTCTCCTCTTCAGAGCAGTCTTTCAATTGAGCTTGAATATATTTTACCTTCTTTTTTCTATTCATTTTTTTTCTTTTTCAATGGTCACTCATACAATATCTTAATTAGTGAATTACAACATTGGTTCTAGTAATAGCTCTTCTATTGTGGATCAAAAGTCTCTCATGGGTTTTTCTGTCTAGTACAAACCAATTTACGTAGACTTCGAAGTATTGAATGTGAAGACGTCTAGACTCCTAAGGTCTTTGTTGATTTACCTGCTGCTGCATTAATGTTTCTAAACTATTACCAGGTAGCCTAATCTCAGCTATCTGAAACAATTTGTAAAGCCTGAAATCACTGTCCTAATGTTATTTCTAACTATCAAAGCAGTAATTATATCTGCTTCCCAACTTTCTCTTGCTATCGTGGGTTAGCTGGGATATTATTTTATTAATTTTATAATATTATGTACAACAAATGAAAACTTTTCTGTGAAATGACTGATTCTCAACATACTTGCTCAGTTAGTTCTAAATCATTTGGTGTTCCAGAGGAGTCTGCAGAATCTGAGTTTCAAAGGTCTCAGACCTTCTTACAACTTGTCTGTTAGGAGGTAAGAGAGTGAGGAGTGAAGGTAGTCACCTGCAGGTACAAGAACTGCCATTAGGCAAGTTTATATGGTCAATACCAGGACTTTGGTCCCACACCAAAACAAGCAGGTCAGGAAACCATGAGTTGATACTGAGCCCTTCTGCTGGCAGTGGGGCTGGTTCTCTCCATGCCCCAATGTCATTTTTCATGAATGTATATCCTTGAGTCCATAGTCTCCCTCTTATCCATCTGCCTCCACAAAATTACCTGTAATGTTTTGAAGTTCAAAGGATATCTAAGTAGAGAGTTTTTTTCCCCATTTGTTCTGCTTGTTCCTTAGTAAGGCCTTTCAAGTTAATAATTTGTGTTTTTCCTGTCTGGGAAATTCTCTTCTATTTTTTATTTGATATTTTCTTTCTATTGATTTTCTTTTATTTTTCTAGGTTACTGTCTTAGTTTCCTTGAGCTGCTATATAGAATGACCACAAATTGGGTAGTTTATATAAAGAAAAATTTACTTCTTATAGTTCTGTAGACTGGGAAATCCAAGATATGGTGGTAGTATGGTTGGGTTCTAGTGATAGGCTTCTCCCCACTTCATAGGCAATGTTTCTCCCTGTGTCCTTACATGGTGAAAGAGGAAAGCTCATTCTCTGTAGTATCTTTTTTGAGGACACTAATCCCATTCACGAGAGTTCTTCCTTCATGTCCTAATACATCACCTTGAAGGTTAAGTTTCAACATACAAATTTTGGGAAACAAAAACATTCAGTCGTTAGCAATCACCTGTAATTCCCTAGAATCATCTAGGTCTGATCTTTTCTCATAGGTATTTTGGCTCTAAATTCTGGGAAATATTTTCAAAAGAGGCCTTCATCTTTTCTTTTAATCAGTCATGTAAACAATTTCCAATGCTATTTATTTCTTGGTTATGTCACTTTTCATTGTAACATATTTCATGAAAGCAATAACATCTCAAATATCTCAGAGTGCATTAATCGTTTATGATCAGTCTTTATTTGGCCATTCTTATGTGTTTGTACTTTTATCTCATTTTTTAATATATATAAGATTTTTTTAAAAATTCTAGAATAACTTTAAATTTACAGAGTTATTACAAAGATTAAGAATTTCCATATACCCCACAACCTGTCCCTATTATTGACATAACAATGTAGTACATTTATTGCAATTAATGAATATATATATGTGTGTGTATATATGTATATATGCACATAGTGATATGTTGTTATTAGCTATGGTCTATATATTAGATATTCCTACATCCTCAATATTTTCCTCATGCCCTTTTTCTCTTCTAAAATCCCATCCAGGAATGCTTGTTTTCCCATCCAGGATACCAAATTCCATTTAGTACTCATGTCCTCTTATGCTCTATCTATATCTGCTTCCTGGGACTGCTGTATAACGAATTACCACAAACTAGTGGCTTAAAAATAACAGAAATTTATTCTACCACCATTCTGGAGGCTAGAAGTATGAAATCAAGGTGTTGGCAGGGCTCTAGGCGCGAATCTGTTGGATGTCTTCCTCTTGGCTTTCATCATTGCAGGCAATCCTTGGCATTCCTTAGCTAGTAGATATAACACTCCAGGTTCTGCCTCCATTGTAACATGGCCTTTTCCTTGTATGTCTTTTTTCTCTTATGAGGACACCATTCATATTGGAGTTTTATCTATACAGTAAATTAGAGGCTTAGATTATTTCTTTCATAACATTCTTTGCTTTCAACATATGACTTTAATGTTAAATTTCCCTGTAAGTACTGTGTTCTGTGTTCTTAGTTCTAATTACTAAGTTCTGTTTTTATTCCTTTCAGAATACTTTTGAATTTCACTTGAGACTTTTCTTTGGCTCATGTGTTATTTAGAAACCTGTTGTTGAATCTCCAAATATTTGGGCATTTTCTATCTGTATATTATTGATTTCTAGTTTAATTCTGTTGTGGTCTGAGAACATACTTTATTTGATATCTATTCTTCTAAATTTGTTAAAGTATATTATGTCCCAGAATGTGGTCTGACTTTCTGAACATTCCATGTGAGCTTAAGAAGAATTTGTTTTCTATTGTTGGATATAGTATTCTATAGATATCAATTAGGTACAGCAGATTAATAATGTTGTTCATGTTGAGTATATTCTACTAATTTGTCAATTACTGAAAGAGGACCATTGAAGTTCCAACTGTGTTTTATGTTTTTACTTCACCTATTTTGACATTCCTCCTAGGTGTATACACATTTAGAATTATTATAACTTCTTGGAGAATTGATTCTTTCATCATTATGTAATATCAGTATCCCTGATAATCTTCCTGATCTGGAGTTGGCCTTGTCTAACATTATACAGCTTTTTGGTTAATGATAGCATCATACATCTTTCTCCCCCATTTACTTTTCACCTTTATGAGTGCTAACATTTAAAGTAGATTTGTACACAACATATAATTGGGCCTCTTTTGCTTTGTTTTCCCACTCTGACAATCTCTATCTTTTAATTGGCAAATTTAAATGATTTATATTTAAAATGATTATTGACGGGGCACCTGGGTGGCTCAGTCAGTTAAGTGTTTGCCTTCGGCTCAGGTCATGATCCCAGGGTCCTGGGATCGAGCCCTGCATCAGGTTCCCTGCTCTGTGGGGAGCCTGCTTCTCCCTCTCCTTCTGCCTGCCACTCCTCCTGATTGCACTCTCTCTCTGTCTCTCTGTCAAATAAATAAATAAAAATCTTTAAAAAATAAAAAAGATTATTGACATAATTGAATTAGTATCTATAATGTTTCTATCAGTTAATTTGTCATTTTTTTGTTTTCCTTATTTTATATCTTTTCTGCTGTTGAGTATTTTATTTGGTTCCATTGTATCTCCTCCCTTAATATATCAATTATACTTATTTTTAAAAATGTTCTTAATGATTATCCTTTGCAATACACTTTTTAAATTAATCTAGTTTATCTTTAAAGATATATTTATTTATTTTAGAGAGAGAGAGCACGAGTGAGGGGAGGGGCAGAGGGAGAGGGAGAGAGAGAATCTCAGACAGACTCCCTGCTGAGCATGGAGCCAGGACCTGAAATCATGACCTGAGCCAAAATCAAGAGTCAGACGCTTAACCAACTGAGCAACCCAGGCATACCTCTACCTTATCTTTAAATAACACTATATCACTTTACAAGTAGTATAGTTACCTTATAGAGATAGTTCTCAATTTTTCCTACCCATTTCTTCAGTCATTACTTTCATTCATTTCACTTATTCATATGTTATAATCACCCAGCACATTGATACTATTAACTCAAACAAGCAGTTATATATAGGTTAATTAAAAATAAAAAAATTTAGAAAGTTATTTTATTTTCATTTATTCTCTCTCCTACACTCTTTCTTTCTTTATGTAGATATAAGTTTTTAATCTATATCATTTTCCTTTTGCTTGAAAAAAGTCTTTTAACAGTTCTCATAGGAAGATGTAAGATGGAAGTAAGCTTTCTACATGTGAGTTTTTTACAATAGAAGTGAGTACATTAATTTGTAAGCAGATAGTTTCCAGAATCTCTTTTTTTCTCTAAGAACTTGTTTCTTTAATTTATCTTAGTGTTTCTCTTTCTTGGCATATGTTTTCCCTATATGGTCTTTAATATTTATATATCTGTTTTAATTTAAGAAGGAATGTTGTGTTGGTTACTTTATACATTGGTATTTATTTTCTGTGCTATTGCAATATAAGTTTGTTTCACCAAAAAGTTTCCTTCACAAATTAGAATACTTTACTGGGACTCCATGGAAAGGCATGATGGCTCATGAGCTTTCATTAAATGAGAAGGCTGGTCTTACACTGATTCCCCTCAAGTGCTAGAATGAAAAAGATAATTATTCTAGAGGTGCCAATACCATACCAACAGTATTATTTTTTGAAGATAGTTAATTTTATTTATTTAAAGAAAAGTCTTTTGGTATTTGCCTAGATGATAAATGACACTGTAATAAAGTTCTGTTGACAGAGTTTCAGTTAATGAAACTATTTTCATAACCTCCTCTCACTTCATACTCATATATCCAGTCCAAGTCTCTCTGGGGTTTCCTCTTCTCCAATTCTTTCTTCTTCTGCTAGTATTCTGTACTTAAAAATATTCTGGTTTGAATAATCTGCTAACAAGGTTCTCTTTTCTAACTTTTGGGAATGTGCTTATCTTTCCATCTGATCTTGTACCTCTGCTTTAAACATCCCCAAATCTCCCACTCCCATTTCTACCCCACCTCATTTGCTTTGCTTTTAGGGATTTGCCCACATTTTTATTTCTTTCCTATCATATTTGAAGGAAATCAAATTGAATAGATACAAAAGAATTTCACACTTTATATCTGAATATTCTTGTAATTCTTGACAGGAATTTAAGTGACATTCTTTGGCCATTCTATATCTTTTAATGCAGTCATGTTGTATAGTCACAACAGAAATTACCAAGGCACATGGCTGGATTTGGGGGGAAAAATGACATTTGCTAGGACATTGACTCTATGATATATAAGGGTTTCATGTCTTCAAAAACATTAGCTTTGAATTATATATTCTATCGCCTATTAAATTATTATTGTTGGTACACATTTACTTTCCTCTACTTGTAGCTGCAAACTGAATAATATATGATAGACTTGCATGCAGACATATATTACCTTTCCTCCTAGATTGCAAGTTCTTGGGGCATTGGATCACATACTCTTCATATTTGCAAACCACATAAGTAAAGGTTTTAATATTAAAAAAAAATTCTAATGCAGATAACATTTCCAGTGGTGGTGAGCAAAACTGAAGAACTGGAAATAGCCCCTTTAAATCTCCACTCATGTGATTAATATTAAGTTCTTAATAAAAGATCTTCTGAACAAAGATTACTGTGTGTAGTATACAAAGAAATGTTATTCTACTTCACAAATGTCTTACCCTCTTGCTGTCAGATTTTAAGCACCACTGATGCCCTTTCTCCCAAAACCCCTGCCCTCCTGTGCTACCATCACTAATGCCAAGGGAAAGATGGTCACATTGCCTGTGTTGCCTTTATAGAGACCAATGTACTTGGTGGTGGATGTGATATTCATGACTCTTGTTGGAATAATAAATAATGAATGGGTCAACCAAGAAATCAAAGAGGAAATACAAAAATAAATGGCGATAAATGAACATGAAAACAAAATGATCCAAAATCTTTGGGATGCAGCAAAAGTTGTTCTAAGAGGGACATTTATAGCCATTCAAGGCTAGCTCAAGAAGCAAGAAAAAAATTCAAATAAACAACTTAACCTTACACCTAAGGGAGCTAGAAAAAGAAGAACAAACAAAATCCCAAACCAATAGAAAAGGGAAATAATAAAGATCAGAGCAGAAATAAAAGAAATGGAAATTAAAAAAAAAAGAAAGAAAGAAAACAAATCATTGAAAACAGGACCTGTTTTTTTGAAAAGATCAACAAAATTGATAAACTGTTAGGCTTATAAAAAAATGATAGAGAGAGAATGAGAGAGAGACAGGGAGAGCAAGGGGAAGAGAGAGAGAGAGAAAGGACTCAAAATCATAAATGAAAGAGGAGATATAACAACCAACACCTCAGAAATACAAAGGATTATAAAAGAAGGTTATGAAAAATTACATGCCAACCCCCACGTTTATTGCAGCATTATTTACAATAGTCAAATTATGGAAGCAGCCCAAGTGTCCATTGTTAGATGAATGGATAAAGAAGAGGCCACACACACACACACACACACACACCACTACCACCACCCCACCACCACCACAGAATATTAGTCACCCGTAAAAAAGAACAAAATCCTGCCAAAGGCATGGTTGGATCTAGGGAGTATGACACTAAGTGAAATAAGTCAGTCAGAGAAATACCAATACTGTATGATTTCACTCATATGTGGAATTTAGAAACAAAACAAATGATCACAGAAAAGAAGAGACAAAAAAGCCAGACTTAAATATAGGGAACAAACTAGTGGTTATCAGAGGGGAGATGGGTGGGGGGGATGGGTGAAATAGGTGAAGGTGTTAAAAATAAACTCAGGATGAGCACTGAGTATTGTATAGGATTGTTGAATCACTATATTGTATACTTGAAACTAATATACGGTAATTATACTGGAACTTAAAAAACAAATTTTTTAAAAAGTTTCATATTCTATACTCAGTCAAAACAGTGACTAAATCAGAAATAATTTTTAAATCATTTCATCCACATGCCAGCCTCCTAAGAAAAGCTTAATTACACACATACATGCCTATACATGCACACAGACCTCCTTTCTTTTTGTTTTTCTGTGTTTGTCCAGAATTATTGAGTTATAGGGTGTGTATTTAATTTCACTAAGTACTTCCTGACCAACCAGTACTTAATACAAACCAAAAAATTTATTGATTGAATTATTTTATTCTATCAATAGTTCTATCATTGATAGCTTTGTATAATTTGAGCCTATTTTGCTAGATGTGTATGTTCATGATATTTTTGATTTATTACTTACACCAGTATTAATTTCTATATTTATTCCTTATGAGGTTTTCATCTCACAATTTTATTTCTTCTCTTAAAACTACTGCATTATTCTCTGTATTGTTGTTAATATTTGTTTTGTATTTTTGTATGAGTGTTTTTGTTCAGTTATTTAAATGTATCTGTCTCTTAGATATTATGCTGTTGAATCTTTAAAAAACTCTAATTTGAGAATCTTTTTTTTATTCATTTATTGTAGTTACTGTTATATTTCTACTATGTTTACATTTAATATGAGACAAAGACAGAAGAAAATTGTACCATAATGCTAAGGGACTAAGGCATTGGTGGAAAACCTAAAAAACATACATGTTTTTGCATGTGTACAAAGGCTTTTTTTACTTCTTTAGGTGTCTTTTTTTCTTTGCTCTTTTTTTCTATTGTGGCTTCCATATCTTGGAACTCACTGCCTGTATAATCAAAATTATTGTAAAAGCATTGGCCCACCTTTAGCATGAAGTTGGTACCAGTGTGGGCCTCTAGTTTTAATGAAAGGAGACTCCAGATTATATATTTCCTAGCCCAGTTCTCCAGAAAGAAGCCATTCAAGGGTTAAGGCCAAATAGCTGAAGTCTTTAGTGGTCTCTCAAAAACATACTGTTCTCAGGAATATGTGATAAAGGGATTTTTTCTGGTGTTATACAACAAATTACTACAAAGTATGCAGCTTAAAACAACCTGCATTTATTATCTCACAGTCTCCATGAGTAATAAGTCTGGACACAGCTAAGCTGAGTCCTCCACTCAGGGTTTCCCAAGGCTGCATTCAAGGTTTTGATTGGGTTGCTTTCTCATCTGGAGTCCTGACTCAGGAGACCTCAGTCCAAGCCCATTCAGGTTGTCAGGCAGAATCTTTTATTTGCAGATATTTGACTGGGGAATCCAACATTTTTTCTGGCTAGAGAGCATGCTCAGGTCCTAGAGGCTACCCCCAGATCTTAGAGGCTTCTGTTAGTTCCTTGTAATGAGGCCTTTCTTAACACAGTACATATTTCAGCAATCCAGCAAGGAGAATCTCTTTTTCAGTCAGCTTAGTCAGAGTCTTATATAGTATAACAAACAATCACTTGTAATCAAACAAGTGACATCTGAATGTCATGAAGATGACACTCCATCACCTTTGCTATATTCATGGTTAGAAGCAAGTTATAGGTCCCACCCACATTCAGTGGGAGGAATTATGGAGGGTGGGAACATGGAATTATCAAAGGGTCTGTCCACCACAACCTGGTGGAATTCTAGTTATCAATCTTGTATCCTGACCATTTGTGTCTTTTCATGAGAAGTATAACATTTGTTGCATATCATCAGTTTGCAGCCCAGTGTATGCATAAAACATTATAATTCTATGGAAATGAAATCTCCAAGAGAAAGATGAGTAATTTTTGACAAAATCACACCAAGAGTTTTCAAAAATTTTCAAAAATTTCAGGTTTCAAAATTAGGGCAAGGTCATGTGGTTACAGTCAGCTATAAGCAGGGACTTCACACTGAGTACGGATCTATACATCTAGTACACTTGTTTTCAAGGAGGAACCCTGTTGGCAGGGAATTGAACTAATTTTAATGACTAAGGCAGTCTCAGAGGATGCACAGTTTACATGTGGAAGGATTTGAATTGATGAGTGATGTATTGTTTACTAGTCAGATATCTTTGATTTTATATTCTTTTACATAGTGAGAGATAAGGAACTGGAAGGGCACCAAGCCTTCAGTACACTCATATAGATGTAGGATTCAAAATATGAGTTTAAACATAATTTATTTGAGAAAGGTTGACATTTAATAAATAAACATAAAATAAGTGTCAAAAATAATATGATTATCCCTTACACTGAGATGAAGGAAAAACATTAGAATTATCACAAGTCTAAACATCAGGAAAGAAGTTTGAAGACCTGTTTTTGGAACACTTTGACTCAAAGAATTAGATTTGTCAGGAGGCAAAAGGAAAACCACAGTTAGCAGGTTTTAAAAAAAAAAAAGAAAGAAAAGAAAAGTCTTCAGAATTTGGTATGTGAACAAAAAGTAAAGTTCACACTTTGAAAAAAGAACATCAGAAACTCAGGAAGATATATGGGATCAACTTAAAAACAAATTTTGATCTCGTGGTCAAGACAAAAATCTGGGATAGAAAGGGAAAAGACGATCCAACAAGTTCTTTGAACCTACATGTGGTAGAAGAAGAAAGGGACCAAGTTAAGAAAGAGGTAAAATTTTTAAAACACAGATAAACTTTCATAGAGAAGGTAGATATACACCATGCAGAAATGAATTGTAACAAAGTTTCTGCTTCTCTATGAAATAATGTGGGCATAGGAGTGTTTATAGTACTTTCAGTATGAGAAAGTTTTATCAAGGCTTTGGATATTCATGTTCACAATTGTGTATCAGAGCCCATGCTAAGCATACTTTTCCTTACAGCTTTAGGGTACACACAATTGCATCCTCAATTCAGTATTTTGTTGCTGTGAATTCCAGCTAGGAAAAGTTGGGAACTAAAAGTGTTAAAAGTCTTCTGATAGATGATATTTAAAGGCTGAAAGAATTAAGAACCAAAGACAGAATTGCAAAAGTAGTAGCTAATGAAAAAAAAATCAGATTTTTGCTAAAAATTAAAAAAAAAGATAACTGTTTGAAATAAGCTGGGGATGACTACTATGGGAAATGCAAGGCTTTAGACTTTGGAGAGTAGATTGTGGAAAATGTGAGTCCTCTGCCAAGCGAGGCGGGGGTAGAACGTGAGGGTATGAGATAAAGAAAAGCTCTGGGGAGATAGTTTAATTCAATCTTAAGTAAAAGAAATGTAAAGATGAAAATGTAAAAATGTAAAATGTAAATGTAAACGTAAAAAAAAAAACGGAAAGGGGGGACCCCTGGGTGGCTCAGTCAGTTAAGCATCTGACTTGATTTTGGTTCAAGTCAGGATCTCAGGGTCGTGAGATCGAGCCCTGATTAGGGCTCATGCTGGGTCTGGAGCCTGCTTAAGATTCTCTCTCTCTCTGGGACGCCTGGGTGGCTCAGTCGTTAAGCGTCTGCCTTCGGCTTAGGTCATGATCCCAGGGTCCTGGGATGGAGCCCCACATTGGGCTCCCTGCTCAGTGGGGAGCCTGCTTCTCCCTCTCCCACTCCCCCTGCTTGTGTTCCCTCTCTCGCTGTGTCTCTCCCTGTAAAATAAATAAATAAAATCTTAAAAAAAAAGATTCTCTCTCTCTTTCTCTCTCTCTCTCTCTTCCTCCTTCTCTTAAAAAATTGGAAATGGAAATTAAGCAGTTTTCATATTTAGGGTAATGCTTACAGAAAATGTTGGGAACTGACCTCATCATCACAAACTTCTACATTCTGTCATGGAAAGGCAATCTATATCAGTGGTAAACTTCTCCCTTAGATATGGGAAACATAGTGTCATATTTGATGAAACATGACTCCAAATTGGGCATTTAAGTTAAAAGACAATTGGGTACAGAAGAGAAACTAAACCTATTAAGACCTCTTTCTTTTCCTCATCTGCTCTGCCTTCCCTTCCCCTTCCTCTACATTTCCTTCTCCTTCTCTTCTTCTTTCCCCTCCTTCCTCTCTTCTTTTTGTTCTTCATTGTAGATCCCATTTTCCCAAAAAACATTCAAGGTATGTCATTAGCAGACACAATACAGGTCTGATGGCAACATGCACTAAATTCTAATTCATATATTTTGCTCAGGAAAGGATATTTTGCATATATTGAAAACAACTGAAATTGTTTTGACTTGCTCTTGGATTTTCCAATATAATATTTTTTACTAAGTTCAATAAATAAATTTCAGGTTTTATTTCTTAGAATCCATGATGGGACTTTAATACAAGCATGAGTATTATTAATAGCATAGGAACATTGATTTTGAACCCCTTAAGTAGGAGGTGTGGTTAAATGGTTAATGTAATATAAGTCAGTGGTGGTTTTTTTAATAGTATCGTAGGAACTATGAAAAGTGTCATATCGTATTATTAGTATTTAATTGTATATTTTAATATGAGTAATTTTTATAGGAAGAGACTAACATTATGGCCCTTGTGGGAAAAGATTTGCTAGAAGTAGAAAAATGAAATAAAAAAAATGACATTAGGCCTAACTGACAATTTGAACATGGTCATGTTTGAGGTGTTAATCCATTGTCCTGAGTATTTTGGGGTTTAGCTGAGGGAGCTGATTTTTATATCCTTGATGAGCAGTTAATGGCCCATGACTGAAGGTGGCACTTTATTCTAATACTGTATGGGATTTTTCCTTATTGTTCCACTCAGTTTTGAGTGTTTTAATTGAGTTCTCTACTTCTCATTAGGGAACCTTCAAACAAAAACAACAGATTTGAAAAAAAAATTAAAAACTGTACTGAATCAACGATTTCCCTTAATCCCTACTAGATCTTATCATTGTGTATTCCCCTTAATTTCAGAGGTTGATTACCTCCCAGTTAATTTTTAAATAGAATAAGAACATCCCTCACTGTTTTGACAAATTTTATTTTAAAAACTCTACTCTTATGCATAATAAACTGTAGGAAAAAAATCTGTGTTCCTGGTCTATGCCAATGTAATAAATTAAAATATGATCACATAGGAATTTTCTTCTCAACCCTTGAAAATAAAACTTGTACAAATATAATTTAGTCCATTGCATATTGTATATCCAATTCTTTTTTTTAAACAGGTTTTCTCAATATTTACACTATTGACATTTAGGATTGGATATTTCTTTGTTGTAGAGGGGTGCCCTGTGGATT
This sequence comes from Callorhinus ursinus, assembly GCF_003265705.2. Taxonomy (NCBI): domain Eukaryota; kingdom Metazoa; phylum Chordata; class Mammalia; order Carnivora; family Otariidae; genus Callorhinus; species Callorhinus ursinus. Next base: position 46,169,407 of record NW_027397072.1, read on the forward strand.
GTAGAATGCTTAGCAGCATTCCTAGCTTCTGCCCTTGATGAAAATAGCACTTCTTCCAGTTATGACAACTAAAAATGTCTGCAGAGACTGCAAATATTCCCTGAGGGACAGTATCACCCTCATTCCTGTTAAGAATCTCTGCTTTAAATTGACCATGTAAATACCAGTTCTAAACACATTTGAAATAATAGTGGAGGTGAGAGTTTCATAAGAAAAATTTCATTAAAGAAATAGTTATTTGGTTTAGGATTAAAATGATTGGAATCTATGTATTTAAATTACTTTTGTAAATCCTTTTGAAATAATGAATAAAAAATTTAGAAAAATCCATCTCAGCTCTGGGAAACAAGGAGTATAATTGTCCATTAGTTAAAATCTTTTACAATTATTATTATTTTTTTTATTTTAGTACAGATTACACTGAGCTCTTCTCTATTTAGAAGGTAGATTAAACACATTTTTTTGACTTACTGTATATGATATCTCTCTGAGTTGAACGTGAAAGTGATACTCAATAGAATTTCACCAACATCAGATAACATAAAGGCAGGAAATGGAAGATATCATGGGCCAGTGGGGGGCCATAAGAAGACAAATACTGACATTATGAGGGGTTTCAAGGTATGCAAAAAGCCAGCACTTCAGTAATTTACTCTTAGTTTATATTTGATGTAAAAAGCAAGCAAAGTAAGAGAACTTTATCATATGGCAACTAAATTTGAGCAGTGTGCTAAATAGGGAGATAATTTGCCTCATCTCTCTCTCTCTCTCACACGCGCACACACACACACACACACACCCGAACCTACACAATAATGAAATTACCTGAGTGTTGGTGGATCTTCTACCACTCTCCCAAGAACAAGTTGAATTCTTTCCTTGTAATTTTTTTTGGAATTAGTCACATTAATTCTATATTTTCCCCTCTTTATATGGGATTGATATCTTTAAATACAGACTGAAAACTATTACACAGGATTTATATTAGTTCCTGAAAATGCATAAACTTAGATCCTCATGGAAGGAAATTCAAAAAGAGAAAAATCACCAAAGAAAACTAAATCTAATTCAAAGTCATTCAAAATAATCTGAGGGATTGGAGAAAATATTCCCTTATGAAACTGACTTACTGTGAGAAAGAAGTCCAAAAGACTGGATAATAATTTTTAAAACTTCTAATTTGAATTTACTAATGAAATTTGAGATGACATGTCCTCTCTGAAATGGAATAATCTGAGATCAGAAAAGATTGTGTTTTCAGCTAACAGCATGACTTCAGTATCAGAAGGCATAATAATGAAAACAGCACATTGTGTCCTACAGAAATCCACATCAGTGAATTGTAGCATATTATAGGATAGTCTGGGCTAGTGTTTCTCATTTATCTCCATTCTCATATGCCTCCCTTTCAGAGCAAAGCCATCTCATAGGTAAGCAAGTGTGTGTTGATAGACTACAGCCCATCTTTTTCTCTTTGGTTACTTAAGTTCTTAGGAATTGATACTAAGAGTTTACTTTCAGGATACAAGTTTTCACAAACTGTTTGCATTTTACTGCATTTATATTGAGCACCTACTGTATTCAGACATTTTGCTAGGAGATGAGAATAATCAACACAGCTTATAAAGTCTTTGTTCTTGTGGGCTTACATCTCATTGGAAGAAACAAAGTAAAAAATAAATAAATGTAGATTGTTTATACCAATGTGGAAAGCTGAGTAACTTCCTCCCTGCTTCCCAAAAGATGTCTGTGTGCTAATCCCTGGAACCTGTGACTATGATACCATAAACTGTAAAAGGCAAGTTTCATTTATGACTAAAGTAAGGATTTTGAGATGGTGACAGTATCCTATATTATAGAGATGTGTTCAATATAATCACTGGATCTTTATAAGAGGGAAGCAGAGAGGTCACAGAGGTAGAAGGAAGTAATTCAAGAGAGAGAACATATTACATTACTGGTGATGGAGGAAGAGGTCATGAGACAAGGAGTACAGTTAGCCTCAATTAGCTAGGCGGGAAATGTAAGGCATGGATTCTCCCTTAGAGTCTCCAGAAGGGATGCAGGCCTGCTAACACCTTGATTTTAGTCCAATAATATTTATTTCAGACTTCTGACCTCTGGAACTATAAGGTAAATTTATGCTGTTCTAAGCCACTAAGTGATTTGTTATAATGATAATAGGAAACTAATCAGGTTTAAATGCTGTTAAGAAAAATTAAACATAGTAAAGAGTAGAGAGTGGCAGCTATTTTAAATGGACACATAAAAAGAACTTCCTGATAAGGTATTGTTTGTACACAGGCATGAATGAAGTGAGGAAATAAAACAAGTAAATAGCCAGAACTGTGTTCCAGGCCAAGGAGGTATAAAGTCTCTGAGGCCAGAACATGGGTGGTTGTAGTCTAAAAATAGCAAATTGCCAGTGTCACGATAGTGAGGTGAACATCAGGGAATCTAGGAGATACAGTAGAGAAGGTGGGAGATCCAAATTGTTCAGATAACTCATGGGCCATAACAAACTCTTGGCTTTATTTTATGTCTGATAAGAAAATACTGGGATGCTTTGAGAAGAACAATGACACGTTATAAAAAGATTACCTCAGTTTCTCTGTAAAGAAGAAACTATTCAGTCCAAGAAGCCTGGCGCAATTGTCTAGACAGGAAGTATAGAAACATCGTTCCTACCCATATAAAAGCACTTTTATTTATGCATTTGAACATACCTTAATTTAACAAAGTAGGCTTAAACCTGACATTAATAAAGACAATATTTAATTTAGTAAATAGAGTGAAAAGTAAAAATTCTGTTTTGCTTATTTCTGTAGTGTTTGAAATATATCTTCCACATAGAGTGGGAAGTTCATCAAATTATTAACTTTAATAAAAGAGTTGGTACATAAACAAAAACAAGAGAACATATCTAATATAAACACTCACCTCATGTACAGTAATCCTATTGTCATGAAATATTTCTATTTTTAACAGAATTGAAAAGATACATAAAAATGTATAATTAAATTATTTACTGAACACTGGAATGTCATAATCCTCTGAAAAACACATTATTTTTTCTTGATGCTTTAGTTTTAAAAGAATATAGAGGCCCCCTTCAAGATGAATATATGAGAAAAATATTTTGCCATATCCCACCTATACTTCTTTTAAATTTGTTTTAAAAGAGCAAATACCTGGGGTGCCTAGGTGGCTCAGTTGGTTAAGCATCTGCCTTCAGCTCAGGTCATGATCCCAGGATCCTGGAATGGAGCCCCTCATCCCATCGGGCTCCCTGCTCTGCAGGGGGGTCTGCTTCTCCCTCTCCCTCTGCCCCTCTCCCCGGCTTGTGGTTGCATGCTCTCTCTCTCGCTCTAAATAAAATCTTTTTTTTTTTAAGATTTTGTTTATTTATTTGGCAGAGGGAGACACAGCGAGAGAGGGAACACAAGCAGGGGGAGCAGGAGAGGGAGAAGCAGGCTTCCTGCTGAGCAGGGAGCCCGATGCGGGGCTCGATTCCAGGACCCTGGGATCATAACCTGAGCTGAAGGCAGATGCTTAACGATTGAGCCACCCAGGTGCCCCAATAAATAATATCTTTTAAAAAAAGAGAAAATAAGAAATAAAATAAACAAATATCTATCTATATATCTATTTATCTATCTATCTATCATCAGTCATCTATAGAGCGCTCCTCAGGAGAGGGTAACAGATTGGAAATGAAGGTAGTTTGTGCTGTAGGTAGAGAAGCATAAGCCCTTACCCATGGACCGCAGAAAATGGGGAGTCTGATGTGTATTATACTAGGCAAAAATTGGGACACTACTAAGGGTAATTATGCTTGTTAAAGAGTAAAATTTTATCGCAGTTATGTTCTAGCTCCTAATACAAACCCAGAACAGAAAATATTCATCATCTAGGTAAAAGTCCTCCTGCAGAAACTATTTAGTTACTTCTCCAGTCTTTATATCATCCAAGACTTCCAGATTTATACATCATGACTGCAATGGGTATCTCATAGGCCTCTAAAACTTAAAACTTGGTGTTATCAAAGATATCTTGATTTCTGTCATAAACATGCTCTTTCTCAGGTCTTCAGTAATTCAGCATGTCTCCGTTATGCCCCCAAGTTGTTTAGTTTAAAAAAGAGAAAAGTAATTATTTTCTTTTAAATTGTAGTATAATTTGCTTTCTGTACCATATGTAATCAAAAATTATGCTTAATATATTTTATATATGTATATATTCATGGATCCACCATCTATATCATGATAGAGAACATAGCCCTGTGCTCTTTCCCATCAAGGCAAACTCCCACCCCAGAGAAGTCACTATTCAAGTCTCTACTCTGACTTCAAATAGATTTGTTTTGCCTGATCTCAAATTTTAAGTAAATGAAAGCATACCATATGCATTGTTTTGTATCAGGCTTCTTTCCCTTAACATAATGTTTTTGAGACCCATCTCTGGTTTTACCTGTATAAATAGAATTCATTCTTTCTTATTACTATGGAATATTCCATCATGAGAATAATCCATAGTTTGCTATTATACTTTTGTTGACTTTTAGTTTGTACTGTTATTAATAAAGTGTCCAGAAACATTATTTTATAGTTTTGAGGGAGACATAAGATCTCATTTCTTCTGGGCCTATACCTAGGCTTGATATGGCTCAGTCATACCACATTACATTTAGTTTTCATGTATTCTTAGGCAACTCTTTGATGAAACAGTTTTTCAGACTTTTCTTATTTTTGATGACCTTGAGAGTTTGTGGATTATGGGTCAAGTATTTTCTAGAATGTTTCTTAATTAATCTTTGTTTGATGTTTCTCATTATTAGACTAGAAGACTGGGAATATGTGGCTAAGGGAGGAAGATCACATAAGTGAAGTGATAGTCTCATCATATAATACCAAGTGCATTTACTATCCACATGATTAATCACTGTTGATGTTAACCTTGCTGGCCTATTTGAGGTAGTGTTTGTCCGACTTCTACATTGTAAATTGACCCTCCTTCCTTTTTTCCATATTGTACCCATGGGAAGGAATTCACTGTACTCAGGCTGTATGTACTTAAGGAATAAGGATTTGTGCTTCCACACTTGGAAGGCAAAGTATTTACACAAATTATTTATAATTCTTCTACATAGGAGATTTCTTTATTCTTCTCCATTTACTTATTTATTCAGTCATTGATTGGTATCCATATGGATCAGGGATATTTATTTTATATTTTGGTGTACAATCCAACACTAATTATTTTGTTGTTCACATTTTCCAGCTTTGGAACAGCTCCTAATGGCACTCTGTCAGTTGAATCTGGTATCCCATTTAATACCCCATTTGTGTAGTATGCGTGTGGGTGTATGTGTGTGTTTAGTTTTTTTTTTTTCTAGCATTACAAGATGCCTAGGCTCATGTTATATATTTCCTGCTAAAGTCTTAGAATCAGTCCTTTCTGAAGGCATCTTGGCTCCATTTATTGGTATTAGTGGTATTAGAAACCAATATTTAGGTATTATATGTCTTACTACTCCTAGGATTTTCTTAGTACTAGGCCCTATCAACTAATAGAGTAAATACATATACTCATAACCCATGTATATACAATGACTAGTGACAAACATTTCTACATGTAACCTATATATTTATTAAACTAAATATAAATTCATACTGATGTTATCAAATCTAATTCATTACTCTATGGGCCATCCTAGCTTCTTCCCCTTGCTTGTATTTGATTTCCCACTCCACCAGTAAGGAACATGGTTCCTGCTATCCACTATCCACTTACTTAATATTTATTTTCCTGTATACAGATGTAGTGGTTTCAGAATTGATAACCCATACCTCCATCCAGAACAACTTTATCAACTAGAGTACAAAACTTAATACAGGCTATTTTTTTTAAAGATTTTATTTATTTATTTGACAGAGAGAGACACAGTGAGAGAGGGAACACAAGCAGGGAGAGTGGGAGAGGGAGAAGCAGGCTTCCCGCCAAGCAGGGAGCCCGATGTGGGGCTCGATCCCAGGACCCTGGGATCATGACCTAAGCCGAAGAAAGACGCTTAACAACTGAGCCACCCAGGCGCCCCCAGGCTATTTTTTATACTCTTACAGATTCCACTAACATTAAAAATTACTTAAGTTGGTACCTATTTGCCCCAATGCTATTAGTAAATTTGTTTCATATATTTGTAATAATTATATTCATTTGTCACATTCTGAATTCCTTTCTGAAAGTCCCAAGCTCCTAAATAACATTTTGAAATTGCATACATTATGATCTTTGTACTATAAAGTTCTAGGAGTCTTAAAGTCTTCTATATGCCATTACAATTTAAGCAGTATAGATTCACTGCCCTAAAACTCCCCTACACTTTAACTTTTCAACATCTGCTTACCCCCAAAGACTTGGCAACCACTTATCTGTATAGTATCTATATAGCTTTGCTTTTTCCAATCTGTCACATAATTGGAATCATACAATATGTGGCTTTTTCAGACTGTGAGTTTTACTTCGTATGCATTTGAGGTTCATCTGAGTCTTTTGGCAGCTTGATAGATTATTTTTTATTATCACTGAGTACTATCCCATTGTATAGATGTACCACATGTGTTGTTGTTTTTTTTTTTTAAGATTATTTGAGAGAGAGAGAGAAGAGAGGCAGAGAGAGACAGAAAAAAATCTCAAGCAGACTCCCTGCTGAGCATGGAGCCCAAAGTGGGATTCAGTCCCACAAACCTGAGATCATGACCTGAGCCAAAACCAAGAGTCTGGCTCCTAACCAATCGAGCCACTCAGACACCCTATATCCATTCACTTATTAAAGAACATTTTCATTGTCTTCAGTGTTTGATGATAATGAATAAAGATGATATAAACATTCATGTGCATGCTTTGGGTGGCCATAATTTAAAAAAATCAGATGGAGCATAATTGCTGGATAATATGGTAAGGCTATGTTTAGCTTTGTGAAAACAATGGTAAGTTGTCTTCCACAGTGGTTTTATCTTTTGCATTTCCACACACACAAAAAAGGATGAGAATTCCTGTTACTTCATATCCTTTTTTTTTAAGATTTTATTTATTTATTTGAGAGAGAGAGAATGAGAGATAGCGCGAGAGGGAAGAGGGTCAGAGAGAAAAGCAGACTCCCTGCTGAGCAGGGAGCCCGATGTGGGACTCCATCCCAGGACTCCAGGATCATGACCTGAGCCGAAGGCAGTCGCTTAACCAACTGAGCCACCCAGGCACCCTATTACTTCATATCCTTGTCAGCAATTTGTATTCTCAGGTTTTTGGATTTTAGCATTTTTATAAGTGTGTAATGCTATATCATTTTGTATTAATTTGCAGTTCCTTAATGACAAAAGATGTTGAGCATCTTTTCATAAGCTTATTTGCCATCTGTATAATTTCTGTTCAGATATTTTCTTACTTTTAACTGGGCTGTTTTTTTCATTTGGTGAATTTTAGAGTTCTTTGTATAATTTGCATATAAGTCCTTTGTCAAATATGTGTTATGCAAATATTTTCCTATGGTCTAATTTTTTTTTCATTCTCTTAACAGTGCCTATTGCATAGTATAAAATTTAATTATAATAAAATCCAATTATCACTTTATTCTTTCATGGATAATGCTATTTGTGTTGTATTTAAAAACTCATTACCAAATCTAGCGTTATATTGATTTTCTCCAATGTTTTCTTTAAGAAGTTTTATGGCCCACAGTGTGGTCTGTCTTGGTGACTGTTCCATGTGAGCTTGAGAATAAATTTTTTTTTTGCTGTTGTTGGATGGAATATTTATAAAAGTATTAGACAAATTGATTATTTAATCATTGTTATATAAATGAGCCATTTCAGTTGGAATACTTTTGACCTTTCTTCAAGCTCACTAACTTTTTCCTTGGCCAGGTTAAGTCTACTGCTTAGCCCATGAATGGAATTCTTCATTTCTGTTATAATTTTTGTGTTTTCTAGCATTTCCTTTTTATTGTTTCCTAACATTTCCATCTTTCTGCCTGTATTATCAATCTATTATTGTATGTTGTCTCTTTTTCATTAGAACTTTTAACATGTTGGGGCACCTGGGTGGCTCAGTTGTTAAGTGTCTGCCTTTGGCTCAGGTCATGATCCCAGTGTACTGGGACCGAGCCCTGCATCAGACTCCCTGCTCAGCGGGGAGTCTGCTTCTCCCTCCCTTACTCCCCCTGCTTGTGTTTCCTCTCTCTCTCTCCCTCTCAGTGTCAAATAAATAAATAAAATCTTTAAAAACATCTTTAAAAAAAAGAACTTTTAACGTGTTGATCACAGTTCTTTTCTTTTGTTTTTGTTTTTGTTTTTGTTTTATTATGTTCAGTTAGCCAGCATATAGTACATCATTAGTTTTTGATGTAGTGTTCAATGATTCATTAGTTGCATATAACACCCAGTGCTCATCACAACATGTGCCCTCCTTAATACCCATCACCCAGCTACCCCATCCCCCATCCCCCTCCTTTCTGAAACCCTCAGTTTGTTTCCCGGAATCCAGAATCTCTCTTGGTCTGTCTCCTCTGATTTCTTCCCATTCATTTTCCCCTCCCTTCCCCTGTGGTCCTCCACACTATTCCTTATGTTCCACGTATGAGTGACACCATATGATAATTGTCTTTCTCTGCTTGACTTATTTCACTTAGCATAATCCCCTCCAGGCCATGTCGATGCAAATGGTGGGTATTCTTCCTTTCTGATGGCTGAGTAATATTCCATTGTATATATATGAACCACATCTTCTTTATCCATTCATCTGTTGAAGGGCATCTTGGTCCTTCCACAGTTTGGCTATTGCGGACATTGCTGCTATGAACATTGGGGAGCACGTGCCCCTTCTTTTCACTACATCTGATCACAGTTCTTTTAAATCCATATTTTATGGTACTAACATCTGTGTCATGTCTGAGTCTGTTTCTGATGCCTGTTTATGTCTTCAGACTGTTCCTCTTCTTGTCTTTAGGTGTGCCTTATGTGTTTTTGTAGGACAAGGTACATTGGGTAATATGATCTAAAGTAAATAAATAATTATTATGAAGATTTGTGTTAATCTGCTGGATAGTTGTATTTTGTTTAATGTTTGCTTCAGGAATAATTGCCAAAAGCTTCAGATTTCTCTAGTGTTCTTGTTTTTCTTTGCCATTTTGATTTTGGGTTTCCCTAAGTGCTCCTCCTTAGAGAGTCTTCCTGTTGCAGTGCTTTAATCTGTAATCCACTGCTATTGTACTGGGGCCCTTTTGTGTGGTGGTAAGGTGTGAAGGAGAGGAACAATTGTATGATCTTATGATTAAAACTCAGTCTCTTTATAGAACTGTGTCTGTGGGATGCAACCTTTACAAGTATTTCTCCATTGGAATAGCCTTTTCTTACCTTAGATGAGATAGGTGGTCAGAGAGGGCCCGAGTGGGAGTAAAACCCCTTCACATGTTGAGATGAAGCTATGGTAAAGTCTTTTCTCTTGAAGGATAGTCCTTTGGTATGGAGAATGTCCTGGGTATATTTCATAATAATTGTCTTCCCCTTCTGCTGACAGAATATTGAGGGGCCCTTTCATCTTAAAAACATGGAGGGGTCCCTGAAGGTAAACCCCACAAATGTGTGGGAGCTTCCTATGACTGTGGCTCCCAGGAGTTTCTCACTGCCATGCTTCATCTGAATTACCATTTAATTTTTACTCACAGCTCTCAGTTGTGTATCTCTGGTTGTATCTTCTTCTTCAGATTTCTGCAACCCCATTTCTCTGATGGATTAAAAAAAATCACTAATTTTTTTTTGTTCAGCTTTTTCTCATTGTAAGGACAAGACTGAGATTTTCCGAGGTTCTTACATTTCTGGGCTTAAACTGGCAGTCTATCATTCAGTTTTCATTTTCATTTCCCTGATGTTAGTGATGTTGAACACTTTTCATATGTTTAGCCATTTGGCTCTGTGTGTGTGTGTGTGTGTGTGTGTGTGCAAAGAAAAAAAATGCTACTCAAAGGTAGGAAGATGACATTTGCAATACATATTGATGAAAAGGGACTTGTTTCCAGAATAAAGAAACTCTATAAGTCAGAAAAAAGGACAATTCAATGAAAAAGTTGCTCTTGATAGAATTCATTTCTCTTTCATCAAGATTTATTGACCATATATACAAAGGATTCCCTAAGTCTATCCACTTATCTTACTCTGTACTTTTTTTCATCATAATCCAAAATGCCATCACCTTTTATTTGAACACTGTAATTTCATCCAAATTTAGTCTTTTCTTCCAAGCTCAATCCTCCAGTTTCCATCTTCCAGAGTTAGACAGAGTGATTTTAAAAGCATAAATATCACTTAATTTCCCAAATTAAAACTTTACAGTGGTTTCCAATCACAAATAAGATAATATCCAAAGTTCCTACCATAGTCTCCGAAGCCCAGGATGGTGTCACTCACCACTTTAGTTTCTTACACTATCTTCTCATGGATTGTGCTCTATTAATTCTGGCCTTCATTTTGTTTCTTATACATACTGAGAATATGCCTGCCTTACATTATTCCCTCTGCCTGAAATAATTTTTGTGTTTTGAGCTCTTCTTGTCATTTAGGTTTCAGCTTACATGTCATTTACTAAAAGAGATTTATTCTTACCACCCAATTTAACATAATCTTCCATATCAGTTCAAATGTTTATAGCTATAAGTAAGAGAAATTTTTCTTCAACTGGCTTAAATCATAAGAATGATAGATAATTTCACTTAATAAAAAGTCCTCAGGATTGGCTCTGGGTATAATTTCTGAAATGACTCAATGATGTCATCATAGACCCCGTTTTTCCATCTTTTTGCTAAATAACTTTTATGGCTTCAGCTCAGTGAGTATTGAAGTGGGGAGCATGCAAAAGCCACTGGATAGGCAACTAATGATGACAGCCAACTGCAATTCCTTCTCTTATAATCATTCTCTTTGATAGCCTCTTGTTCTCTATCTCAGCTTGGCATTTTACTATTTGATATTTTCCTGTTTATTATTAAGGGGAATTGCATTATGATAAAAAAAATTACAGGCTCTAGAGTTCCCCTGCTTAAATTGAATTCCTTATGCAACTTCTTCCCAGCTGTTTGACTTAGGAAATTTACTTAACCCCTCTGTGTCTCAGTTTTTCATAATAAATAAGAATCATTATAATAGTTTCTATATCAAAGCATCATTGTAAGGATTAAATGAGTTAATGTATGCAAAATGCTCAACACAGTACCTTTTGCATACACTGTATGAAGTTCTATTTTTTCAATATAATTTGCTGCTTTTGTAGCCTCTCCTTCCTCATTCATACACACACACACACACACACCAGAAAATAAGTTCTAACAGAACAAATATTTTATATAACTTTGTGCAGAAGAGTTAATTTAGCATGCCTAAGGCTACCATTCTTAGAAATTCTGCTTGCAAGGTAGGCCCTTGTCTGTATCTGGAAACTTGGGTTTCAGGAGGGTTCTGATGATTCCCTAACTGGTAAGAATGGCTCACTTGCCGTAAACTGTACAAACAATATGGTTTATGCTGGACACCTGTTTCCCTTCAGGGAGTCTGAAATGTTCATACATGTTAGGCAGAGATTACCTGTGTGAGCTGCACCCAATAAAAACCTTTGTTACTGAATCTTTAATGAGCTTCCCTGAGAGAAAACATTTTGTGTGTATTGTCACAGCTCGTTACTGTAGGAATTTATTATGTTCCACGTGTCTCCACTGTAAGAGGACTCTTTATATCTTGTGTCTGGTTTCTTTTGGACTTCACCCTGTGCACCTCTTCCCTTTGATAAAATTATTTTTTTTCCTTTTGTTGTAATAAATCATAGCCATGAGTACAACTACATACTGAGTATTGTGAACCTTCCTAGTGAATCCCCAGCCCTGAGGGCATCTTGGGGAGCCTGACATAGCCTTGTTTACCAAAATCTAGAATTGTGTCTTACAGTAGATTTTCAATGACAGTTGGAAAAGTTTACAAAATAAAAAATAAATGAATAATTATAATTTATATGGTCACACAGGCTTAGGAGAAGATAAACTTTAGCAGAGGGTAAGCTCCTTTCCACCAGAGAGATGATGTTCTTTGATGGCTCTGTACTTACCACAGTTTATCGTAAAAAACTCAATGTCAGAATAATGGGCCATGAGGAAATTGTGAGAAGGAACAAATTGTGACTATGAACAATATCATTATGTCCACCAGCTTTTGGTCAATGCCTTAATCATCAGCATAAAATTGGTGTGGAATATAAATTCTGGAATGCTATGATAAAAAGGCTACTAATAAAATATAATAGGTATTATGGCTAAATCTGAGACATTATTTCCACTTCAGGTGGTTAGCCTGAGGTAAGTAGAGCGAGATAAGTAAGTTAAGTAGGAAGCCTTAGTTCATTTTAAATGCATGGAATATAGGAAAACACATCCTATATGTTATTCACATGCAAAAAAGCAGGGATTCTAGGGAGACATGTTGGAACAGTATCAGTGTTCCATGCCGGTGTCCTGCACAGAACTTAAACACTTTCAAGAGCAACCCACAAAATACTGTTTTGTATACTTTTTTTTCCCTTTCTATTTCTATTCCCTAATGTTATGCTTGGCAGGTAGTAAGCGCTCACTAGAAGAGAGTTTAGAATTGTGTCTACCATGTGGTAGGTAGGTCTCTTAGAGATTTCCAGGGGAAAGAGCACAAGCAGAAATAGAAGAATTTGAGGTCCTTAACATAACACTATTTCTATTTTACTCTGTATTCAAAGTACCTACTATAGTGTCTTGGACGAGAAAGGAAGCCAGTAAATACTTTTTGAAACAATTTTAAGTTGCCTAGTTTGGAAGATGGAGGTGCAGTCATGCCATACTGGAAAGATTATTAGCTGGGGTCAGAAGATGTCAATTCAAGTCCTGACACATTCAGATGATATTGATGAGTTATTTATTCTGTAACTTTCCTTTTTATCCATAAATTGAAACTAATCATTGAGCATTTATAAGAATTAAATGAAATAGTGTAACTTAGGAAAGCAATTTTACAAGCACTTTAGAAAGGCTTAGGCAGTATTATTAAAATCTAAGGATGTGGTAAAAATGAAAAAGTAATATTTTATCACATTATACAATGGCTTGAATGTTAGAGTTTATTTATTTATATAACAGCAATGGAATTTTTAGCAGTAGATTGGAATGATTTTTTTGTGTATGTGATTGAAATTAAAAAGACTTTGCTTTTCTGTGACCAAGTATCTTAGAGTAAAGAGAGCCTAGAAAAAAAGTTGCAAGTTTATTGCAGAAATTTAGATAAGAAGGGTGCCTGGGTGACTCAGTCAGTTAAGTGTCTGCCTTAGGCCCAAGTCATGATCTCAGGGTCCTGGGATCGAGCTCCACATTGGGAGCTCCACAGGGAGCCTGCTTCTCCCTCTCCCTCTGTTACACCCCCTGCTTGTACTTTCTCTCTCTGTCAAATAAATAAATAAAAAAAATCTTAAAAAAAATAAATTTAGATAAGAAATAAGCATTGATGATGATTACAAGAGTGGAAATGTAAAGAAAATGATGAGTTGAGAGTTTTAAGAATTTGTCTAGATTTCTTCCTAACACCTATTAATTTAGTCTTTCATTTCCAACTAAATAATATCTTATTAATTTATAACCCACATTTAAATTCTTTAAATATTTTTTTTAATTTAAATGTAAATTCTCTAAATATTTTTACATTTGAAATTTGTGAAATTTCATCGCTTCTCGGCCTTTGGCTAAGATCAAGTGTAAAATTTGTGAAATTTCTTCCACTATATTTTAAAATCCCTGGAAACAGTAACTATTTGGTTGTATACCACCTGTTTCTTTGAGTAATCTATAGTCCTTGGAAAGGACTTTTCAAAGAGTCACATTCAACAAAGACTTTTTGAAGGAAAAAAGAAACGAATAATTGAATAATTGAATCACTGATGTTCTAAATATTACCACAGGAAACTAATAGATAACAACCAAATTCTAGTACTTCAGAAATTAAGAATTCATTATAAAGTCCAGCATTTTTAGTTTTAAGTAAATTTTAACTCTTTTTATTAAAAAAAGCTATATTTAAAATTTTGAGAAAAGAAAGTGCCCCCTATTTTCTTAAAAGCATTTTTTAAGGTCATATGAATTGTGATTGTTTCTTACTATTGAAAGTTGCTGTGGGGCACCTGGGTGGCTCAGTCATTAAGGGTCTGCTTCAGCTCAGGTCATGATCCTGGGGTCCTGGGATCAAGCCCCTCATCGGGCTTCCTGCTCAGTGGGAAGCCTACTTCTCCCTTTCCCACTCCCCCTGCTTGTGTTCCCTTTCACTGTGTCTCTCTCTGTCAAATAAATAAATAAAATCTTAAAAAAAAGAAAGTTGCTGTTTTTTTTCTGCACATTCAACTGTTTGAGGAAACAAGACTAAAAATCAAATACGGTAACATTTTCTTTCACTTAATTCAAAAGGCCTCTGGAAAGTAATGAGATTTATTCTTTGAATTACTTTATAATTGTTCTTTTAACTACACTGTGATATTTGATAATTTCCAAATGATTTTGCTTTAGGGAAAGTGATTTTAGCCCTTGAAGAAAATTAATTACCTTTACCTAAATAAAGAGCATTTTATATATTTTATGTGAACTAAGGAAATATTTTTAAGGTTAATTAATTTGTCTTCTGACAATTACAGAGAAACTTCGGAGAAAAAAATTGTTTATGTATTCAGGTCAGTTTTGCTTATGCTAATACACTGACATACAAGGAAAATATCAAATTCTTTCAATCATACTTGAAGAAAAGGAATTACACTTTTTCTCAGATATGAGGTATAGGAGCATTGTGACTTCAACTCTATTTTATGATCTAATTTGCTTTCTTTAAAATCTTTCACCAGGAATTGTGCTAGTCAATTTAACAAATGCTTCATTTACTCTAGAAAAGAATAAGTCTATTATTTTTCCTTGATGTTTTCATTTGTTAATGCTCTTCTTTATATTAGATTAAACTCTCCAAGACTTTGTAGATAGGCATATGGAGAAATATGAATATGTATGCATCTTGAGAAGTATAGTTGGTTAGTAATCCCTAGGAAAAGATGGAGAGGAATAACACCAACCTATTAATAGTGGTTACTTCTTGGGGAAAGGAATGAGTGCAGGAGAAGTAAGGTGAATATATATGGTCTTCTACTATTTCATATTTTTCTTTTGATGTTGTTTCTTTCTCATATTATTACTGTTCATGCTATTTGAGTAGTTGAGAATTTATACATCTTTTACGTTTATTATTCATATACATTTGTAGAACAGTAAAAATAAGAAAACCTCTTCTTCCTCAACCCCTCAAAAAAAAGTGCCTATGACAAAGAAAGTACAGAGCAAGTACATAAATATTTACAGAAGAATCAAGTACACAATTCTAGAATTTACAATATAGTCATTATGGTCATGAAACACTATAATGATCATATAATTTAAATCAGTTAAAAATGTTTACCTATGTTTTTAAAAAAATAATTATTGAGTGTGTTCATGTGCTAAGCACCATGCTTGGTGCCTGAAATACCATAGTCAAGAGAACAGACCAAGTACTGAATGATAAGAGCTTCCTTTTTAGTAGAGGAGGACATTACAGAGATATATGTAAGAACAAATCACCCAACAAGATAATTGCAGGAAGAGACGGATTCTATGAAAGAAATAAAAAGGATGATGAGACGTGTAGTGACAATTGATAGTTGGAGGTCAGAGGATAAGGGGAGTGATTTGGAAAAATAGTAACTCATGTAAGACTTGAATGATAAGATGAAATAAATGTGAAGAGTTAGAAGGCTGAGCATTCCAGGCTGAGGAGATAATATCCAAGTGTATGTGTTATGAGACATAGTTCCAAGACATAGATATAAATAAAGTACAAATAATTTTGACTATTCCAGAAGAGGATTGAAGGTGTGAAATATAAGGAAGCAAGGGAGAAGTTGTAAGAGAAGAGGTTGAAGTAAGAAAAAAATCACGTAAAACTTTGAAATCTGTGATAAAATTTAGATCTTATTCTGGTCACAGTAAAAAAAAATTAGGGATTTTAAATTAAGACAGTGACATGAGTGCTTTACATTAAGCAATTATTTTGGGACTTTCCAGAGAAGAGAGTATAGCTGGAAAATTGTGGACACAGGCCAGTTAGGAAGCATTGTTATTATGCATATAAAAGATAATAGTGGTAGCTGTGGACACAAAATTGGATTGATTTGAAATTAGATTTAATCAAATGAAATTGTCATTTTTGACAGTTCACAAAACAATGATCAATAATTTTGTTATAATTAATACTGATATTTGGATGATCCAGCAAAAATAATAAGGGAAAGTGCATAGTTAGTAAAAGGTGTCAAGGGAAGTAATGAAACCAGGAACTACCTCTGGATTGCTGGCTTGATATCTAGGTAGTTGGTCTTAAAGTTAAGATTTGGATTAAATGGGTTAGAGTGTGAGAGGCCAGTAACTCTACTTGGACATGATAATTTGGGATAATTATTGCTTATTCAACTGAGATGTCAGATAGGCCATTACAGGATATTCTGGAATACAGTGAATAACTGAGACTGTAGAATGATAAAATTTCAGTGCCTTTAACCTTGGACAATTGGGGAAAATTTTCATTCAACTTCACAACTTTTAGCAGATAATTCTCTCCCTTGCTTCAGTAGTGGCAATTGCTCCAAACTTACTTACATTTTATATTCTCCTTCATTTCTTAAAAAAATAAATCAATATTTCACATTCTTAAATGATTTCCTTTAAAAACCATGAAATACCAGAAGCAGATACACTAACAGGTTAATTCATTTCCACATTTGCATTTCTTTCTTTTATTTTTTTCTTAAAGATTTTATTTATTTATTTGCTAAAGAGAAAGAGCACAAGCAGTGGGAGCAGTAGGCTGAGGGAGAAGCAGGCTCCCTGTTGAGCAAGAACCCCCCCCTACCCGTGCAGGACTCTATCTCAGGACCCTGGGATCATGACCTGAGCCATCCAGGGGTCCCTCCGTATTTGCATTTTTTATCAGATGCTTTTATCTACTTGGACTCTTACCCTCATCTTCCAGGTAATAGAATTGCCTACTGTTATATTCAGTCACTACAATAGCATGCTATATTTAAGAATGAAATTCTGGGGGCGCCTGGATGGCTCAGTTGGTTGAGCATCCAACTCTTGATTTTGGCTAAGGTCATGATCTCAGGGTCCTGGCATCCAGCCACAGGTCAGGCTTCACTCTATGCATGGAGCCTCCGGGGATTCTCAATCTCTCTCTCTCTCTGTCCCCTCCCCCTACCCCCGCTCACGCACAGTCTCTCTCCCTCTCTCAAAAAAGAAAAAAAGAATGAAATTCTGTTCTGAAATATATCTTATATACTCATAACTTCAAATAATCCAAATGTTTATGGATGTTTACATAAACATAAACATATACATATACATATGTTAAACATAAACATATGTTTATGTTTAAAATTCTAACTCTGATCTTTTCTATAGGAGAAAAAATTAGATTTAGATAATCTAGAAGACACATCATTTGATTTATTAATACATAATCATCCAGTTGGGATTCTTTTTAAATATTTCAGACATTTGTAAATATTTTTCATGTGTCTATATAGGGAGATATATACCTGAAAGTCCATGACAGCATTGTTATCTAGCAAAAATGTAGCATATTCATACAAAGTAATGCTATATAAGAGCGGGGAAAAAAAGAACCCAAACTGAGTGTTATCAACCAAGATAATCCTTATAAACAGCATTTTTAAAATAAGCAAGAAGCATAAAAGTTCAGAGAACACGAAATTATAAAAATTTTTAAACACATCAGTATTATATATTGTTTGGAGGTATCCACATATATTAGGAGTGTAAAAAAATATATGTGAACAATTCATCAAATTTACTGTTGTATGTATTTCTTAGAGATACAAAGGAAGTAATAATGCATTTAGGATTTCAAGGCAACTAGATATTTATGGGTGAAGTGTACATAGGTAAAATTGTGTTATTTCATGTCTTTTTCCACACTTATATATCTCTCTCTATATATGATATGTAGATATATATAATATATATAGATATAGATATAACCATAGACAAATATATATAAAATTAGATTTTATTTAAAAATAATTGTATTTAAAATTTAAATTTAAATTTAAAAATAATTATATATAATAATTATAATTATTTTTTAAATAAAATCTATCTACTTATCTAGATATATAGATTTATACACACATAGCACACATAGGCACAAATACATTAGATAATCTCTTCTTCTGTATTCAAGTGTCTGTAAAATAACAAAAGAAATTCAGTGCTCTTTATCTCTAAAAATACTAGAATTCTTCTTATTTAATGTTGTTCTGAAAATGCTAGCCAGTACATGTTAAGAAGGTATTGGAATAAGGTGTGTCAATGTTGATATATGAGAAAATATGATTGTAAAGCTCAGGTCCCAAAAAGTTAAAGAATATTCGAAGGCTGATGTTGGTGATATCATTTTAAATGTAAGGTAACCAGTATAAAATTCCAGTTGAAGTATTAGAATTGTTTAATTGCTGTCTATTGAAAATTATTAAAGTTCTGGAAGAATTAAATGTTTGAGATAGCCAGGAGGTACATAATTTTTTTTGAGGAAATACTAGCTCTTTCAGATAGTTACAGTTTTTAACATGCTTCAGTTATCAAAACAGAATGGTGTTGTCAAAGAAATAAACACATTAATCAAAAAGAAGTATGTAGATGGGTTTTGTGATAAAGCTTGTATTTCAGATCATTAAAGGAAAAAAAAAGATGAATTGTTCATTAAATTGTTTTGGGAAAGATATGAATCAGACTTCAACCTTCTAAATTGCATATAGAAGAAAGTTTTGTGTTTAAGAAAGAACGTATAGAATCTGTGGTCAGGTTGTTGCATGGATTCAGCCTGAGAATCTCCCAACACTTACTCTTTGCATTCATTCCAAGCATGTAGCAATCATGAATGGGTTGCACTACCAACAATCAGAAACATATAGACAGTTCTGTGGATCTGTGCCCCCACCAAAAAACAAAAAAGTGAGAATTATGATTGAAGTTATAGGGAAAATTGAATTAGAGTTATGTGGAGGGAACCCAGATTTCTATCTTCTGGAGTCCCTTGTGGATAGGATAGGAGCCAAACTCCACGTAAACTTGGGACTTGGTTGAAGCTCTGTGCTCAGGGACAGAAGATGAGGGGGTTTAAAAAAGGAATGTGCTCTCCGCCAAATACTATAGCTGTTGCTGAGCACCTTTTGGGGGTAGCCCGAAGCAGAAAGCTATTCAGCCAGGACCTGGCCTAATAAGACTATGGGCTTAGGTATCTCCTGAAGGTTGAGACCCTTTATCACCAATCTGAGATCTCTTTATGAACTGATAAGCATAAAGGATCATATGAGAGGAACTTAAAATTACAGTAGTAATAAGAAGGAATCATCCTATTCAAGATAAATTAACAAACACCTTTCAAAACACATGTGAAAAATTAATCTCATGAAAATAGTTAAAGAAAAAACTCTTTAAGTTAGAGAATTCATACCCCAACAAATAGAAATAAGAGAGTAACCTGAAGGGGATTTTATGATAATTATATTTTAAATTCAAGTAAGAGATAAATGACAGCATTATAGTTAAAAAACAAGATCAATAGAATATTATGAAAAAAATATATGAAGAGAAAACCAATAATAAAAAAGATAATGTTTGTGCTTCAAGACAGAAGGGGAAAAGATGAAAAGTTAAAAATAAATAAATAAAACAACATGAAAATTAGAGTGAAATATCCAGAATTAAGTAATAGAAGATTTGGTGGGAAGAAACATTTTCAGAGTAATGGCTGCAAAATTTGCTGGATTGGAGAAAGATGTGCACTCAACTGAACACATAAAAGGAAACCAATTTAAATACCAGCAAATGCATAACCAGAACATGGTGGTGATGTAAAATATCACAAAAAACTTAAAAGCATCCAGAGAAAAAAGACAGATAATCAATGAGAGAAATGAACATAACAGCAAGCTTCTTGCAGTGATTATAAATATCAGGGTTAATCGAGTAAAAATTCCATAGTCTGAGACACAGTAATGGAAAACCCTGAAATCTAAACCCATATCCAGTAGCATTCAAGAGAGGAATGTTGATACAATTTGAAATAGTATCACTCTCAGCAATGACTCCAAATGGTGTCAGCAAGAATGGCAAGAATGAGAAGAGAACCAAGGAGAAAATGGTGGGAAGAAAGAAGCAATAATGAGCTACATAACTGCAAAGAAATAGGTTATTAAATCCAATTTGGTAATGAGTCTGAGAGTTATTATTTTCCTGTTGTAAAAATAAAATCAATATTTTAGCTTTTAATAACATGAAAGACAGAATAGTTAAGAAAGGAGAGCGATTGTCAAAGAAGTTGATATGTTAATTTGGTTCATTTGGCAAGAGGACAGAGATGCTGAGTAAATTTAGAATGTTTGAAAAAAAACATAAGCACGTTCAAAATTTATGGTTAAATTGTAAGAGAAAATAAATGCATTCTTTAATTTCTAAACAGATAATGTAAAAAAAGAAAACTTTCTTAATCCTACATACAGTGTGATATAAAAAAAACAAACAAGCAAACAGGGAACAAACACAAAAGGTATAGATATTAGAAGCCCAATAATAGAGGCTGAACTATATCAAAATCATAATATTTGTGGAGCTATAACTTTATTCAATTAAAAGAAATATCAAATGATAATAAAAATGTATGCCTGAACATTTGAAAAGATAACACCACAAGGTACAATTTTTACAACAACCAATAAAAATCAAAATATTGAATTAGTAATCAAAACTACACTGATCAAAAATAACAGGTCTAGATTATTTATAGCAAGTTTTACCATAAATTTTAGAAAGTTAATGACTTTTATTTGAACTGTTTCTGAGTACTGGAAAAGGGAAAGCTACCTATCTTATTTTATGAAAATAGTGTAATATAGATGTAAAAAAATGAATAAGGACAGTTTAATAAAAGAAAACTAAAAGAAAAGTTCAAATATAAATGTTAGGCCTTCCCTCACATTTGTAGAGCTCCAGGTCAGAGTACAAATGGAAGTGAACATAAAAGGTAGGTAGGTAGGTAGAGAGAGAGGAATTTGAAAACTACAAAACAAAATTAAAACCAAAATAATATGTAGTCTTTGTTCCTTCCCTGACAAACATACCTATATAAGGATCTGGATGTGGCATATTGAAATTTAGAATTCAGTGATTCATTCAAATTCCAGGTGTAGATATGTTATTCCAAGGAGAGCTAGATCCTGTTTCCTGGCTCATGACCTGTCCCTTGTTTTTCTACCAGTATTTCTATACTACACTGTGAGTGGCTTCTTATATACTATGGACAATATCCAAGCTTGTATGCCAAACTCTGTCTACATCCCCTCAAAACAGTTGTCTCTTGTATATGTCTCTGATCCAGGGAAGAATACATACCTATAGAGTAGTTCAGCCTCAACAGGAAAGACATGGGAAAAGGCTCTCTTAAGCCTGGTAGCAGGGACAAGGCCATTGCAGAAGGCCATTCAGGGATCCTGTGCATCTAGATATGGTTTGAGGGGTTGTGGGCTTTATTTGGGCACATTCCCTTGATCCTATGACTGTTTTACCATTGTGAAAGAAGCATAGTTTATTTTGGGTCTAAGGGTGTTTGATAAATGCTGGTACAAATAACCTTAATAAAATACTTAGTAAATTAAATTTAAAATAATAATATATCATGACCAAGCAGGATTTTAAGATAGAACGTGTGCTTGTATAATCCACTATATTTACAGATAAAAGAAGTAAACTCATTTCACATCTCAAAAAATGTGAAAATGCATGAAAAATTAAATTCTTTCATGATTGAAAAGATAGTTTTTTTAAATTGGAAATTGAAGAGTACTCTATCAACTTGTTAATTATTTATATACATAAGAAACATCAAACAATGCTAAACTTTGACATTTCCACTAAGGATACCTCCTTTTGCCCACATTTTTCAAAACTGTACTTTGGCCTTTGTTAATTAAATAAGAAAAGGAACAAAATTGAAATCATTTGCAGATTTATTTGCAATTGTATATGCAGAAAATCTAAAATAATCTGTAGACTATTGAAATTGGTAACTTAACTCATCAAGTTTTTGGCAAAGAAAGCAACATAAAAATCAATAAAGCTGTATTATACAAGCAGTAATTAAATAAAAAAAAATAATTTTAAAAGTATATAACCAAGGGGCGCCTGGGTGGCTCAGTCAGCTAAGTGTCTGCCTTCAGCTCAGGTCATGATCCCAGGGTCCTGGGATCAAGCCCCACATCAGGCTCCCTGCTCAGCCGGAAGCCTGCTTCTCCCTCTTCCACTCCCCCTGCTTGTGTTCCCTCTCGCTGTGTCTCTTTCTGTCAAATAAATAAATAAAATCTTTAAAAAATAAATAAAACACAAACACAAAAGCAATATAGGAAATCATTGATAAATTTGATGGCTGTCAGAATAAGAACTTCTGTTTTTTGAAAGAAACCCTTAGAGGATTAAAAGATGTATAGTAAGTCTCCTGAACTTACTTATCATGTGTAACTGAAACAGTGCTCTTTGACCCTCACCTTCGCATTTTCTCCTTCCCCCAGCTCTTGACTACCACTAATCTAGTCTCTGCTTCTATGGGTTTGATGATTTTAGATTTCACATAGAAATGAGATCATACTGGATTTGTCTTGTCTGGCTTACTTCACTTTGCATAATGTCCTCAGGTCTATTCATGTTGTTGAGAATGGCAGAATTTCCTGACTTTTTAACCCTTTTTAATTTAATGGGAATTCCCTTCCTATTGTGTATGTGTGTGTGTAACATTTATACATGACAAAAGAAAAAGGATTAAAGGATTTATATCCAAAATAAAGAATCCCAATGATAAAATTAATAATTAAATTTGAATAATTGGCAGGTATAATAAAATATGCATCAATCATATTAAGGGACTTTAAACTATAATAATACAATAAAGTATACTGTACTCTCACTCCACTCACAAATTTTAAATATTGAAAACATGAAGTGTTAGGAAGGAAGCAATGAAAGGGAAAAATCTTAAACACTGCTGGGTGAAGTATAAATTCATACAGTACTTTTGGAAAATTATTTGGTGTTATCTAATCAAGTTGATAACCCAGCAGTACCTATAAAGTATGTTATAAACAATGATTGTTCAATAGTAGAGGTAAGTGAAATCATGAGACAAGACAATAAAGGAAAGTATAGTCTCCTTGCATGACTTCACTCATGGGGTTAAAATTATGAGAGCAGCATGATTTCAAGTGTGGATAAAATCCCTAAGTCCCGGGTTTTGACCAGCAACAACACTAACTGAGAGCCCAGTTTTAAATGTCACAGATGTACTCTGACTCAGGGGCTGAGGAGGAGCCACATGGAAAATCAATCCCTATTTTCAAGTATGCGAGAGAAGCTTGACCTTTGAAATGAGGGTAATTAGACAATTGAGTTGCATATATAATTCTTGCAAGTTTATCCCACAAAATACTCAAAAAATGTATTTCTACCGCCATTCTACCTACCACCTTTTCTTTTGCGTGTTTGACATTTTTTTCTTGAGTAAAGAGTATAGTTATTTTCACATATAATAATGTGTAATACTGTAAAAATCGCATTGTTTGCTCCCCTAGTCTTGCTTAATTTGAGTTATAATTAGCTTCAATTTTCTTGAACAGAGTGAATGCAAAGGGTATTGGATTTTAATTTAAAATGTTATTTCATAGTTGATTTAAGTAGTAAAATGTAATACGCAAATTGCACTTTTAGTCAAATGACTCTGAAGTATTTTTTGAAGTACATAATTAAAATATTCAAATGTGTACTGGATAAGCCACTTTCAGAAGTTCTTGGAAAAAACCCAAAACCAAACTTCCTCTGTTCTTGTCTTCCACAACACCTGGTAGACACTTTGAATAATTTGTTTTTGAAGTACTTCACAATAAGACACTTCACTAGTTATTAACATAACTCAGCAGAATTACTCTAGTTTGCATTTTATAGGCATTTAGAAGTAGGACATATTTTCAAATGACTACACCTCATTACCTTTAATAAGAGCAGCCTTGTGCTACTTCGCAACCTTCATTGGCACATGTGATTTAATAAATGTGTTTATCTTATGCACATAATCATTGCTATCTCCTCGTAATAAAGCCTTTTAGGCCTTGACTTTTCTTCAAAACAGCTATTCTTGAAAAATAAATCACTTTATAATTTGTCCTATTTACTTTCTGCATTTTCTTAGAGCTGGGATTGCCTGCAAGATACTGTTTTGTCATCTAAGCTACCTAGCCAGAGTTGAAAAAGGCTAACGTGTATTTTACTTTGTCACATGGCAAGAGTAAGGTTGAAAGATAGTTGTTACATTTCTCCTCTTGTCTCAGGAATTTATTGTTTGCTATGCTGTGTTCTGTGTTGCCTTAGTAAACTCTTGCACAATGTACATTAGTTGTAATGATTTTTCATTCTGTGGTTTATACCTTAGTCTGTGGATTGAAGTTTCTCTTATATATCTGTAGAAGCTTGCAAATCATTTTCCTTTCTTCTGATGCCAACACAATTTGAAAAACCCAAATTTCCATTTATTAATGTGAATGACATCAATCTCTTTATTGTCAAATGTGATACAAACATTTTCCTCTTCTAGAACAGCTAAGAGCACACTTGGTTTATTGTGGAACTTTATTTATTCCATAAACACAGTATGAATACCAGCCCTAATTCAGACTCTTAGCATTTCCTCTTAACGTACTACAAAAATCCAGAAGACTAAAACTCACAGGACAATCCCAACTCCTACTCCTTCCCTGCCAAATGGAAACCTTTGATTTAAAATGAAGTTTAGATCAAACATGAAAATACTTAAAGGAAAAAAGTATGCATACAGTTAACATAATGAGTTTAAAACTCTTTTTTTTTAGTTTAAAACTAACATTTATGGCCTAGTTTATATTTTTACCAAAAAATAAAATGTTTAAATATCATCTGTGCATTATCATCTGTGAGTCTTTATCACTTGACTCTAGGTTCATAAATTAGAGCTAACACTCAAATGCATTACTTTTCAAATTGTGGTCAGTGGTCAGTTTGAATGAATCTCCTAAGATCTTTGTTAAAAATGCAAACTACTTGGATGCTCTTCAGGCCTACAAAATCAAGTATCTGGAAGGAATACTCATTAACCAACTAGCTTGGTCATACCAATGTGCAGTGATGTCTGAGAACAATGACTCTGCTCCATGGATTCTGCCTTGTTCTTTTTCTCCAAGTTGTATCCTTTTGTCTGCATTCTAGAAAATATTTTGGAAGGATGTGAGTGACTGAGAATGAATGGGAAGCTTGAATCCTAAAATAAAAAGGCCATAGTAGGGGCAGAGGGAGAAACATGGTGACCATGACATCCTAGCAACAATGTTTTTTCATGTACTCCATCTACTGGAAGTGTGAGAGAGCCCAACAATGGGTCTCAGATAAGAATCTGTCTTGGACCAACAGTCTTCACTGGATGAAAGCCACAGGATCAGAATAAGAGCCATGTATATCAGCCTGGCATCCAGCCGTAGATCTGAGATTTGAATATCATTCAAGTGAATAGAGAGTAGGGTAGAAAAAAAGTAGTAATAACACCAATCAAAAAGCACAAAGTGAAGGCATTCTCTATTTCTGACATATTTGAAGATATGTTAGAAACATCAGCACAAGTAAGCCAGTAAATAATTATGACAGGACACACTTGAAAAGTAAAATACAGCAGAGCAAAGAAAGGAATGCTATGCTGAAAACTGCCAGGACAGTCAGATTTCTGAAAATTATTTCTATAGAAGCTGAACCATTTAACATTCTCTCTCTGATACATGAATTGGTAAGTGCTGGGAAAGGAGCTGAATGGCTTTTTGAATACATGCGTGTAATACTCCTTTTCTTCAGTGAGTCTCATGGAAATGTCCCCCTAATTATAAGTGTTGGGATTTAGGAAGAAAGACAACCAAAGGTTGACCCTAAAATTGCAATGGCTGTTAGCACCCTATGGTGCAGACAGGACATGATGCAGCCATAGATTAGTGCTTCTGATGCAGACAGCCACATCTATCCTGGGTCTCTCATAGGGAGAGCAAGCACAACAAATAGGTGTAGAGGCTTCTAAATTGGGAAATGGAAAAAATAACTATAACTGAAAAGACTGGAACCACCTTGAAGAATCACTAGAAGCGAATATCTTTTGATGCTACATAAGGAAATAGGAAAGCATTTTTGGAAAGTGTACTTTCTGTGTTTTTAAAGATTTTTAAAGTCCCTTTATGTTTTAACCTGGAACAACAACATACAGGAAAAAAAAAAAAAACAACCCCTAAAATTTTTTTAAAAATGTGACATGAAGATGTAGCGCAGGATCCTAGAATTTAATATTGTGATAAAGAACAAGCATTTTTCAAATATGAAAAAGAATTTGATAAGAAAAATGAAAAGAGGAAGGGTAAGTGTGCAGAATTTTTTTTAATTATAAGGAATATGATCTGTTCTTATTTAGTGGCCATCTTGTTTTCTTACTATCAGAGTTACACCTTCTCTTTCGTCTTTGAACTGGGCATTTTTCTTTTTTGATTTCTAATTGCTTTTTATTCTATTTTTTTATTATGTTAATCACTATACATTACATCATTAGTTTTTGATGTAGTGTTCCACGATTCATTGTTTGCATATAACACCCAGTGCTCCATGCAGAACGTGCCCTCTTTAATACCCATCACCATGCTAACCCATCCTCCCACCCCCCTCCCCTCTAGAACCCTCAGTTTGTTTCTCAGAGTCCGTAGTCTCTCATGGTTCTTCTCCCCCTCCAATTTCCCCCACTTCATTCTTCCCCTCCTGCTATCTTCTTCTTTTTTTTTTAACATATAATGTATTGTTTGCTTCAGAGGTATAGATGTGTGATTCAACAGTCTTGCACACTTCACAGCGCTCACCATAGCACATACCCTCCCCAATGTTTAATTGCTTTTTTGATGTAAATTATTTTACATTTTTGGAGATTCTTCATCACAAGTGTTTTCTGAATGTTCATATTTGCCTTTTACATGTGTTCATTTTATTTATGTTATAAAAGATCCAGTGGAAAATGTTTCTCTCCTATCTCTGTTCCTGAATGATCCAGTCTCTTTTCAGAACAACCACTGTTGCTAAATTTTTAAGTATCTTGAAAGGTACACAACATGTTTACATAACAAAATCCTATGTGCTCATGTGTATATATGTGCATGTTTATGTATATCTGGGTGTATGTCTATATTTATATGTACTTTTGACTACCACAGCACAAATTACGGTGTACTCCCGCACTTGCTTTTTAAAATTCATTTATATTTTTCAGATTTGTTCCATATCAACAAATCAATACATTTTAAGGACAACATAATATCCCTTTAAATGAATACACCAGGACTCATTTAACTAGTCTTTTACTGGGAGACTTTGAAGTCATTTCCAATCTTTTGATATTGCAAATGATGCTGAGATAGTATCTGTATCAATGTAAGACATTTTGCACATTTATGAATGCATTAAAAGGATACATTTGTGAGTGCATCTATAATTTCAACTCCTAGAAGTGGAGTTGCTGAGTTAAAGAGCACTGAGTTGTTTGTCAGATTGTTCTGAAATGGCTTTGGTATTGTATAGTCTCACTAATAATAGACTGTTTATGCCCTCATACCTTTGCGTTCAGTGTGGTAGTTTTCTTTTTTTAATTTTTTTATTAATCACCATACATTACATCATTAGTTTTTGATGTAGTGTTCCATGATTCATTGTTTGCTCATAACACCCAGTTCTCCATCCAGTACGTACCCTCTTTAATACCCCCCACCCCCTCCCCTGTAGAACCCTCAGTTTGTTTCTCAGAGTCCATAGTCAGTGTGGTAGTTTTGATGTGTGCTAATCTGAGAGAGAACTACTATCTCATTGTATGTTGGTCTTTTGTCCTTCTTATGTTGAGTGTGTTTAAGCAAGAATTATTTTTTTCTTCTCCTTTGTCTAGACTGTTAAAATTAAGTAGAGATTGGGATGCCTGGGTGGCTCAATCAATTAAGCATCTGCCTTCAGCTCAGGTCATGATCCCAGGGTCCAGGTCTTGAGTCCCTTGTCAGGCTCCTTGCTGCGCGGGAAGCCTGCTTCTCCCTCTGTCTGCCACTCCCTCTGCTTGTGCTCTCTCTCTGACAAATAAATAAAATCTATAAAATTAGGTAGTAATGGCAAATATTTTTGTAGTTTCTTATTTATCTTTTAATTTTTAGTATTATTTATTATATTTTATCCTGTATATTTTTTCCTTTAATCTCAAACCAAGGTTTGAGATTAAGGCTGGTTGCTTCTCTAGCTCAAAATGTTCTGCACAAAATAAATTCTGCTCCCCCAAAGCCCTACTCCTTAAGTGGTAATTTTACCCTAATCACTCTCATAACTTTATAATCAGTATTTTATCTGATATACAGAATATGTAAAATAAGAGTGTCTTAAAAGGGTAATTTAATTATTGATGAAAATTTTTTTCTCAGTAATTGAACAATTTTGAAAATTTTCAATTTCACAGTGAAGTTGAAAGAGCAGTACAGTAACTACCCAAAACCATTCCTCCAGATACTAACTTTTCACATTTTGTCACCCTTTCCATATCTATCTGTACTTATGTTTATATCAGTGTCTATCTGTCTACTACTTTTTTGCTAGTTTATCATCCAAAAAATCTGAAGGTATCATGACAGTCCATCTCTAAATGTGCCCCCAAACAATGACATTCTTCTACAAAAGCTTATCACCATTCAGTATCTAAGAAAATCAGTATTATTTCAAACTATCATCTAAAATATGATACATATTCACATTTTGCTAAAGAATCTCAAAATATCTTTCATGGTTTTCTTTATTTAATCCAGGATCCATTTAATGTTCACACAGTACATTTGGTAATATGTCTATTATGTCTTATCTCCCAAAATGAAGGAAAATCTCATTGCTTCACATCTTTTGAAAAGTTCAAACTGTTTTGTTTTTGTTTTTTGTTTTTTCAGAACATACAACTCGGGATTCAGCTGTTTCCACTTGATTAGATTGAGGGCAGTAAGTCCCAGCAAGAGTACTATAGAAACTATGGGCTCCTTCCACTGCATTACATTACAAAGGCAATGCCAAACTTGACCACTTAGTTAAGATTGTGCCACCAAATCTCTCCATTGTAAATACACATTTCTTCTTTATAATTAAGATGTAATCTGTGCAGTGATGCTTTAAGATGGTGTGAATATCGTTTTCCAATGTTTGGTCTTTAGTCTTAGGATCCATTGGTGAAATTGTCTTATATAGTTATTACGTGGGTTATTCCAAAAAGGAGATTCAGTTTTAATGAACTAAAAATGCCTTTATGTATGCTACAATTCACGTAACAGAAGAGATAATGTTGGGATGACATCTGTATCATTCATAATGATAAATCATAATGAAATTTAAAGCCTTTATGTAAAAACTCATTTAAGGACATGACCAACAAAATTCCCATTCAATAGATGCATTTATTTTTGAAGCCCACAGCTGTTTTAATAGTTTTAATGTTTATTCTATTTCATAGATTTATTCTTTTACTTTAAAAATAGATTTGCAATCACTGTGCAAAAACTAAGTTACAGAATCAAGTGCAATATTCTCTTGGGATTAAATTTTATTGAGATAATTCACAGCATAGATAATACTGATGTGTATAATCAATAATTTCCAGCCATAATAGGAGTATCCAGAGAGGATAATACTGACGAGTATAATCAATAATTTCCAGCCATAATCGGAGGGGCAGCAAGAAAGTCATGAGGATTTTCCCAGGGATGGGCAGCACTGATAAATGCTCTGAAAAAGGAGAATAGCTTTAGGGCAACAGAATATGAAGGTGTGATAGTTTAGAGGTGAAGAAAGGGGAATGGATCAATATCTGAATGTGGATACTACATATACATAGCCATGTATCTTTGGGATGTGGATAATCTTTGCAGTTCTACAACCGAATAAGCAGAGACACTATGATTTGAGTACATCATTCACTTCTAAGGCATTGATTTATTCCATTTTGCTAAAATTGAACGACCAGTACATAATTCTTAGCTGGATCTTTTCTTGTTAACAAATTGAAGTACTTTGGTTAGTAACTAGCCATGTGAAAATCTCATAAATATTAATGCAATGTTCTGAAATGTTCGTTTATTGTCCATGAATAGTTGTGAAAGATAGTAAAAGAACTTGATTGAAAATAAGCCTTAAACTTCTGTAATAAAGACACACTTCATTGGAAATTTTCCTGTAATGTCATGGTTTTATCTTTTGTTATTCTTTTTCATCAGTAATATAGAGCATTGCAGTGAGGGGACTGAGAAATAAAGGTCTGAGACTACCAAGCATAGCAAAATTCATTGCTTACATGAGGTTTAATGATCCTTACATTTGTTAAGTATTTGAGTCTGTATACAGTTCTTTACAATATTCAACTGAAATATGATACTTATTTAGATTTACAGAGCAAAGAATTCATCTTAAATGTGGGAAAAATTTGTAGTTGTTGACATAGTTGTATTTTAAATGTCCAGAATTTTGTTTTTGAACTAAAATTCTAGAAAGTAGTAATTAGGGGCATAGTATAGTAAGAATCGATGTTTTAAAGGAAAAATATGTTTGAGAAGGTTAATATGGATCAATCACACTTTATTATGATTTTAGTTTTCCCCTAAACTTCACTGTCTGTGCCTTATTGTGAAAATGGAAAGTTTGGGGGCACCTGGGTGGCTCAGTTGTTAAGCATCTGCCTTTGGCTCGGGTCATGATCCCAGGGTCCTGGGAGTGAGTCCCACATCGGGCTCCCTGCTCAGTGGGAAGCTTACTTCTCCCTCTCCCACTCCCCCTGCTTGTGTTCCCTCTTTCACTATCTTTCTCTACCAAATAAATAAATCTTAAAAAAAAAGAAAATGGAAAGTTTAAGTAAAATATGAGTGAAGTTTGGTCAGTGATATAATTATATATCTCTCTCTATATATAGAGAGAGATATATAATATAAATATAATCAGAGTAACACTTGTAAAATGCTCAGTGCAAGAGCTTGATTTCATAGATTTGTTCTTTCAAATTAACCTGCCATTTATAAATAGGAGTATCTAAGCAATAGTTCCATTTCCTGAATATTTCCATTTCGGTGACTATTTCAGGTTTTTCCCACTCTTGTTTATCATGGATACAACAACTATGAACTGTACCATAGTGCTCTAAGTACAAGTCCTATGATATAATAATTTTTTTGAGTTAATTATGTCTCAAGTATCCACAGGCCAGATTATTAGGAATTCTATTATTGCCAACCGCAGCCCCCCCAAGCCCCATCCCGGCATGGGACTCTTACCTTTATCTTTTTTTTTTCCCCCCAAGAAGTGCAAGGGACTTATGCTACCCAAAAGGGGTATCAGTCTGATATACATAAACCAATTGGGAAGCTCTGGTGTCTGAATCATATGACCCTGCTACTGATTATTGTGGTACACAGTATTACTGCTAAGCCCTAGTCAACACTGTGATGAAATCTAAGTAAAATGAAGGAGGCTGATCCCACTGCCTCAAAGTGAAATTAGAAAAAAATCTTTGTGACCTTGAATTTAGCAGATTTTCTCTCTCTGTATATATATATATATATATATATATATATATATATATATCTGTATTTATATCTATATATAGATTAAAAATCTATATATAGTATATGTATATACATACACACACACACAGAGTCATCAATTATAAATTTTTGCTGTTTGAAAGATACTGTTATGAAACTGAAAAGATGAAGTAAACACTGGAAAATATTTGTGAAACACATCTCTGATAAAAAGACATGTATCTAGAATATATGAACAACACTCACAACTATATAACAAAACAATAACAACAAAGCAAAGTAATGGAATGGGCTACAGATTTGAACAAAAGATGAATAGATGACAACTTAACACTTTACAATACTCAACATAATTAATCATTAGGGAAATGCAAATTAAAACCACATGAGATATTACAATGTACATATTAGAATGGATTAAAGCAAACACACAAGCAAAAATCTGGCAATATCAGATGCTAGCAAGGTAGAAGAATAATTCGAATTCTCAAACATTGCTGGTGGGAATGCAAAATGGGACATCTAGTTTGGAAAATATTTGGCAGCTTCTGAAGTTAAACATGTTTAAGAAATACGAAGGAAGGGTACCTGGGTGGCTCAGTCGTTAAGTGTCTGCCTTTGGCTCGGGTCATGATCCCGAGGTCCTGGGATCGAGCCCCGCATCGGGCTCCCTGCTCGGCAGGAAGCCTGCTTCTCCCTCTTCCACTCCCACTGCTTGTGTTCCCTCTCACTGTGTCTCTTTCTGTCAAATAAATAAATAAAATCTTAAGAAAAAAATTAAAAAAAAAGAAATACAAAGGAGGTCCATGTGGCTTTTAAAAGCAAATAAAAGAGAGACTAGTAGGAAATTTGAGAACAATCACCTCTAGAAATTTTAGGCAAGGCAGTTGTGTAGCCAGAAGTAAATGGAAGGATTTTAGGTTTGTCTTGAAGGAATAGGGCCCCTGGGTGGCTCAGTCAGTTGAGCGGCCAGCTCTTGATTTAGGCTCAGGCCATGATCTCAGGGTCTTTGGATAAAGCTCCATGTCTAGCTCTGCCCTCAGTGGGGAGTCTGCTTGAGATTCTCTCTCCCTCTGCCTCTGCCCCTCCTGCTGCTCTCACGTACTCTTTCTCAAATAAATAATTAATTACAAAAAAAGAGTAAGTTACAAGATTTTCTGATTTAGTGGGCTATGGATGATTATCAGCTTCTTGGATTTATTTATTTTTTAAAGATTTTATTTATTTGACACAGAGAGAGAGAGAGCACAAGTAGGCTGAACAGCAGGCAGAGAGAGAGGGAGAGGGAGCAGGCCCCCTGCTGAGCAGAGAGCCTGATGCGGGGCTCCATCCCAGGACCCTGGATCATGACCTGAGCTGAAGGCAGATGCTTAACCAAGTGAGACACCCAGGTGCCCCAGCTTTTTGGATTTAACAACTAATAGTGTATTTAATGAGAAAGGAAATAATGAGAGAAGAAAGTGTTCAGAGAACATGAGATTCTAGTGCAAAACAAGATTTGAAAATTCCTCCTTTTATTAAGCTGTGTTCCTCAATGATCTTGGATGAACCTGGAGGATATTATGGTAAATAAACCAGAAAGACAAATATTTTATGATCTCACTTACATGTGGAATTTTAAAGAGACAAACTCAAAGAAGAGAGTGAAATAGTGGTTGCGAGAAATTTACGGGAGGGGAGGAGTGAGGAGAATGGGAAGATGTTGGTCAAAGGATACAAATTTTCAGTTATTAGATAAATAGCTTCTGGTGATCTAACATTCATGCAGATTCTTGCCAGTTTTCTAGTCATGCTTAGTATAATGCCAGTGGCCTTGGCTGTGTCAGGATTACGGAATATTTTGTCAGAAAGTACTGACAAAGACCACTGGATGTCCAAACCCTGTATCATATCTAAATTGCAGTGTGAAAACAGAGTCAAACGGAAATGGCATAAATAGAGTCTGGGGGAAAATGTTTAATAGACCAATGACAAATAAGTCTGGAGGAGTGACTTGAGAATAATGTAAGTGTTTTTGTATCTTCTAGAGTACGATTTACACAACTGCACTGTATATCACATAAATGGGTAATTAAACGTAAAAATATACCCATTATCAATTCAACTGCACTTGGCATGGCAGACTCAAGTTTTCCCTTGGGGACCCAACAGAAATCCCTGACATACTTTGACATTTCTGATGGGGAATTCTGGCTCCTCTCGCCTTTTATTTGGACTGTAGAGATCTTTGTGTTTTCCTTCTATCTTATGTAAGTCAAAACAAATTGTGGAAATTTAAGATGGAAAGTAGAGTTTGGTAGGCTTTCCTTTACTCTCTACATACAGAGCTATTTAATATTATAAAGCAACTTCACTGATTAAACTTATAATTTAAGGATCCTGTGTAACAGTCTTATAATGTGTATTTCAGTATGTAGAGGGTATATGTTTGTATTAAAAGTAGGTAATCTATCCCAGATTATTTTTCTAAAATGTAACTCAGTTTTTCTTTATATATTGGGTTAAGCCTTGGCAAGATGAAACATTTCTTTCAAGAATTTTGCCATAAAATGAAGGTGTGGATTATCTAGAGTAGGCTTCCATTAGTGAAACTGAAAGGAGAAAATATTAGATAATCATTTTGCTAGTTCTTCCAAAGATGTTCATGTTTTGTGTGTTGCGAGTCACCTTCTCTAAGACAAAGACAGACTCAGGCTTGTGAATACACTCATACTGAAGGTATATGTGAATAACAGATGTGGACGTTTTGTTGCATGATTATCACTACTACTTTGGGTTCATCAGGAGGAAAGGGAAATGGTCTGCATTAGTGAGCTTTACACCACTGTCCACATATTTAATTTTAGTAAAACTGGGAGGCCATAAGGCATAACAGTTTTAGCCTCTTTTACTAGGGTGTGTTGCCATGATTTCTTCTTTCAACTCTGCACATGGTGTGTGTAGTATCATTTGTAGAAATGTATAGAAAGGCATTGGAAACCCATGGACAGCTGGCTGTCGAAATTACCTATGTTGAAGCTGACCACCAGTCATTTGACAAGACTATTTAATATACTGATTAGTGCTGTTAATGATTCAAATATTCTCAGAGAGGTGCCATGCAGGCAGTGGGGCATACAATCCTAACTCTCCATGTTTTCATTTAAGAAGTAGAAGAGAAACAGGACATTTTGTGTATACCTGGAATTTCCTACATTGACAAAAATTCTCAATTCGAAAATAGAAATCAGATCTTATTCTCTTCCCCTCCAGGGGAAAAAAAAAGGTGCTTATTTTTCTGTACTTTGAAGAAATGGTGGTATCACATTTGGGAAAGCATGATATTAGCAGTGTGGTCAAGACCAAAATATGTTGATCTGTGTACTTCTATCAGTGACACATGAAGTGATCTTCCATATAAAATCAGAAAATGATTGACATTTCACTTTTTCTGAGACGAAGAGGTATAGAATTCTCAAGGAAATGAATACCATAAATGATTATCCTCTTTGCAGGTAAATGAGAGGAAAAGCATAAAGCCGGGTGGTATCCTGGCATTCAGGATGGGCATGGACATTTTGGTTTCTTACACATGGTTGGGGAGTTACAGAAGAAAACCTTGGCCATCAACCCCTTAAAAAATGTGAATCAAAATTTGCCAGTAGTGCTAATAAGAAGACTGTTGCATCTTTGCTTAATATCCTTTCTTTGTGGCTTTTTTCTTTTTCTTTTTTAAAAGGTTTTATTTATTTATCTATTTGAGGGGGAGCAGAGGGAGAGGGGTAAGAAGACTCTGTGCTGAGCACGGAGACTGGGAGGGGCTCCGTCCCAGGACCCTGGGATCGTGACCTGAGCCAAAACCAAGAGTCACATGCTCCATCGCCTGAGCCAGCCAGGCGCTCCTCTTTTTGGCTTTCTTTAAACTCCAAGTTTTAGAATCTCTTTATCTCCTAGTGTTCTAAACTTTCACGGTGATTATCCCGGTGTAGCTCTTATGTTCACTCACAGTAAGCCGTGTACTTGGGAGGCGCTATCAGTCTGACTACTCATGATTACCAGTTTGGGAAAAATTTTTTCATGTTTATTATTTATTTTCTTCTTTAACTTCAGCCCGTCTGTTTGCTTGCACTCTCTTTCTGCAACTCCTTTTATTTGAACTAGACTGAAACTGTAATTTTCATATACATTCTCACTTTTTCTCTGTGTATTCTTTAATTATAATTTCTGAGAGGCTTCTCTTCCAAAAAGTTCTGTAGATTTTAAAATGTAAGTTGTCATGATATTTTCAAATAACTTTTCATTGATTTTCTGATTTCACCGTTATCATTATGTTACATCAATTCTCTCCTTTGTATTATCATTTACTTTTGTTTTCCCTCAAATAACATTAAAAAAAAGGAAGCAGTACATGGATCATAACTTAGAGGAAGCAGCATTATTATTTTATCTTTACTTTTCATTGATAATTTGAAGTTGTTGCTCAACTTCTAATTCTCCTTACTTACAACCTCCCACCATGTCACTATCCAAATCTGTAAAACCTAGAATCACTTCACTGGTCACCCATGCAGATTGACTCCTACCTCTACTGGCAGTTTTTATTGCCTGTCTTCTGCCTAGGATTTGTCTTTATTCATCCTTTTATTCTGTTGTTCTGTAAAGTTGTGGCTATTTAAGAAAAAACAACATGATTATCTACTCTAAAATTATTTTTTCATTATTGTTTCTGAAAGCAGGTATTGGGATTGCATAGTATTAAGAATGATATCTTATATCTTCAGAATACCATTCTTCCAAATATTATAGCATAAACTTGAATTATTACTATTGTTTTACTGCCAATATTTTTTCTGCATCTTATTATTTTTAAATTTAATTTTTTTAACTTGTATTGGTACAGAGATTCTGTGATACAGCATCATTTCTCCATGTTTGGCAGAATATAAATTTGTTTTTAAACAAATAGAAATCCCTCAACTAGAAATTTTACTTGCACTCCAAACCTAACGATTATGACATAAATCCACTTCTTAATAGGAACTGTTAACAAATTTACTCATATTTTTTCTTACTAATTTTGTTATGGATCCATAGAAATTATCAGCAAAACAACCCATAAAAACTTAAATCATACCGGTAACCTTGAAGGAATAGGAAAAAATGGCATTATCATTGCTAAAAATCTTCCCACATCACAACTGGAATTATTATAGAAAGCTCACTACTTTTTTTTTCTACTCTTAAACATTTGTCAAAACTTACAGTTCTTGCATAAACAAAAGAAGAAGTACAGTCATATTAAAACATGGAGAAATATAATTAAGCACATCACATTCAGGCTGTTTAGGCATGCACATGCATACTAGTATGCATGCCTAAACAGTCTGAAGAGAAAAAAAAAAAAACCTTCCTACAGCATATATACAAACTAAACAAAATTATTTACTTAGAAGATGTTATCATAAGCAATTATTTTGAAACTTCTGAACTCTATTTTATCACTGTTATTGACATTTTCAAACCAAGCTTATCTCTAATTAATTCACACAATTACTGAAAGTGTTAGTATTTTAAACATCAAGTTAGAATTGAAACATTCTATTCAGAGAAAGGGAAAGATTGTGTTCTTATTGGCAAAAGAGTAGTTCTTTATCACTGACATTGAAAACTTTGTAAGGCTCTATAGATAGCTCTCTGTTTATGATTATATGCGTCTTTGTCCAAGGGTGGTAAGCCAGTGAGGGAGCAGTAAGACAAAGAAAGCTCCCCGCTTTCCCTGCCTGACCTCTTCTGTGGAATTTTGCCTCCTTTTATTTCTTTGCAGTTTACTAGTTCATAAGTTATTGATCAGGACACATGAAAATCCAATTCTGTGTCCTTATTTGTGGATTTAAATATTGAAATAATATTCCATATAGTGAAAGGGATATGTGTTTATAATCATGAACTGTTTGAATTGTTGGTGACTTTCACATCCAGTTGTTTTCTTATTCCTTTTTTTAAATAATCAATCACATAATCCTAGCTCTACATTATGTCATCATAAAAGATATATGTTTGATAGTTTTTTATTTTCTGATTAAACATAAAACCAGAAAGTAAGGAGTATTCCTCAGTGAAGAGAGATTTCTGCTCTTTCAAAAGATGGTCCTTTACTATTATCATATTTAAAATCTGGGGTAGGAGTGTAGGTATGGCAAGGAGATTGGTTGACTGTTTGAATTTGGGAGGTAGCATGATTGTGTTCCTATTGCTCCCTCATTTTATTCAGCACAAAATAGCATTTCTTCATGTCTTGTCATGGCATTTGAACATCTCCTAAACTATGCCAAATATATATTTGATATCTTTCTCAGCCAGCAAAGATATCTTTGTGTGTCAGGAAAAATATAAAATCAGTTAGCAAATGGCTTTCAGAATAGTTTGCTTTAATAAGAAATCATCATTATTAAAATTATAATATTTGGACTAAAGTAAAAATTATCTACATTTTAAAGATAGTATATATTTTGAGATATGCCCTTTGAGCAACTTAATTAAAATAATAGAAATAATCTTTACAAGTACTATCAGATGATGAAGAAACTCCATGGGTTGTCCTTTTTTACTATATCTTTTTCCTCATTTTAAAAGTGTGCATACCTTTTCTCTGCAGATCAATTGTGCATCTGCAGAGAAATTGTGACTTTAAAAGATTCATATATTTCTTCTTTATTTGAACAAAATATAGGAGAGACATATAATGTGTTCATATAAAAATAACCTAAGATTAATGTCAACACTGAAACAACAGAATGGAGAAATGCTAACTATTTTCTGTAAATAAATATTGTCCAGTAGGCATTTTAATTTACATGCTAACACTCTTTCTGCTTTACACATATTTGATACTCCAGCAGCATTAATATCAAACGTCTATTAAATCCACATAATGGTTCACAATATAATCTTCAATTAAATGGAAATTTACCCCCACTGTAATGTAGTTCTACAGATAAAGAATACACAAACATTCATCAAACTCATTGATGTCAAAAATTCATCACTCTTACGCTAGGAACTGTTTTGTATTCTGTGTATTTGAGGTTTAATATGCCTGTAAAGCAAAATATTTACCATGCATCTATCTGTAACTCCTCTTACAAATTGTGTGCCAGTGAAATTATGGAATGAAAAATAATGCCATTTGATGATGAATTTTTTCCCCAATAAAACATTATGTTTCATTTCCAAATACACAAAAGCACAATACTTTCCATCAATTTTGTGCCCAGTGGCCAAATTCTCAAAAAAAAAAATGTATAATGAGTTATGTAATCATAGTTATGGTTGTTCTGCAAACTTAAAGTGTATTAAATTTTGTATTACAAAAAGAGATCCTTGGGTTACCTGGGTGGCTCAGTCAGTTAAGTGTCTGCCTTAGGCTCAGGTTATGATCCCAGGGTTCTGGGATCAAGTCCCCCATTTGTCTCCCTGCTCAGCAGGAGCCTGCTTCTTCCTCTGCCGGCCGCTCCTTCTGCTTGTGCTCACTCTCTCTCTCTCTGACAAATAAATAAATAAATCTTTAAAAAAAAGTTACAAAAAGAGTTCTTTCTTTGTAAAAATAGAAAATTTTCACATTCTTTCCCCCTTTTTGAGAGATTTTTTTGAAAAAGATTTATTTATTTATTGGCGGGGGGAGAGTACCAGTGGGAGGGACAGTGGGATGGGGAGAGAGAATCTCAAGCAAACTCCATGGTGAGCCTGACACGGTGCTGGATCTCACAACCCTGAGTCATGACCTGAGCTGAAACCAAGAGTCGGTTGTTTAGCTGACTGTGACACCCAGGTGCCCAAAGAGAAGATTTTTTAATTAAAACAGTCACACAGATTTAATTCCCCGAGACCAAGATTCATAGCCTAGTTTCCACAGATTCATTTTAATATATGTATTTATCAGGTATCCTAATTTATAATGCTTACATTGATATTTACATCTCTGCTTTCCTCTATATTGAGCCAGATTTTTAAAAATTGGAAAAATGCACAGGAATAACAATGAAAAACAAAAACTTAAAGAAGAAAAATTATCTAGTTATCCATTTTAAACACCTAGAAAACTAGTCAAAGTTATGACATATGGACAGTAGGCAACCCAGGAATCTTATCCCTGAGAGAGGGGAAACACAAACTGGGCCTAATAATTTCATCAGATTACTGTCTAGTAGCAGTTCACAGGCAACAATGCAGGAAGGGAAAACTCAGAGGGAAAGTATCTGTGATGGTTAATTTCATGTATCAACTTAGTTGAGTTAGGGTATCTAATTGTTTGGTCAAACACTAATCAAGTTATTTCTGTGAAGATGTTTTGTAGATGTGATTAACATTTACAATTAATTGAAAAACTTAAAGAAAAACTTGATAATATGGGTGGGTCTCCTAATACTATGTTGGAAGCCTTAGGAACAAAGGCTGAAGTATCCTGAAGAAAAAATAATTCTGCCTTAAGACTAACATAGATATGCTGCCTGAGTACCTGGCCTTCTCTGTGCTATAGTTTCAGACTTCTCAGCCGTCATAATGATGTAGGCCATTTATTAAAATGAATCAAGAAGGTAGATAAAAACACGAATATGATGAGGAGAGAAATCAGATAAGGAAGATATATAAAAAAAGTTTTGGAGATGAAAAACAGATATCTGAGATTAAAAGATGTAATAAATGAAGTTATGACATTGCAAAATATCAACTAAGTTAAAGATATACAAATAGGAACTACACAAAATGAAGCAAAAAGAGGGAAATTACAGAAAAAAATGGAGAGGAACAATGACATGTGGGACAGTATCAATAAAATGCGTGTAATTGGAGGCACAAAGGAATAGGGTATAAAAGAATATTTGAAGAAAAAAATGGCCAAATGTTTTCCAAATATGTTAAAAATACAAATCAATACATCTTAGCTGAATGAAACCCGAGCAGAACATACATAAAGAAAATCACACCAATACAGTTTAATAGAAATGCATATGTCCAGTAACAAAAAGAAAAATATTACAGCAGTACAAAGTCAAAATGTTTTATATATAAGAAATGAGTAAGATTGATAGCTGACTTATCCAAATATATGCAAGTTAGAGAAAATGAAAAGCATCCTTAAAGCACTGAAAGAAAAACGAAAAGACTGTCAACTTGGAATGCCATACACAATAAAAATATCTTTCAAAAATGAAAGTAAAATAAAGTCTTTTTCTGACAAACAAAAGCTGAGAAAAATCATTACGTACATAACTTGTCTCTAAAAATACTAAGGAAAATTCTTTAAGCAAAGTAAAAGTTATACCAGATGGAATTGTGAATCTATGTAAGGAAGGGAGGGCCAGCAATGGGAAATATTTAAGTAAATATAAGAAAACAACTTTTACATTTTTTTTTAATTTTTGAAAAAAATCTCTTCAGAAGTTCATGTAAGAGTTATGAATTATCCACAGAAATGGTAGAAATGTAAATCTGATATTCTTGATTTCTCTTCCCCAAAACAATGAAAACCTTTTTCACATTGACATAAAGATGTTCATATAAATCAATGGAGGAAAATACAGAATCCAGAAGCAAGGCCACAAATATCCAGTCAATTTTTTTAGCAAATATATACCTAGATATTTAAATTGGAAAGCAATATTCTTTCATCAAATAATGCTGGGGGAAAAATGGACATTCTTATCCTCCCCCCCAAAATTAAATTTGATGACCACCCTACACAGGAAAATTAAAATAGATAATGGACCTAAATGAAAGCCAAAATTATAAATCTTTTATAAGAAAAAAGGAGGAAATCTTTGTGACTTTGTGATAGATATAAATTTATCAGTTAACACAGATAGGACAAAAATCTCTGAACTATTAAAGAACAAAATTTGACAAAATGGGTTTTCCCAAAAATAAAAGTGCTCTTCAAACAATACATTTAAGAAAAAGATATGGAGAATATATTTGTTAATGCATATATATGATAAAGGATTTATGTCCAAATTGTATAGAAGACTTTTATGATTCAATAATAACACAAAAAACTTGATCCAAAAATGGGTAAAATGTTTGAATAGAGTTCTGAGTTCTGCAAAGTAGATCTACAAATGGCAAATGAGCACACTGAAAAAAAAAATGCTCAACCATCATAGTCCACTAAGGCAATGGGAAATTAACCATAATTACATCCCATTACACACCGACTAGAACAACTAAATTAAAAAGATTGACAAGATCATTGTGATTTTGTTTGAGTCATCTCTTTTTCTTGTTTGTCTAGCTTAAGTTTTGCCAATTTTGTTTATCTTTTCATAAAACAAACTGTTAGTTTTATTTAATTTTTTCTATTGTCATTTTAGACTCTATTTCATTTATTTCTGCTCTGGTCTTTATTATTTCCTTGCTTCTGCTAACTTTGGGTGTAGTTTATTCTTTTTCTAGTTCTTTAGTTCCTTCTAGTTCCTTAGTTATTTGAGATGTTTCTTGATGTAGGCGTTTATCCCTATAAATTTTTAGAGCTCCTTTTGCTGCATCCCATAGGCTTTGGAATATTACATTTCCTTTTTCTTTTTCTTACAACATATTTTGTTTTGCTTTGTTTTTCAAAGTGTCATGTGGTAGTGCTTAGTATTTTTTTCTTTGCTTTTCAGGTTTATTGAGATTCAAATGACATATAACCTGTTGAGGATACTTTTTCAGTTCCCTATTGATTTCTATTTTTTTTAATTTTATTTTATTATGTTATGTTAATCACCATACATTACATCATTAGTTTTTGATGTAGTGTTCCGTGATTCATTGTTTGCACATAACACCCAGTGCTCCATTCAGTACGTGCCCTCTTTAATACCCAGCACCAGGCTACCCATCCCCCACCCCTCTTCCCTCTAGAACCATCAGTTTGTTTCTCAGAGTCCATAGTCTCTCATGGTACATATCCCTCTCCGATTTCCCCCACCTTCATTTTTCCCTTCCTGATATTTTTTCTTTCTTTTTTTTTTTTTAACATATAATGTATTATTTGTTTCATAGGTACAGGCCTGTGATTCAACAGTCTCACACAATTCACAGCGCTCACCATAGCACATACCCTCCCCAATGTCTATCATCCAGCCACCCCATCCCTCCCATCCCCCACCACCCCAGCAACCCTCAGTTTGTATCCTGAGATTGAGAATTCCTCATATCAGTGAGATCATATACTTGTCTTTCTCTGACTGACTATTTCGCTCACCATAATACCCTCCAGTTCCATCCATGTCATTGCAAATGGCAAGATTTCATTCCTTTTGTTGGCTGCATAATATTCAATTGTGTGTATATAT
Source organism: Callorhinus ursinus (assembly GCF_003265705.2). Taxonomy (NCBI): domain Eukaryota; kingdom Metazoa; phylum Chordata; class Mammalia; order Carnivora; family Otariidae; genus Callorhinus; species Callorhinus ursinus. The sequence goes on from NW_027397072.1 coordinate 46,212,597, forward strand.
ACCAAATCTTCTTTATCCATTCATCTGTTGATGGACATCTTGGCTCTTTCCATAGTTTGGCTATTGTGGACATTGCTGCTATAAACACTGGGGTGCACGTACCCCTTCGGATCCCTACATTTGTATCTTTGGGGTAAATACCCAGTAGTGCAGTTGCTGGATCATATGGTAGCTCTATTTTCAACTTTTTGAGGAACCTCCATACTGTTTTCCAGAGTGGCTGCACCAGCTTGCATTCCCTCCAACAGTGCAGGAGGGGTCCCATTTCTCCACATCCCTGCGAACATCTGTTATTTCCTGACTTGTTAATTTTAGCCATTCTGACTGGTGTGAGGTGGTATCTCACTGAGGTTTTGATTTGGATTTCCCTGATGCTGAGTGATGTTGAGCACTTTATCATGTGTCTGTTGGCTATTTGGATGTCTTCTTTGGAAAAATGTCTGTTCATGTCTTCTGCCAATTACTTGATTGGATTGTTTGTTCTTTGGATGTTGAGTTTGATAAGTTCTTTATAGATTTTGGATACTAGCCCTTTATCTGATATGTCATTTGCAAATATCTTCTCCCATTCTTTCAGTTGTCTTTTGGTTTTGTTGACTGTTTCTTTTGCTGTGCAAAAGCTTTATATCTTGATGAAGTTCCAATAGTTCCTTTTTGCCCTTGCTTCCCTTGCCTTGGGCAATGTTTCTAGGAAGAAGTTGCTGTGGCTCAGGTCGAAGAGCTTGCTGCCCGTGTTCTCCTTTAGGATTTTGATGGACTCCTGTCTCACATTTAGGTCTTTCAAACATTTGAGTCTATTTTTGTGTGTGGAGTAAGGAAAAGGTCCAGTTTCATTCTTCTGCATGTAGCTGTCCAATTATGCCAACACCATTTGTTGAAGAGACTGTCTTTTTTCCACTGGACATTCTTTCCTGCTTTGTCAAAGATTAGTTGACCATTGAGTTGACGGTCCATTTCTGGGCTCTCTATTCTGTTCCTTTGTTCTGTGTGTCTGTTTTTGTGCCAGTACCATACTGTCTTGATGATGACAGCTTTGTGATAGATCTTGAAGTCAGGAATTGTGATGCCACAGCTTTGCTTTTCTTTTTCAATATCCCTATGGCTATTCAGGGTCTTTTCTGTTTCCATACAAATTTTAGGATTATTTGTTCCATTTCTTTGAAAAAAGTGGATGGTATTTTGATAGGGATTGCATTGAATGTGTAGATTGCTCTAGGTAGCATTGACATCTTCACAATATTTGTTCTTCCAATCCATAAACATGGAACGTTTTTCTATTTCTTTGTGTCTTCCTCAATTTCTTTCATGAGTATTTTATAGTTTTCTGAGTACAGATCCTTTGCCTCTTTGGTTAGATTTATTCCTAGGTATCTTATGGTTTTGGATGCAATTGTAAATGGGATCGACTCCTTAATTTCTCTTTCTTCTGTCTTGTTGTTGGTGTATAGGAATGCCACTGATTTCTGTGCATTGATTTTATATCCTGCCACTTTACTGAATTCCTGTATGAGTCTAGCAGTTTTGAGGTGGAGTCTTTTGGGTTTTCCACATGAAGTATCATATCATCTGCAGAGAGTGAGAGTTTGACTTCTTCTTTGCTGATTTGGATGCCTTTTATTTCTTTTTGGTGTCTGATTGCTGTGGCTAGGACTTCTAATACTATGTTGAATAGCAGTGGTGATAGTGGACTTCCCTGCCGTGTTCCTGACCTTAGGGGGAAAGCTCTCAGCTTTTCCCCATTGAGAATGATATTTGCTGTGGGTTTCCATAGATGGCTTTTATGATATTGAGGTATGTACCCTCTATCCTTATACTCAGAAGAGTTTTGATCAAGAAAGGATGCTGTACTTTGTCAAGTGCTATTGAGAGGATCATATGGTTCTTGTTCTTTCTTTTAGTAATGTATTGTATCACATTGATTGATTGCGGATGTTGAACCAACCGTGCAGCCTACGAATAAGTCCCACTTGGTTGTGGTGAATAATCCTTTTAATGTACTGTTGGATCCTATTGGCTAGTAGTTTGGGGAGAATTTTTGCATCCATGTTCATCAAGGATATTGGTTTCTAATTCTTTTTGATGGGGGTCTTTGTCTGGTTTTGGAATCAAGGTAATGGTGGCCTCATAAAACGAGTTTGGAAGTTTTCCTTCCATTTCTATTTTTTGGAACAGTTTCAGAAAAATAGGTTATTAATTCTTCTTGAAATGTTTGGTAGAATTCCCCTGGGAAGACATCTGGCCCTGGGCTTTTGTTTGTTGGGAGATTTTTGATGACTCCTTCAATTTCCATAGTGGTTATAGGTCTGTTCAGGTTTTCCATTTCTTCCTCGTTCAGTTTTGGTAGCTTATACATCTCTAGGAATGCATCCATTTCTTCCAGGTTATCTAATTTGCTGGCATATAGTTGCTCCTAATATGTTCTTGTAATTCTTTGTATTTCTTTGGTGTTGGTTGTGATCTCTCCTCTTTCATTCATGATTTTATTTGGGTCATTTCTCTTTTCTTCTTGATAAGTCTGGCCAGGGGTTTATCAATCTTATTAATTCTTTCAAAGAACCATTAGCTCCTAGTTTCATTGATCTGTTCTACTGTTCTTTTGTTTTCTATTTCATTGATTTCTGCTCTGATCTTTATTATTTCTCTTCTCCTGCTGGCTTTAGGCTTTATTTGCTGTTCTTTCTCTAGCTCCTTTAGGTGTAGATTTAGGTTGTGTATTTGAGACCTTCCTTGTTTCTTGAGAAAGGCTGGTATTGCTATATACTTTCCTCTTAGGACCACCTTTGCTGTATCCCAAAGATTTTGAACAGTTGTGTTTTCATTTTCATTGGTTTCCATGAGTTTTTTAAATTCTTCTTTAATTTCCTGGTTGACCCATTCATTCTTTAGTAGGATGCTCTTTAGCCTCCATGTATTTGAGTTCTTTCCGACTTTCCTCTTGGGAATGAGTTCTAGTTTCAAAGCATTGTGGTCTGAAAATATGCAGGGAATGATCCCAATCTTTTGTTACCAGTTGAGACCTGATTTGTGACCTAGGATGTGATCTATTCTGAAGAATGTTCCTTGAGCACTAGAGAAGAATGCATATTCTGTTGCTTTGGGATGGAATGTTCTGAATATATCTGTAGTCCATTTGGTCCAGTGTGTCATTTAAAGTCTTTATTTCCTTGTTGATCTTTTGCTTCGATGATCTGTCCATTTCAGTGAGGGGGTGTTAAAGTCCCTCACGATTATTAGATTGTTGTCGATGTGTTTCTTTGCTTTTGTTATTAGTTGGCTTATATAATTGGCTGCTCCCATGTTAGGGGCATAGATATTTACAGTTGTTAGATCTTCTTGTTGGATAGACCCTTTAAGTAGGACATAGTGTCCTTCCTCATCTCTTATTATAGTCTTTGTTTTAAAATCCAATTTGTCTGAAATAAGGATTGCCTCCCCAGCTTTCTTTTGATGTCCATTAGCATGGTAAACGGATTTCCACCCCCTACTTTCAATGTGGGGGTGTCTTTGGGTCTAAAATGAGTCTCTTGCCGACAGCATATGGATGGGTCTTGTTTATTTTATCCAATCTGATAGCCTGTGTCTATTGATTGGGGCATTTAGCCCATTTACATTTAGGGTAACTATTGAAAGATATGAATCTAATGCCATTGTATTGCCTGTAAGGTGACTGTTACTGTATATCGTCTGTGTTCCTTTCTGGTCTATGTTACTTTTAGGCTCCCTCTTTGCTTAGAGGACTCCTTGCAATATTTCTTATACAGCTGCTTTGGTGTTTGCAAATTCTTTTAGTTTTTGTTTGTCCTGGAAGCTTTTTATCTCTCCTATTTTCAATGACAGCCTAGCTGGAGATAGTATTTTTGGCTGCATATTTTTCTCATTTAGTGTTCTGCATATATCATGCCAGTCTTTTCTGGCCTGCCAGGTCTCTGTGGATGGGTCTGTTGCCAATCTAATGTTTCTATCATTGTAGGTTACAGATCTTGTCCCGAGATGCTGTCAGAATTTTCTCTTTGTCTCTCAGACTCATAAGTTTTACTATTAGATGTCGGGGTTTTGACCTATTTTTATCGATTTTGAGGGGGATTCCCTGTGCCTCCTGGATTTTGATGTCTGTTTCCTTCCCCAAATTACAGAAGTTCTCTGCTATAATTTGCTCCAATATACCTTCTGCCCCTCTCTCTCTTTCTTCTTCTGGGATCCCAATTATTCTAATATTGTTTCATCTTATGGTATCACTTATCTCTCAAATTCTGTCCTTGTGATCCAGTAGTTGTTTATCTCTCTTTTTCTTAGCTTCTTTATTCTCCATCATTTGGTCTTCTTTATCACTAATTCTCTCTTCTGCCTCATTTATCCTAGCCATTAGAACCTCCATTTTTGATTGCACCTCATTAATAGCCTTTTTTATTTTGACTTGATTAGATTTTAGTTCGTTTATTTCTCCAGAAAGGGTTTGTCTAATATCTTCCAGGCTTTTTTCAAGCCCAGCTAGTATATTTAAAATAGTCATTCTGAACACTAGTTCTGACATCTTACTAATGTCCGTATTGATTAGGTCCCTGGCAGTTGTTACTGCCTCTTGTTCTTTTTTTTTGAGGTGATTTTTTCCATCTTGTCATTTTGTCCAGAGGAGAATAGATGAATGAGAGAACAAAATGCTAACAGGGTAACAACATCCCCAGAAAAATATACACTAAACAAATCAGAAGAGACCTTCCAGAAAGTGGTTGCTTTTCTGTTCAGAGAGTTTCTACTATTCTTTTCTTCAATCTTTGATTCTGTAGGTATTCAGAATGGTTTGATCCCTATCTGGCTGAATTCCTGGGACCAGATGAAATTTAGGTCTCCTACGTCTTTGTGATCTTGCTCCTCCTCCTCCCTATTGATTTCTTCCTTGGCCCTTTGGTTGTTTTGAAGCATGTTGTTTAATTTCTACATATTTGTGAATTTTACAACTTTCCTCCTGAAAATGATTTTGAGTTCCATAAAATTATGATCTAACTGTAGTCAGAAAAAATACTTGATATGATTTTCACTTTCTTAAATTTCTTAAAATTTAATGTGTCCCAGAACATGATCTATTTGGGGAACGTTTTCTGTGCACTAGAAAAGGATATGTATTCTGCCGGTTCTATTGGATAGAATGCTCTGTAGAACTTTGTCAAGATCATTTGGTCTATAGTATTTTTCAAGTCCACTCTCTCCTCATTGATTATCTGTCTGGATGATCTAGCCGTTGTTGAAAGTGAAAACCTACATCCCCTACTATTATTGTATTTCTATTTCTTTCTTCAATTCTATTAACACTTACTTTAAATAAGTAGGTGCTCAAATATTGTTTGCATATATATTTATAATTGTTGTATATCCTCTTGATAAATTCACCCCTGTATGACTATACAGTGACCTTCTTTGTCTTTTGTGACCAATCTTGACTGTAAATCTATTTTATCTGCTCTAAGTATAGCTTCTCATGCTCTCTTCATAAGTATTGTGTGAGATATCTTTTTCCATCCCTTTACTTTCAACCTATATATGTCCTTAAAGTGAAAGAGACAATATGACTCTTTTGTAGTTATTGTATTTTTAAGTCATGTGTTTTCCATTCAGCTACTCTGTGTCTTTTTTTTTTTTTTTTTGGGAGAGAGAGAAAGAAATAGCACATGTACTAGGTGGGGGGAGGGGGAGAGAGGGGGGAGAGAGAATCTTAAGCAGGCCTCACACCCAGCGCCTGGAGCCTGACCTGGGGCTGGATCTCAGACCCTGAGATCATGAGCTGATCAGAAACCTTTAACCAACTGAGTCAGGAAGGTGCCCCTGTGCATTTTAGTTGGAGAATTTAATCCATCTATGTTAATTATTGATACTGCCATTTTGTTAATGGTCATTTTAAAAATTGTTTTTGACTGTTTTGTATTTCTTTTGTTCATTTCTTCCTCTCTTGCTGTCTTCCTTTGCTATTTATTTTTTGGGAGTGGTATGCTTTAATTTCTTTCTCTTTCTCTTTTGTGTATTTACTGGCCCCCCTTTTTTTGTGGTTACTGTCAAAGTGACATAAAATATCTTACAGATATAACAGCCTTTTTTAAAAACTGATAAGAACTTATCTTCAATTGTATACAAAATATTTACACTTTTACTTCTCTTCCCCCCACATTTTATGCTATTAAAGGCACACTTCACATCTTTTTATATTGTGCATCTATTAACAAATTATTGTAGCTGTAGTTATCTTCAATACTATTCTTTTAACTCTTATTTTTTAATTTTTTTTAAAGATTTTATTTATTTGAAAGAGAGAGAGTGAAGGGCAGAGGGAGAATCAGACTCCTTGCTGAGCAGGGAGCCCAATGCAGGACTCAATCCCAGGACCCTGGGATCATGACCTGAGCTAAAGGCAGACCCTTAACTGACTGAGCCACCCTTGTAACTTTTATAATAGAGATTTATGCATCTCCATTGCAGTATTAGACATTCTAAATTTGACTATTTACTTACCTTCCCAGTGAATCTTATACTTTTATATATTTTCATGTTGCTACAGAGTGTCCTTTCATTTCAATTTGAAGAACTCCCTTTAGCATTTCATATAAGGCGGTTCTAGTGGTGATGGACTCCCTTAGCTTTTGTTGGTCAGGGAATGTCTTGATCTCACCTTTATTTCTGAAGGTCAAATTTCCTGGTATAGTATTTGTTGTTGTCAGGGTTTGGTGTTTTTTGTTTGTTTTTGTTTTCCTTTTGGCACTTAGAATATATCATCCCACTCTCTCCTGGCTAGAAAGCTTTCTGAAAAAAAAATCCAATAGCCTTATATGGCATGAGGGGATTCGTTTCTATGTGACAAGTTGGTTTTTCTCTAGCCACTTCTAAATTTGCTCTTTATCTTCAATTTTTAACAATTTGACTATAATATGTTTTGGAGTAAACTTCTTTGGGATGATCTTTCTTGGAGTCCTTTGAACTTTCTGTACATGATTCCCATATCTTTCCCCATAATTCAGTAAGTTTTCAACTATTATTTCTTTAAATAAACTTTCTGTCCCTTTCTCTTTCTCTGGGGACTCCCATAATGTCAATGTTTATTTGCTTGATGGTCCCAAAATTCATGTAGGTTTTCTTCACTCTTTTTCATTCTTTTAAAAATTTTGTTCCTCTTACTGATAATTTCAAATAATCTATCTTCGACTTTTCACTTCTTTTCTTCAGGTCTGCTGTTGAAGATCCTCATTGAATTTTTCAGTTCTGTGACTGCATTCTTCTGCTCCAGGATTTCTGTTTGGTTCTTTTTTATGGTTTTTTTTTTATGGCTCCTTGAACTTCTCATTTTGATCATGCGTTGTTTCCCTGATTTTCTCTCGTTGTTTTTCTATACTCTCTTGAATTTCTTTGAGTTTCTTTAAGGTGATTATTTTGTCTTGTTTAGGTAATTTTTAGATTTCTTTGTCGTCAGTTACTAAAGCTTTATTAGTTTTCTTTGGTGCCATGATATTTGCCTGACTTTGTGATTCATGTGGCCTAGCATTGACATCTCCACATTTGAAGGAGCAAACATTTCTTCCAGTCTTTACAGTCATGCTGGACTGGAGTGAGGCCATGAGGCTACTTCTGGGTCTGCAGTGGGGTCCACAGTTGACAGGCCTGTTACCAGAGATCTGGGAAGGTGTGGAACTTATCTGATTCCTGGGTGGGTGGGACTGCTTTCATGACCTTGTTCAGTCATGTTGTGCTTAGATAAGTGTCTGTCTTAGATAAGTGTCTGTCTCAAGGTCCATAGTTGGATCTGCAGATAGTGGGTCTGTCACCAGGTGTGTAGATGGGTATAGATCTCCTCAGGGACCCAGCTCCTGCTCTGTCACTGGGTGGATCCTGGAGCAGGCAAGACTGGACTCAGACAGTGGCTTAGAGGAGCTGGAACCAAGTCCCAGTGCTGCTTCAGGTCTATAGCCAGGATTGAGGTCTGTAGACCTGTCTCTGGAGCATGTAGGAGCATGTCTCTAACCAGCTCATGGGTGGGCAGAACTGCTCCCTGACCATAGCTGGGAGGAGTTAGAGTAAATTATAAGGTTCTACCAGGATATGTAGTCAGACTGTGGTTGGCAGGCTTATCAAAAGGAGTATGAACACACACATCTTCTGGTAAGTCTCTGGGTAGGCAGAACTAATTGCCCATGGATCATGGCTGGGAGATGTTGGAGTTAAATCACACGACCATTTCAGGACCTTTTGTGGGACCAAGGTTGGCTGGTCTGCTTCCAGGGGCACTCATGGGCCTGTCTCCCTGCAGGACCCAGGACCAATAAGGCTGCTTGTGGACTGCAGCTGGGAGGGGCCGGGGTCAAGTAAATGGCTATTTCAGGATCTCTGGGATACAGACATGAGTGTCTCCTGCCAGGTCTCTGGGCAAGCAAGACTTTTCACAGACTACAGCTCAGAGGGGCTAGAACCCAGTTACAAGGCTGTTAACAAAATGTACTGGGATTGAGTTTCTAGGTCTTGCCTCCAGAGACTCAGACTCTGGCCAAGAGGGGTTATAGACCTGGGTCACAGCCATTTAAGTATACATAGCCAAGACCAAAGTTGATGGGCCTATTATTTGAGGCACATGTGGGCATGATTCCTCTGAGGTCTTTTGGTGTATACTGCTAGTGGCAGGACCAAGGCCAAACAGGGCTATAGCTGAGTTCATAGGGGTCATAGTTATTTTGGGGTCTATAGGTGAGACCATGGTCAGTGAGTGAGTCAGCCACCTGGGCACAACCTGCCTTCTCAAAAAGACCCTCCTTGCTCTTGGACTCCCCTGGAATTTCACATTCTCCTACTTGGAACCCAAAGCTTCTGAAGAGGCACTTTTGTCTATAGATGGCTACCAAATTATTGTTATTGAGTGGGGAATACAATCAAGAGACCTCGTATTCTGCCATCTTGCTGATACCACCTTCACTGCAGACTTCAGCTTTCACTGATGAAAGTTCCTGATGTTGGTTTGTATGATGTTTGAATATGTACTTTTGATAAGTTTGAATGTCTTTCCTCAGCAGTTTGACATTTTAATCACTAATATCAGGAATAAAGGTAAAGTAACAACGAAATAGAGTAAGATGTATCTTTATTATTTTAAAAAAATGTTCTGGCTGTAACACTGTATTCAAGAGACCATAAAGTTTCTTAGAGAAATGAACAGGCTGTTATATGCTCATTAAAAGCTCTTAATTAATTTGCTTCCTTCAGGTGACATCCTTGCACACTGATTTAGGACACTGCACAAATGACAAAGATGCTATTGGAATACTGGGAAGGTTGTTTAATGAATGTCCAACCAAATAAAGTACTGTATGAATCATTTAATTGGATGAGGTACTTAAACAACTAAGTAATTTTTTTATCTTTTTGTCATCAGGTACAGAGGTGACTTTCCTTGCTTTTTTATTATTATTTTTGTAGTGTGCAGAAGGATAGATTTGGAATCTCTACAACACACATGATCCTTCTATATTTTTGTAGATAACAATTTTCGAAGAACTCTACACTGCTTCTTTTTTATCCACCATACTTATGTGACAACACTCTTTGGGGCAGAAACTGTGTTAGTAGTGATTCCTACTATACTTCTTTAGCCTAGGGACATATGCTCATATTCTTCCCACCCACACATTTTTTTTTTAAGTAGTTAACATTTCCCTTAGTATTTGTCCGAGGACTCTTTTTAACTTTTTTCACTCTTAATTTGCATTTTTAAAAAAGGTTTTATTTATTTATTTGAGAGAGAATGAGAGAGAGAGAGCATGAGAAGGGGTAGGGTCAGAGGGAGAAGCAGACTCCCTGCTGAGCAGGGAGCCCAATGTGGACTCGATCCTGGGACTCCAGGATCATGACCTGGGCAGAAGGCTGGCGCTTAATCAACTGAGCCACCCAGGCACTGGATTTTTTTTTTTTTTTTTTTAAGCAAGAGAAACAAATGGTCTGACATTTATAGTTTCCTTCTCTAGTGTTTGTTTGTTTGTTTTTGGGTAAGCATTAGTTTTTGGGTTGGTGCTTTCTCTGCTCCATTGTATCTATCAATTCTGTCTTATATGCTGTTTATTTTCCAGAAAGTCATTAGTGTTTCTTTTTTCTATTGCCCTTCCTTGTGAATTTATTTTTCTTTTTTATATCTTTTCTTCCATTTCAATAGACTTTGGAGTGAAATGGGAGGTAGATCATCCTTTCCTTTATTTATTACAATAATTACTGATTGTGATCTTTTCCATGTCAGACCTTCCTCTAAATGCTGGAGAAGTAATAGTGAACAAAACAAATTCCCTGATTTAACTGCCCTTATAATCAGATGTGTGTGTGTGTGTGGGAGAGAGAGAGAGAGAGAGAGAGAGAGAGAGAGAGAGATAGTAGGTAGATAAATCTATAATATTTCCAACACTGTATAATGGTGTTACAAAGAAAAATAAAACCGATGGAGACTGAAAGGCAGGAGGTGTTATTTCCAATAAGATCATCAGGCTTTCTGATCAGAACCATTTTCTTAGGTACTAAAATGAAGTTAGAAACCCGCAACGTAATATCTCAGTGCCCATCTTTCCAGATGAAGAAAAGTAGATGTTTGATTTTGCTACTTGATCAAAGTTAAGGGACTAATAATACTATGCAGCACAAGAAAAATATAATAGAGTTTAAAAATATCAATGAAACAAGGATATAGTGGGTAATTTGACCTAAAGGAATCCAGTGTTTAAAAACTAAAACAACCTTGAATTGTAAATACAAGGTAGTAAGAGGGCCAGAAGCGGGGTGTGTGTGTGTGTGTGTGTGTGTGTGTGTGTGTGTGTGCACATATGTGTTTAATGTCTTGATTCCTCCCAGAGACAATAAATACAGCCGACTAGTGGCAATGCATTAATTCATTAAAGTGAGAATTCAAATAAGATACATTAATAAAAACACATCTAGATCACATGTAATCTTATTTTGTCAGCAGTATAAAATATTTTCACTTTAATGTTTCCTTAAAATCTCCAATACATAGCTCTATCAACATTCCTGTGGAGGCAATTTGTCTTTGAAAAAGATAATCCAAGAGATGCTTTACCCTTTGCTTGTTACATATTCAAATGACATTTTCCCTTGAAAGTAAATAGTTTGCTCAGCATTAGCACTATTCACAGATCATCTTCACATAGGCTATTCAGGGCATTGAACACCCAGTGATCATTGTATCGCTCACCAACTTTGGTCAATACATACTTCTAGAATATCTTGATTATTTCACTTAATAAAAAGCAGCACCTAAAATGTAGACATATAACATAAAATAGTGAAGCATATCTGAGAAAGTTCACATTTGTAATATCATCTTATGTCATAAAAGAATGAAAGTAATTAAAGCTGAATCATCTATTGCAAAAAAGTTACATGGAAAATAAATTATACTTATTAAGAAAGAATTCTTGAATTAACAGTGAATCAAAGCAGGTGCCAAAAATAACCGGGCTCAAATATGATTCAAGAATTTCACCAGTATGTAAAATTTTCAGGTTAACATCTGGAACATCATATTCAATAAAATAATTTTTCCAACTGATAATATTTACACATTTTGCAAAAAAAGAAGCATTGGTGGAATTTTAATTACCTACTTTACTTCTTATAATTTGAATATAAATTTTTATATTAATAAGCATTAACATTAACTTTGTTTTTATGTAAATCAACTTCATATTGAAATGTCAAGACTTTTTTTTGTTTGTTTGCCTTTCACTGGATATAACTTGTGGCATTTCCCTGGTAACTGACAGCCCTAGTAATTGATAATACAATTACTACTACAAATTTAGCTAATTGTTTTCAGATATTTATTTTAATGACCTTTTTCATCTTAAAAGTACCAATAATATATCTCACAAAGTATTAACTTTTTCCTTGACTTCCTGGATTAATATATAACAACTTTATTATACCTCTAGATAGAGCAATTAAGATTAAACTTTTCTTCTTTCTCCCAAGTAGATATTATTAAATACTACACAGTTTTTTTTTTAATTTTATTTTATTATGTTATGTTGGTCACCATTCATTACATTAAGAGTTTTTGATGTAGTGTTCCATGATTCATTGTCTGCATATAACACCCAGTGCTCCATTCAATATGTGCCCTCCTTAATTCTCATCACTGGGCTAACCCATCCCCCCACCCCCCTCCCCTCTAAAACCCTCAGTTTGTTTCTCAGAGTCCATAGTCTGTCATGGTTTGTCTCCCCCTCCGACTTCCCCCCCTTCATTTTTCCCTTCCAGCTATCTTCTTCTTCTTTTTTTTTTAACATATAATGTATTATTTGTTTCAGAGGTACAGGTCTGTGATTCATCAGTCTTACACAATTGACAGTGCTCACTATAGCACATAACTTCCCCAATGTCTATCACCCAGCCACTCCATCCCTCCCACCCCCCACCACTCCAGCAACCCTCAGTTTGTTTCCTGAGATTAAGAATTCCTCATATCAGTGAGATCATGTGATACTTGTCTTTCTCTGATTGATTTATTTCGCTTAGCATGATACCCTCTAGTTCTATTCACGTCTTTGCAAACAGCAAGATTTCAGTTTTTTTGATGGCTGCATAATATTATGCATATTATGCAGAAGATCCAAATCTTCTTTATCCATTCATCCATTGATGGACATCTAGGCTCTTTCTATAGTTTGGCTATTGTGGGCATTGCTGCTATAAACATTGTGGTGCACGTACACCTTCAGATCCCTACATTTGTAACTTTGGGGTAAATACCCAGTAGTGCAATTGCTGGTCATAGGATACCTCTATTTTCAACTTTTTGAGGAACCTCCATACTGTTTCCCAGAGTGGCTGCACCAGCATGCATTCCCACCAACAGTGCAGGAGGGTTCCCCTTTCGGCGCATCTTCGCCAACATCTGTTGCTTCCTAACTTGTTAATTTTAGCCATTCTGACTGATGTGAGGTGGTATCTCATTGTGGTTTTGATTTGGATTTCCCTGATGCCAAGTGATGTTGAGCACTTTTTCATTTGTCTGTTGGTCATTTGGATGTCATCTGTAGAGATGTCTGTTCATGTCTTCTGCCCATTTCTTGATTGGATTAGCTGTTCTTTGGGTGTTGAGTTTGATAAGTTCTTCATAGCTTTTGAATACTAGCCCTTTATCTGATATGTCATTGCAAATATCTTCTCCCATTCTGTCGGTTGTCTTTGGTTTTGTTGACTCTTTCCTTTGCTGTGCAAAAGCTTTATGTCTTGATGAAGTCCCAATAGTTCCTTTTTGCCTTTGCTTCCCTTGCCTTTGGCAATGTTTCTAGGAAGAAGTTGCTGCGGCTGAGGTCGAAGAGGTTGCTGCCTGTGTTCTCCTTTAGGATTTTCATGAACTCCTGTCTCACGTTTAGGTCTTTCAACCATTTGGAGTCTATCTTGTGTGTGGTGTAAGGAAATGGTCCAGTTTCATTCTTCTGCATGTGGCTTTCCAATTTTCCCAACACCATTTGTTGAAGAGACTCTCTTTTTTCCATTAGACATTCTTTCCTGCTTTGTCGAAAATTAGTTGACCATAGAGTTGAGGGTCCATTACTGGGATCTCTATTCTGTTCCATTGATCTATGTGTCTGTTTTTGTGCTAGTACCATACTGTCTTGATGATGACGGCTTTGTGATAGATCTTGAAGTCCGGATTTGTGATCCTACCACCTTTGCTTTTCTTTTTCAACATCCCTCTGGTTATTCAGGGTCTTTTCTGTTTCCATACAAATTTTAGGGTTATTTGTTCCATTTCTTTGAAAAACATGGATGGTATATTGATAGGGATTGCATTAAATGTGTAGATTGCTCTAGGTAGTATTGACATCTTCACAATATTTGTTCTTCCAATCCATGAGCATGGAACGTTTTTATATTTCTTTGTGTCTTCCTCAATTTCTTTCATGAGTATTTTATAGTTTTCTGAGTACAGATTCTTTGCCTCTTTGGTTAGATTTATTCCTAGGTATCTTATGGTTTTGGGTGCAATTGTAATAGGATCAACTCCTTAATTTCTCTTTCTTCTGTCTTGTTGTGGGTGTGTAGGAATGCCACTGATTTCTGTGCATTGATTTTATATCCTGCCACTTTATTGAATTCCTGTATGAATTTTAGCAGTTTTGGGGCGGAGTCTTTTGGGTTTTCCACATGAAGTATCGTATCATCTGCAAAAAGTGAGAGTTTGACTTCTTCTTTGCCAGTTCGGATGTTGGTTCTCAGATTGCTGTGGCTAGGACTTCTAGTACTATGTTGAATAGCGGTGGTGATAGTGGACATCCCTGCCATGTTCTGGACCTTAGGGGAAAAGCTCTGTTTTTCCCCATTGAGAATGATATTTAGTGTGGATTTTGCATAGATGGCTTTTATGATACTGAAGTATGTGTTCTCTATCCTTACACTGTGAAAAGTTTGAATCAAGAAAGGATGCTGTACTTTGACAAATGCTCTTTCTGCATCTATTGAGAAGATCATATGGTTCTTGTTCTTTTTTTATTAATGTATTGTATTACATTGATCAATTTGCAGATGTTGAACCAACCTTGCAGCCCAGGAATAAATCCTACTTGGTCATGGTGAATAATCCTTTTAATGTACTATTGGATCCTGTTGGCTAGTATTTTGGTGAGAATTTTTATATCCATGTTAATCAGGGATATTGGTCTGTAGTTCTCCTTTTTGATGGGATCTTTGTCTAGTTTTGGAATTAAGATAATGCTGGCCTTATAAAAATGAGTTTGGAAGTTTTCCTTCCATTTCTATTTTTTGAAAGAGTTTCAGAAGAATAAGTATTAATTCTTTAAATGTTTGGTAGAATTCCCCTGGGAGGCCATCTGGCCCTAGGCTCTTGTTTGTTGGGAGATTTTTGATTACTGCTTAATTTCCTTACTAGATATGGGTCTGTTCAGGTTTTCTATTTCTTCCTGGTTCAGTTTTGGTAGCTTATACATCTCTAGAATGCATCCATTTCTTCCAGATTATCTAATTTGCTGGCATATAGTTGCTCATAATATGTTCTTATAACTGTTTGTATTTCTTTGGTGTTGGTTGTGATCTCTCCTCTTTCATTCATGATTTTATTTATTTGGGTCCTTTCTCTTTTCTTCTTGATAAGTCTGGCCAGGGGTTTATCAACCTTATTAATTCTTCCAAAGAACCAGCTCCTAGTTTCGTTGATCTGTTCTACTGTTCTTTTGGTTTCTTTTTTTTTTTTTAAGATTTTATTTATTTATTTTGCTTTCTATTTCATTGATTTCTGCACTGATATTTACTATTTCACTTCTTCTGCTGGGTTTAGGCTTTATTTACTGTTCTTTCTCTAGCTCCTTTAGGTGTAGATTTAGGTTGTGTATTTGAGACCTTCCTTGTTTCTTGAGAAAGGCTGGTATTGCTATATACTTTCCTTTTTGGACTGCCTTTGCTGCATCCCAAAGATTTTGAACAGTTGTGTTTTCATTTTCATTGGTTTCCATGAATGTTTTTAATTCTTCTTAATTTCCTGGTTGACCCATTCATTCTTTAGTAGGATGCTCTTTAGCCTCCATGTATTTGAGTTCTTTCCGACTTTCCTCTTGGGAATGAGTTCTAGTTTCAAAGCATTGTGGTCTGAAAATATGCAGGGAATGATCCCAATCTTTTGTTACCGGTTGAGATCTGATTTGTGACCTAGGATGTGATCTATTCTGCAGAATGTTCCTTGGGCACTAGAAAAGAATGTGTATTGGGATGGAATGTTCTGAATATATCTGTGAAGTCCATTTGATCCAGTGTGTCATTTAAAGCCTTTAATACCTTTTTGATCTTTTGCTTAGATGATCTGTCCATTTCAGCAAGGGGGGTGTTAAAGTCCCCTACTATTATTGTATTGTTGTCGATGTGTTTCTTTGCTTTTGTTATTAATTGACTTATATAATTGGCAGTTCCCATGTTAGGAGCATAGATATTTACAATTGTTAGATCTTCTTGTTGGATAGACCTTTTAAGTATGACATAGTGTCCTTCCTCATCTCTTATTATAGTCTTTGGTTTAAAATCTAATTTTTCTGAAATAAGGATTGCTGCCCCAGCTTTCTTTTGATGTCCATTAGCATGGTAAATTGTTTTCTACCCCCTCACTTTAAATCTGCAGGTGTTTTTAGGTTTAAAATGAGTCTCTGGCAGGCAGCATATCAATGGATCTTGTTTTTTTATCCAATATGATACCCTGTGTCTATTGATTGGGGCATTTAGCCCATTTACATTCAGGGTCACTATTGAAAGATATGAATTTAATGCTATTGTATTGCCTGTACTGTGACTCTTACTGTATATTGTCTCTATTCCTTTCTGGTCTGTTACTTTTAGGCTCTGTCTTTGCTTAGAGGACTCCTTACAATCTTTCTTGTAGGGCTGGTTTGGTGTTTGCAAATTCTTTTAGTTTTTGTTTGTCCTGAAAGCTTTTTATCTCTCCTTCTATTTTCAATGACAGCCTCGCTGGATATAGTATACTTGGCTGCATTTTTTTTTTTTTTTCATTAACTGCTCTGAAGATATCATGCCAGTCCTTTCTGGCCTGCCAGGTCTCTCTGGATAGGTCTGCTGTCAATCTATTGTTTCTACCATTGTAGGTTACAGACCTCTTGTCCTGAGCTGCTTTCAGGATTTTCTCTTTGTCTCTGAGACTTGTAAGTTTTACTATTAGATGTCCAGGTATTGACCTATTTTTATCGATTTTGAGGGGGGTTCTCTGTGCCTCCTGGATTTTGATGCCTGTTTCCTTCCTCAAATTAGGGAAGGTCTCTGCTATAATCTGCTTCAAAATACCTTCTCCCCCCCCCTTTCTTTTTCTGGAATCCCAATTATTTTAATACCGTTTCATCTTATGTTATCACTTATCTCTCAAATTCTGCCTTCGTGATCCAGTAGTTGTTTATCTTTCTTTTTCTCAGCTTCTTTATTCTCCATCATTTGGTCTTCTATATCACTAATTCTCTCTTCTGCCTCATTTTTCCTAGCCGTTAGAGCCTCCATTTTTGATTGCACCTCATTAATAGCCTTTTTTATTTCGAGTTGGTTAGATTTTAGTTCGTTTATTTCTCCAGAAAGCGTTTCTCTAGTATCTTCCATGCTTTTTTCAAGCCCAGCTAGTATCTTTAAAATAGTCATTCTGAACTCTAGTTCTGACATCTTACTAATGTCTGTATTGATTAGGTCCCTGGCAGTCAGTACTGCCTCTTGTTCTTTTTTTTGAGGTGATTTTTTCCATCTTTCGTTTTGTCCAGAGAAGAATAGATGAATGAGAGAACAAAATGCTAAGAGGGTAACAATGTCCCCAGAAAAAATAAACACTAAACAAATCAGAACAGCAATTGGGGGGTGGGGGCGAAGGGAAAGAAAGAAAAAAAAAAAGAATATGATCAAATATGATCAGGCTGGTGAATAGATCAGTGCCACCCACTAGTTTGGGGCATATTTTTGTCTGTTAGAAGACACTGCTTCCCAAAATTTTAAAGAAATGAAACTTATATATGTACAAAAATAAAGATAAATATGATGAAGGGATGGAATATGAATATAAAGATGAAAATTATAAAAGATTTTATAAAAGAAATTGATAAGAAATTGGTTTATAAAAGAAAAGAGAAATTAAAAAAAAAGGGAGAGAATATGATCAGGCAGGAGACTAGAACAAAGTCATACACTAGAGATTTAGGGTATATTTTGGTCTGTTAGAAGCAACTGTATCCCAAAATCTTAAAGAGAGAACAATTTATATATATACAAAAAGTAAGGTTAACTACAATGAAAGGATAGAATATGACTCTAAAAATGAAAAATAAATAAGATTTTACAAAAGTGATTGAGAAGATAAGATGTTGGTTGAAAAAGGGAAAAAGAAAAATACAAAAAAATAGTTAAAAAAAGAAATTTAAAAATGTAACTTTGAAAGACTAAGGAATCATGGGAAAAATGCCATGAATTCTATGTACTGTATTCCCCTATGTGCTGCATTCCCTTAGTTCTGCTGTTCCTATTGATCAGTAAATTGGTCTTGGCTGGCTGTTCTTGCTGATCTTCTGGGGGAGGGGCCTCTGCAGTGGTTCCCAGTTGTCTTTGCCAGAGGCGGAATTGCCCCACCCTTGCCAGGCTGGGCTAAGTAATTCTTTTCAGGTTTGCTCTGGGGAGTTTTGCTCCCTGTAAGCTTTCCGTACATCTTTGGAGGACTAGAAAGAAAATGGCAGCCTCCCAATCTCTGCCCCAGAGGAGCTGAGAACTCGGGGCCCCTCTCCTCAGTGTGCACCACCCAGAGAAAAGCAGTCAATCACTCCTGTCTCCCTGGTCTCTGGCCGCACTCCATGATCACCCCGCCTATGACCGAGCATTTATATCTCTGGCACCCGACACCATGTGGGGTCTCCAAACCCAGCAGATACCTGCAGCACACTCCTGCACCACTCCTCCCAGGGGAGGATGGGCAGTCTTCCCAGATCTGCCAATCATTGGGTCCCTGCTGGAAGAGCAGTGGCCCAACTGTGCTGTGGATTATGGTTTATGGCAACCCCGGGCTGAGAGTCCGCTCCTCGGCTCTGTCTCTGCAGCTGGCTTCCTGGCTCTGATACCTGGGAGCTCTGCCACACTCAGGCACCCCATGTCTTTCTGTGACCCTGAGGGTCCTGAGACCTCACAGTCCCAGCGAGGGTTCCACCCCTTGTTTAGTCACTGGAGCGACGTCCCTCAGCAGAGCCGACTTCTAAAAGTTACAATTTTGTGCTCTGCTGCTCTATCACTTGCCGGTAGCTGACTGACGGAAGCCCCCTCCCCCGCCATCTATCTTTCTGTATATCGCCTCAGATTCACTTCTCTGCACATTCTACCTTCCAGAAAGTGGTCGCTTTTCTGTTCAGAGAGTTGCTGCTATTCTTTTCTTTGATCTCCTGTTGAGTTTATACGTGTTCAGAATGATTTGATCCCTATCTAGCTGAATTCCTATGACCAGACGAAATTTAGGTCTTCTACTCTGCCATCTTGCTTCTCCCTCCACATACTACACAGGTATTAAAAACATAGGTATACGGGGACACCTGGATGCCTCAATTGGTGAGGCATCTGCCTTTGCCTCGGGTCATGATCCCAGGATCCTGGGATTGAGCCCTACTCAGGCTCTCTGCTCAGCGGGGGAGCCTGCTTCACCCTCTCCCTCTGCCTGCTGGTCCCCCTGCCTGCACTCTGTCTGCCAAATAAATAAATAAATCTTTTAAAAAATAAAAACATGGGTATGCATTAGTATATGAATAACATCACATGAAGTATGTGGATACATAAGTAGAGAGATACATAGTGTAAATATTAAGACTTTTAATACTGTTGTATTTTGAGTTCCAGAAAAGATTATTGTATAATAACAAGATAATGATGGTTCCCTCTCCTAACTCCAAACTGCCAAATAAACCATATCTGCAAATAAACCAAATTAGTACCAACCACATAGAGCACATCCTGAGATGATGCCAAAAGTACTACATTTTGTGTCAAAATAATTGGTAATTCCAAAATGAACACAGAAACCCCATTCCTGCAGGTGGTAAATGTAGTCATGATACACTTAGCTAATCAGAACAGCATATAAATTTTCATAATTTAAAAGATATGTTGATTTAACAACAAAAAAGTGACATCTAAATTTGTAGAAAAGGGAGGCAGGGAAATGTGTGTATGAAGTTCGGTAAACAAGCTTGCTTCTGTCTCTGTAGTAGAATTTTCAAAAGATACCTAAGAGAAAAAAATATTTAAAAATTAATGATAAACAAGTTAGACATTGAAAGGAAAGTTAAAGAAGGCAAAGAGAGATAATTTTGACAAATAAGAGAAAGATGGAAGTGATAGTGACTGCCAAAATTTGAACCTCTTTTCCCATCAGATAAATAACATTATGAACCATGTGCCCAGTTTGGAAAAAAAAGTGCATGTCCACTTCTCAACACTTAACTTGTTGGCTCAGACTTAATAATAATCATCCATGAGTGCTTCCACAGAGGAAGGTAACAGCAATTCTGGAGAGACGATATTTAAAAGCATAACTTTAATATGGAAGCTACAAGGATCCATGTAGTCTGTCATTTTCTGAATAGCACAGTCATAATAGCATAATAGGATGTGATTTAAATGCAGAATGAATAAAGTCAACAATGGAAAGTTTTCTGATGTTTCAAATTCTTACCAAGTGCCTGGATTACTGAAAATTTAGGGAACAATGAAGAGTCAAAATCTTATCACCTCTAAATGAGATATTGTACAATACAATAAAATTAAAAATTAGCAACAAAGACTACCAGGAATGTACAAAATATACAATAAAGTATTGACTTTTGGCTGCATGTGATGGATTTAATAGATGTAATTATTTCTTTTTTCTAAAATTACTATAAACCAGGAATAATAAAATAATGTATAAACTAACATGGACAAACAATATAGGAGAGGAGACAAAAGCAGATGAGAAACATCTGGAAGATGGAAAAAGGATGTGAGTTAGGAATCCATCAAAATCCTAGAGTAAAAACAGGCAGCAACCTCCTCAACCTCAGCCGTAGCAACTTCTTCCTAGACACATCTTCAAAGACAAGGGAAACAAAAGCAAAAATGAACTATTGGGACTCCATCAAGATAAAAAGCTTCTGCAAAACAAAAGAAATAGTCAACAAAACTAAAAGGCAACCTATGGAATGGGAGAAGATATTTGCAAATGACATATCAGATAAAGGGCAAGTATCCAAGATCTATAAAGAACTTATCAAACAAACTCAACACCCCAGGAACAAAGAATCCAATCAAGAAATGGGCAGAAGACATGGACAGACATTTCTCCAAAGAAGACATACAAATGTCCAACAGACACATGAAAAAATGCTCCCCATCACTTGTCATCAGGGAAATACAAATCAAAACCACAATGAGATACCACTTTACACCAGTCAGAATGGCTAAGATTAACAAGACAGGAAACAACAAATGTCAGCGAGGATGTGGAGAAAGAGGAACCCTCTTACATTGCTGGTGGGAATTAAAGCTGGTGCAGCCACCCTGGAAAATAGTGTGGAAGTTCCTCAAGAAGTTAAAAATAGAACTACCCTATGACCCAGCAATTGCACTACTGTGTATTTACCCCAAAGATACAAATGTAGTGGTCCAAAGGGGCAACTGCACCCCAATGTTTATAGCAGCAATGTCCATAATAGCCAAACTGTGGAGACAGCTGAGATGTTCATCGACAGATGAATGGATATACATATGACATCTTCTTTATATATGTATATGCAATGGAATATATGCAATGGAAAGGATGAACACTTACCATTTACATCGACGTGGATGGAACTGGAGTGTATTATGCTGAGTGAAATAAGTTTAACAAAGAAAGCCAATTATCATACAGTTTCACTCATGTGTGGAATATAAGAAACAGCACAGAGGATCATAGGGTAAGGGAAGGAAAAGTGAATGGGGAGTCATCAGAGAGGGAGAAAAACCATGAGAGACTTTTAACTATAGGAAACAAACAGGGTTGCTGGAAGGGAGGTGGATGAGGGGATGGGGTAGCTGGGTGACGGACATTAAGGAAGGCACATGATCTGATGAGCACTGGGTGTTATATGCAACTGATAAAGTAGTGAACACTACATCTGGAACTAGTGATGTATTATTTTATATTGGCTAATTGAATCTAAATAAAAAATTGAAAAAAAGAAAAGGGATGGGAGGTAACTTTTGCTAACTTCACAGAATAGAGGGAACTGAAACTTAATTTTCTACAAGAGAATGATGTTGAAAAAAAATTCTTTGAATCCCAAGAATCCAGATAAGCTCAGAAATTGGTGATAGAAATACCCCTGAAATTTCAGTATTTATGGAGCTTAAAAAGAGAACATCTGGTTAAGTGTGTGTGTGTGTGTGTGTGTGTGTGTGTTTATGTGTTTGTGTGTAATAAGACTTTTAGGATTCCTTCCAACAACCCCTACTAGAGAGGTAATTTCCCCTTATCCACAGTGGTATATGATGGAGGGCTATTATATACAAAAGGTATATAGAAGAAAATCTAGAATTTGGATCATCAGGCACAAGTGAAGTAAAGCCAATGGAACACTAAGTCAAAATTTTCACACTGACAGGTGAGAACTGGCAAAAGCTAACTTCCCCTTTTTGAATCCCACAGTTAAGACTGCAAGACTGGAGATTAAGATTTTTTGGTAGGAAAATTGAATAACCAGGAATTGTTTAGTGGTTTCCCATTAATACACCATACCTTTGACTGATTAACACAGGATGGGAACAAGAAGTCAACAAACCCCAACCATGGAAACAAAGCATCAAATTTTATTTTTTAGTGATCTATCATTACATATAAAGGCAGAGAAAATAATAATTCACATTTTTGGAAGTTCCTGAACATGGAAAATAGGGTCTTAAAGCTAACCGTCAAGTACACACACACACACACACACACACACACACAAACACACACCCCAGAGAAAATTGATGGAGCATTAGAAAATCTTAAAAACATGTTACTCTCCACAGAAAAAATGAGAGAAGATTTCCAAAAACTGGAGGCATTACAACTTGGACTACTCAAAGAACAAGAGTAAATTTTTGGAAATTAAATATTTGAGTATATACCCAGAAATTCAGTAAGAGTGCTGAAATTTTAGTCAGGCTCGGAATTTCAATATACCCCAGAAGGTAGAAAAATTCTAATAATGACAAACATGGACAATATAAGCAAAAAAACCCCAAAAATCCAATCAGAGAAGTCTAACCCTGTACTTGAAACTAATATAACATCATATGTCAACTATACTTCAATTACAAAAAGGAAATCTAATGTTAGAGTAATAGTTACTCTTGGGGAAAAATAACAGAGAAATTTATAAAGAGAAAATTATGAAAAATATGTCACAAGAAAAATTATATAACAAAAGACTATGTATCTTCACTTTCAAAAGACAATAACTAAAAAAAGAATCACCAAATATATCATTAGAAGATTTCAGGAGACCACGGAGAGAAATAGGAGGGAGATGAAAGGGTGGGGAGCAGAGCAGAGGTGAGGGGAGAAAAGAAGTTACATACAAAACATCAGGATAAGAATAATATCCGACCTTTCAAAAGCAACATTTATTTTTAGCAGAAAGTAGAGCACAACATTTAAAAAAATTCTGATGAAAGATATTTCTAAGTCAGAATTTGGTAGTTGGTTACATAATCATAAAAATGTAAGGGAGAATTAGATTTTTTCCAATATTCAAGGTCTCAAAAATCACTACGCATGTATTATTTTTTAGGAAGTTACTGGATTTTGTATGCTAATGAAATGAGGGTCCAAGAAATAAAGGAATCAATATAGGACAGAAGTGAAGGAAATTTGGAAAATGGCATGAAAGATAACATGAAGCAAAATCTCAGGATCATAATCCATCCAGAGAACCTAAAAGCAAAATCCAGGTATTTGCCTAGTATTGCAGAGACAGAGAGATGGCCAAGTTGTGAGGATTTTTTTTTTTTAACACTGAGTAGAATTAAGGAAAGTTATAGAGAATATCAAGCTGAAGTATATATAGAAAAATATAAAGTGATTACTGCATAGGCAAGACACAAGTGTGCAAACTTGGGTGTACATCAGAATCACCTGGGGGGCTTACTAAACCACACATTGCTAGATTGTTTCCTCTCATACCACACACACACACACACACACACACACACAGGCACGCACACAAACTGCCCAAGAGAGTTACCTACTTCTAAGTGGGCACAAGACGCTGGTTCTGGGAGTACCAGTGAAATTCTGGAGATAAGAACCAATTTCACAGCATGAAGAGAAGTCATTTTTGGTATACTGTTGACAAGAACAGAATGCAAGTATCTTGCAGCTTTATTGTTTCCCTCTAGCCCCTAATGCCAGGAATTAGATGTTTAACTAAATTCACAGAATATTAAAATATCTAATGAAACTAAGTATGATGGATTTGAGAATTCATGTAAGAATGACTCTTCCAAACTCAAGGTTTTCATATGGAGCTTCTCCAATGACAAATGTACCATTTTAGAAATATAGGATGTGACCATAAAATGAACAAGTAATGCTTTTGATTTAGATGTTGGTAACATTGTAATCAATATAACAATAACATTATATATAAAAAGTAGTTTATTTTTCTCTCACAGAAAAGCAACCTGGAAAATAGGATGATGTAGCAGCTCTGGAGATCAGGCCCTTTCTACTATTCTGTTTTACCATCCTAGAGCTCACTACCATGTTAGAGGTTCCTTTTATGTTCACAGGTAACTGAGGAAGCTCTAACAGTTTTGCTTGCATCTGTGATCTAGAGGGGCATGAAGAAAAAAGTAGGGAAAGCAGGATAGCACGCTTCCCAACTTAGGGTCCTTGATGTGGCTTTTCCCCAAATCCCACACATCTCCATTTACATATCATCAGTCAGGATATAATCACATGCTCAGTGAGGCTCAAAAATACCATCTTTTAGCTAGGCTTACTGCATTCCTAAATAAATTCGGGATTCTATAATTAAGGAATAAGGAGGGAAGTGTTATTAGGTGGTACTTGGCAGATTTATCCCTGGAACCTAATACAAACATTATAACAGAAATGCAGTATTAAAAACTGGTTTATGTATGATATTTCATGTTTCATTCAATGTGAATTAAATAGAAGAATGAATAGAAATTGGAAAAGGAACAGTCAGTTTAGGAGAAGAAGACAAGAGTTTCAGGGGAGAGAAATGGACATGGGAAGCACTGGAGATACAGGAATATTTATTTATGTGTTTATGTATGTATATATGAATGTATGTATATATGTATGTGCTTATGAGGCGGGGAGGCAGAGGGAGAGAAGGAATCCCAAGCAGGCTCCATGCCCAGCACAGAGGCTGAGGCAAGGCTGGATCTTAGGACCCTTAGTTCATGACCTGAGCCAAAATGAGGAGTTGGACACTTTAATTGACTGAGCCCCCCAGGAATCCCCATGAATATTTATTTTTAAGGGAGGTTATAAAGGGAGTTATTTTTAAGGGAATATATTAATAATGGCTTTGCCTAGGGAATTTAGTAATATACAAATTCCATTTCAAAACAACCTCCTCCTGCGGGATATTTGAGGGTGGTGAATAGAATGTCCAAACAAGACAAAATAAAACCTTATTATTAGCAGACATTTTTGAGTCTAAACCCTGAGATAAAACTCCATTAAGCTAGATTGGACTCTTTTGGGGCTCCTTCATATGCAAGCCTCCTAAAAAACCTTGAACCAAATATAACAAAGCTCTATCTATCTTCCCCTATATCAGTTTCCAAACCAGAGTCTCAGGCTAAACCACTCTAATGCACGAAAATATGAAACTAGATCAGCATAAACACCTTCCAACATCAAAAGGAGAGTAGTGCAATAATTGGAAGGAGTACTGTGCTTGGCTCATGGCCCAAGTAAGGCAGGGATAGTGCAGCTCTCATGCACAAACTGCCTTCCCATTGAATGCTTAGCCGTAGAGTACTTAACAAGCTTTAAACTTAATACTTGATATGGTATATTTATATACCCATATTTATATATATATATATATAATACTTGATATGGTATAATTATTAATGTCATTTAATCAATGACATTAATAATTCTTTGAGGTAGGTATATTTACACACGCTAAGCTTGACTCCTAAAGAGGTTATGTCATTTGCCCAGGTCACCTTGATCACGGTGGTTGAGTTGGTTTGTGAAACCAGAGAGACCAAATTCAGAGCACTCATTCCTTCCAACTATGCTACTCTGTCTCCTTGATAAAACATTCTCATTAATGTTCTATTACTTGACCTTCTCAGCAACACTGTGAAAAATACAAAGAAGGTATTCTAAGTATTCCATTATTCAGATGAGGAAACCAAGGTCAGGGAATTTATCCATTGTGCACAACCACTAAGTGCCACGGTAGGGGTGATTTATGCCATATGATCCCAAGTCCAATTCTCTTTTCACATTACAACTGATCAAGACATATAAAGTCACTGCTGCTTTCTGTTCTTAACTCATATATAGGCAGCTTTAATTCAGTCATATTTGAGGAAGAATAATATAATGCATTGCTTGGATATCTTGATTCATCAATTGGAGTTAGATAGTCACTCTTCTTGGTATACTTATTTTGCACATTACATTTTCTTGTTAAAAAAGAGGTCTTCTGAAAACCGTAGGATCATTTGAGGCTTTACTAAATCATGTGAATCACTCCCCACATCTCTCTGAACATGTGCAGACTCAGGATTCATTCACTTTAATATCAGGGCTCCCAAGTCAAATACATATTTTTTTCTCTTTTATTAATTCAGAATTTGAGGTGAAAGGGATGTCCTTTAGTTAGATTGTGTTTGAATTATTCATCCTGCCTATGGAGCCTGAAACAACAATATCGAAGAATATGATTTCAAGCATGAACAATATTATGTAAAGCTGAATTCTGTAGATGGAGATAATAAAGTTAAAAATTTAACACGGAGGGGGAGATGAACCATGAGAGACAATGGACTCTGAAAAACAAACTGAGGGTTCTAGAGGGGAGGGGGGTGGTGGGATGGGTTAGCCTGGTGATGGGTATTAAAGAGGGCACGTTCTGCGTGGAGCACTGGGTGTTATGCACAAACAATGAATCATGGAATACTACATCAAAAACTAATGATGTAATGTATGGTGATTAACATAATAATAAAAATCTTTAAAAAAATTAACAGAAAAGTTGTGAAAGATAGATTCAGGAGATCTCTGTAAACTACAGAAAATGTTGGAAGAAGTTGTTGATGTATATGCAAACAACAGTAGTCTTAATGCTGAGTCAGTTTTCACCTTCAAAGAGCTGGAAGGAGCCTTTAAATTTCACCTAATTAAGTTGCATTATTACCCAAAAGACTGCCTCACCCGTACCCTTTACAGAGTCTTCACTAACTTATACAGGCTCAACGAAGCCATTTTAAAGCCAGAGGGAAAACACAAAAAGGCACACATGTCTACTAAATGTTTAAAAAGTAAAAGGGCCACTGTGTTCATTTAAGAAACACCACCACAAGAGCGTCTGGGGCTCAGTCAGTTAAGCCATGGACTCTTGGTTTCAGCTCCTCCAGTCATGATCTCAGGGTTATGAGATTGAGCCCTGCTTTGGGCTCCACACTCAGTGCAGAGTCTGCTTGAGATTCTGTCCCTCTCCCTCTGCCCCTGTCCCCACTCATGCATGCACTCTCTCTCTAAAATAAAAATAAATAAATAAAATATTAAAAAACAAAACAAAACAAAAAAAGAAATACCACCACATTGTCACAGTGAATATCTAGTGAAGTGAAGAAAGGCTAAGAATAATAGAATAAAATGTTAATGGAAGTGGTAAGGTAGTTCCATTCAGTGGACCACAAGAAGCTGATTGGAACTCAAAGATGCTTGTCATTTCAAAAAGTTATCACATCTGTAATCCACGTTCTTAAACATTTCTCAGATTGAGGGTAGGGTGGAGAGAGGAATAGCATTTAAAGAATTATTTAAAAAAATAAAAAATAAAGGAATATTAAATCTACATTTGTAACTACATAAATGGTCCCATACAATTCTTTACAAACTGTTTTAGGATAATCATAGCACTCAAATTCAGCTTATAGAAGTTGAAGAGAACCTCTTCTCCTACCTCAGTGACTCCTTTATTTCACTAACTATTGACTAAACCACCATTATAAGCCAAATCCTCTGCCAAGCATTAGAGGAAATGAAAGAAATGAAATAGTTCTGCCCTCAAGTAGTTCAAAGGTCAATGGGAGAAAAATCAAACTAAAATCTAAGAGAGCCACATGGGCATATCATACATCTGACAGGATTTGTTCATTAACTGTCAAAACAGTGAGTAAGACAGATTTTCAGGAATGGTTCTGAATGTTCTGGTTCCTGCTTCCTGATGGATGGTGATGTCATGCACTGAGATGATATACCAAAGGAGAGAAACAGGCTTGGAGATTCCTGGTGGAGAATTTTAATAGTCAGTTGGACATACTCAGAACTCAGAAAAGATCCAAAAGAAAGATATAAATTGGTAAGCTCTAGGGATAGTAACCAAAGACTTGAGTGTATGAGATTTTCCTGAAAAAAAAAAAAAAAGAAGAAAACATGTTCAAGAACAGAAATCTGAAGACTGTCATGATGAAATTGGTGACTGGAGAAAACTCATGTGTAAAGAAGTCATAAACTAGATCCATAGTGAGGAAAGAGAAAGAGGAGATGTCCATACTGTGGAAGTCAAGAGAATTTATACATAAAAGAACTTGGCAACAGTGTCAGTTCAATGAATGATACACAGAAATCAGAACGAACAGTGTCAAAGCTTTGCTTTCGTATTATTAAAATATTTGAAAAATAAAAGCACTTAATATTATACTATATGATAATCTAAACAAATACCTGGTACCAAAAATGAACAGATATTAGGTTTTTTTAAAAGATTTTATTTATTTGAGCTCCTGCATGTGAGAGAGAGAGAAAGGGAGAGGGGAGAGCACAGAGGGAGAAGCAGACTCCACGCTGAGCAGAGAGCCTGATGCAGGTCTCAGTCCCAGGACCCTGAGATCATGACCTGAGTAGAAGGCAGATGCCTAACCGACTGAGCCACTCAGGTGCCCCTATTAATGGTTTTTTTATTCTTGATTCACAGTTTATAAATGGAAATAAAAAATTCCAGAGAATTTTACATTTCCATATGGATATGTATGGAAGTGACATTGTAATTGTCAGAAAGGAGTTTTAAGAATTGATTCCTGATATGTACATTGTCTTTCCCTCTTCCTTGATAACTGACAGTGCCCTATATCTGTACCATCCAGTATGTTTGCCATTAGCCACATGTGGCTATTTACATTTAAATTAATGAAAATTAAATAAAATTAAAATTCCATTTTTCATTCTCACTAGCTACATTTCCAGTGCTCAATAAGTACATGTGGTTAATGGCCACTGTACTGGTTAGCACAGATATACAACATTTTCATCATTGTAATATATTCCATTGCTTCCAATGATGAATTTTGGTTATCTTGTGTCTCTGGATAAGGCTGTAATGTACTCAGATGTGAAGGAGATATCCTAATTGACCCATGAAAGAAATGATGCATGAGTGAAATGTGGGGGGAGCAAGTGGTTGTTTATATAGCTAACTGACTTACTACTTATTATGAATACTTTGCTTTACATGTAGCTAATATCTTCTTGGATTTTTCTTGTTTTAATTTTTGAACTTTATTAACGATGTCCTTCATGTTATAGAATATGATATATATATAGCAATAAGTAGCAGTATATTTTTAAGGTCAATATTAAATACAAATATTCTCCTCTATTTTCTCTTAATAACTTTAAAATATGGATTTCTACATTTCCACTACTTTTGTGAACAGTATTTAATTTTATTTTATGTTTCCCATAAAGAAACCCAATTGCCCCAGAATCTTTCAGTAGTCCACTCTTTCTCTAAGGTCTCATTATATCCTTAGGCATATCTCAATATGTGATTTCCCTTTTTCCCTTTCTAGTTTTTCAGGTCTTCCTTTGTGGCCTTTGGTTACATTCAAAATTTTTCTTCATTTAAAGTTTGCAAATTTCATGTCAAGGTTTTTCTTCTTCATAGGCATATTAAATTTTGTGTTGCTATTGAAATGGATATTTTCTTTAGTTATATATGTTTATTGGTTTTCATTTGTCATATTTCATTAAAATATATTCATATGTGCATACATTAACCATTTTATATATTGATGTCTATATATCTGGCTAATTTAATTTACTGAATTATCTTTTCACAAGTTATTGTATTTTGGTTGCTTTGCTGAAGTTTTCCGTATGTATAACGTATTATTTTACATTCTCCTCTGTAACCTACCTTTGTCTATTTCTTTTCATATAGTGAAAGTAATTCAATGCTTAGGTCCAGTCTTTTGTCTTACTTTTTTTAGGGAGAAGTTTCCACAAAAATGTCTTTTGGATTCTTGCATTTTAAAACTGTATGTCTTTTGCCATTATACTTTATATTTTGGTGTTGTGTATGACATTCTCGGGTTGAAGTTTTTGAGGCTTTTGAAGGCATTGTGCTATTATTACTGTGGGGAAGTCTGAATCTAGTCTTAGACTTGTCCTTTTGAATAACTTGACCATTTGGTCTGGCTATCCAATATATTTTACCTTATTTTAAAATTTAATAACTTTACTTTGCTATCTCTCAAAGTGGGCAATTCTAGATGAGACCATTGCTTATAATATGTTGACTTTAACTTCCATTTCTTTGGGAGTATTCTCCAGATTTATATCTTATTTACTTCCTTTTGGAGGAGGGGTGGACTCCAGTGGTTTGGATCCTGGATTTCCTTTGCCTGTCTCTATTAATTTTCCATTTCTGCTCAATTTCATTATATTTGCTCACTATTCTAATATATGGCTTGTATACGTTTCTCTGTCCTGAACAGTTCCATTTGACCATTTGTCCTTCTATATGCTCAGATATCATCTCTTGATACTGTCTCACAATTTCCTGCATGGGATCTTGAATCCTTGCTTTTTAAAGATAATAGTTCACTTAAATTTTTTTTGAAAAGTCAAAATACTTGATCAAATTTTAATGAGCTCTATCACAACATATTCTTGGTGTGATTTTTTTTATTAATCATTTGTTTGGTTTTTCATTCTCACAGCTTTGGAAGTATTTCCAGGAAGAAAGAAATGTTCATTTTATACCATAGTCTTCAAACTGGAACTTCTTTATCTTTTTTTGAATTAAAGGTTTACCATATAATTTTTAATCTTTATAACCTTATAAATTAATATAAAATGTATTCTGAGCACAGATTCAGATTTTTTTTGCACCCCACAGAGCTTGACATATATTTTGTTATCTTTCAATTTAAAATATTTTTTGTTTTTTCTTTAATTGAAAAGATTTGAAAAAATTCATAAAATTATAAAATTCAAACACATACTCTTAAAATTTTTTTATTGTGGTTTCCAAACTAAATTGCATTGAGGTTATAAAAGGTTATCTGTATATGATCATTTATTTGAATGTATTATGACTTCTTTTGTGACTGATTATGTAGTCAAGATTATGTAAGTGTTTCAGGCTTGATTAGAGCATACACTTCCTGTTCATTCACTGCAGGGCCCACTCTCTCGTTCTTCAACATACCTACATATATACATATATGTATAAAATACACATATATGTATAAAATAAAAGTTTTTAATATTTCTATATCTAACATATTTTTTCAAATTTGCTTTGTGTTTACTTGAAGTGAATTATATACTTGCAGTCTTCTTTTTGTCTAATTTCTACCATTATACTTTCTTTACATTGTGAAATTCTACCTTATATTTTTATTGCTATATTATCCATTTTTTATTAGAATTTGTATTAGTTACCTACTGCTGATGTATCAAATTACCACAGACTTAATGTTTTAAAACAATACAAATTCCTGTCTTACAGTTCTAGAAGTTTTGGTGAAATAAATCTCATTGGAGTCAAATTAGGATATTGGCAAGCCTGTGTTTCTTTCTGGAGGACCTAGAAGAGAATCCATTTTCATGTCTTTTTCTAATTTTAAATGTTGTCCACATCCCTTGACTCATGGACCCATTACCCTGTCTTCGAAGTCAGAAAGAGCTATTCTAATCTTTCTTACATTGTATCCCTTTGATAGCGTCTCTTCTGCCTCCCTCTTCTACCTTTAAGGATTCTTGTGACTATATATTGGGCCCACCTGGACAATACAGGTTTACCTACTATTTTAGAGTCAGCTGCATAGCAACATTTATTCCCCTTGCCTCGTAACCTAACATATTTACAGGCTCTGGGGCTTTGGACTTGGACATCTTTGGGAAACCATTCTTAACACAGTATTTTCCTAGTTTTTAATTCTATCACTTTACTTTTAAATGTTATATGTCATGTTTGTTAATTATGGAAATGGTAAAACAGAGATAGCTTAGTCTTTCTTTTTTCTTTTTCATCTTGATTTACTAATATCTATATTTTATAGGTGAAGAAATAAATTTGGTGCATTATGATTGCTACTAAATTTAACTCTACCTCCTCATTTTTTTATCATGCATTTTTATTGCTTCTTTTTTCTTTCTTTTCTTGTCTTAATAGCCTTTATTCATTCATCTCCTTCCTTTTTACTCTGATTTGTTTTCACTTTTTATACAAACCCATTCATGCACTTTAATACAACTTACTTATTCACGAATGTCCCATCCTATCACCTTGTTATTGTTGCATAAAATTATAGTTTCAACTTTTTTTAAAGCATTATTTATTTTAGAGAGATAGAGATAGTGTGAGTGGAGAGAGGGACATAGGGAGAGAGAGAGAGAGAATCTCAAGTAGACTCCCATGCTGAGTGTGGAGCCTGACACTGGGCTCCTCCCAGACCCTGAGATCCTGACCTGAGCCAAAATCAAGAGCCAGCTGCTTAACCTACTGAGCCTCCCAAGTGCTTCTGTAATTTCAACTTCTTAAACAAAATGTGTGTCTGTCATTATTAAACAGATAAACCATCATATATTGAATTCATTGTCACATGTTGTTTCTTCTCATTTTCTTTTTGCCTTCATTGTTCTTCTCTATAAATAAAATTCTACACTAAGTACTTCATCAAGGTGTTGTAAGTTCTCCACTTTGATAGCTTTATTTATATCTGAAAATACGTGCCTTGATTAATATGGTTGGCTGAATGTAGAATTCACAGTGGCACTTAATTTTTCTCAGAACTGTGAAGACATTACTCCATTGTCTTCTTACATCTGGAATTGCTTATTCTGCTGTTATTCTATGATTATTCTGCAATTAGTCTAATTTTACTCCTTTGAATATAATTTTTGTTTCTTTTAAGTAGGGCTTTAATATTTTCTCTTTAT
Source organism: Callorhinus ursinus (assembly GCF_003265705.2). Classification (NCBI taxonomy): domain Eukaryota; kingdom Metazoa; phylum Chordata; class Mammalia; order Carnivora; family Otariidae; genus Callorhinus; species Callorhinus ursinus. The sequence goes on from NW_027397072.1 coordinate 46,245,604, forward strand.
CATTGAGACTCTGAAGTTTATCCTTCTCTATCTAGGTGTGGATTTATACTTTATATATCTTTGTTGGCACTTACGAGTTTCTATCTATAGACTTGTATTTTTCATTAGTTCAGATAAATTCTTAGTTATTATATCTTTCGATAATTACTGTGTCATTATCCTCTATTCTCTCTTCCTTAAACTCCTGTCAGACATGTATTGAAATTTTGTTAATCCTTCCTCCTTTCTTTTAAATTCTGTCATATTTTTCATTACTTTATTTCTATGTACTACCGTCTGGGTCAGTTCTTTGTTAGTAGCATCCAAATAATGTATTTTAATTTTGGTCAAATTAAGTGTAGGTCTTCAAAACATTCTTAAGATTTCTAATTATTTTTTTGCATATCTGTGTGTAATGCTTTAAAACACGTGCACAAATTCTTTGACACTCCTCTCTCAAAAGGCAGAGTCTGATTTGTCTCCTTAAAAATCAACCAGGCTTGGTTAATCACCTATAACCACAGGATGAGGAGGAGATGATACTGTGTGACTTCTGAGACTATGTCATAAAAGGAAATACAACTTCTACCTCTCTTTTTCCTTTCTCTGTCTGTTTCTCAGTCTCTTTCTCTTTCTCTCTCTCAAAATTTTAGAGTTTCTAACTGCCATGTGAGATGTCTGGCTATTCTAAAGCCATCCTCCTGGGAAACGTATATATAGAGACCACAAAAAGATTTAAAAGAGCAAAACCAAAAGCAAAACCAAAAAACAATGCTCAGGAAGACTCCAGCTTCTCCAGGCCTTTTGTATCCAAATCCTTACAGCCCAGGTGAGTAGGTTAAAAAATAGATAAGGCTTTCTGTAATGAATGCATCTCATATTAGGAAATGAGCAGTGTCCTGAAAGGAGCTGCCCACTCACTTTCTTCTTCAAAACCTTGGAAACCTGAGCCACCTGGTCAGAAGTCTGGCTGACTGGAAGCCAAAAAGGTGAAGAGATCATCTGGAGAGAATACACAGAGATAAAGATACTTGAGGAAACACAGTTATTCCAGCTTTAGCCTACACTCTTCCCAGCCTAGGGTCAAGGCCTATGAATGCACAAGGCATGTAGATATTTTCAGTCCCTAGTTTTTGAGCTGCCACAGGTGACACCAAGCAGAATAGAAACAAGACTCCCTTCTGTGCTGTTCAGATTCCTGACCCATAGAATTCATGATCATGATAAATGTTTGTTTTATGCCACTGAATTTTAGGGCCATTTTTTACCCAGCTAGAGTTACCAACAACATATGACCTTTATTTATACCTGTCTATTTTTATTTCAAGATTACTTGTCTATGTAAATGTTATTTCTTTTTTAAATCTCTTTGAAACTCTTAATTTTAAAACATAGTTATTTTGGGGTTTACCTGTTATTAACATTATTTAGAATAACTTCTACTTTTTGACAAGTTAGTTGGCTTCTCTTTTTACCTGTATTTCTTCATGTGTTTCAGAGATTTTGTTTTCAAATTTACTTTAAGTTTATTTATTTTTATTTAATTTTTTTTCTGAGCTTAGCTGTTTTGTCTTATGTTACTCTCATTTTATCTAGCTACTTCATATCACTACCTAAATCTAATTCAGAACAAGTTTGTATATTTTAACAGAGGGCTTTTGTGTTATAGCGATTGCAGATATTGCCAAAATTATCAATTAGTTGTCATAATGCTCTATCCCGTTTTTATCTGCCTGATATATCCCATTTCCTCCTGCTTACACAGGTAATCAGCATGACACAAGAAGTAAGAAGTCTCAAGAAGTAATCTTTTTCAGCTTATTTTTTCTTGGAGAGAAAGACAGGCAGTTTTAAATTTTTCTTTGGATAGGAGGAGATGAAAATGATTTAAATACCATAGAAATATTGCCACACTTCTTTGACAGTACAGTTCTAACAGTAGGCCATAAGCTTTTTTGAGGCTCAATCTGAATGTTGTTTGATTTTCTCCAGAATCTTGAGTAGCCTAGGCATAGACAGAATTTTAGCAGATCGATTGATCCAGGGATGGAAGTTTGCTGGTGGATACAAAGAAAAAGGGAAATGGAATAGAAAGTTGGGTATTCACACAAGGGTTGGACTTTGCACAAAGCATTGGACAAAGCTATTATCTACGTAAGTATGAGGGTGAAAAAAATAGACTATCGGCAAGGGAAAACATAGAGATCAGGGGCTAAGGGACTCCATTGTGTAGATCTAGTTGCTTCAGAGCACCTGGGTGATGGATGTGCAAGTGTGAGAAAGATGTACTTAGGAAATGGAATGTTTGCATTTAATATTTCTGATCCAGATAGTTTAAGATGACTTAATGACTCAAAATGTGAACATGTGAGTGAGTAGAACAGTGAAAATGTTCACCAGAATTGAATAATCCAGTTTCAAATATTGGTTTGAGGATCTTCACAGACACCGAATTCCCAAGAATGATGGCAGCCCTAGAAAGACAATAGCCAGCTGATAAAAGAAGTCATTCAATGATAAGAGGCCAGGATGTTGATGGCTTGACCATATTAATGATGTGAAAGAAAAGTATTTTCTGTTGTTATTTAGTAAAAAGTAGATATCTTAAATATGTATAGTATAAATTTTACAAGCTCACAAGTAAATAAAATGTACATTTATAGCAAATGCTTAAAAATTGCTAGGATGATGAAGAGCATGATGTTAAGAGTGCTTAACATCTTTGTGTTTTCTGGTTTTATACATTTTTTCTATGATTGTTATCACTCTGTGATAAGAGAGTAAGAAGCAGATATAGTTGAAGAATATTTATATACATTGGAAAAACCTTCTTTTTAAATTTTATTTATTTGAGAGAGAGACAGAAATAGTGAGAGAGAGCATGAGTGGAGGAGGAGAGGGAAAATCAGGCCCCCAGCTGAGCAGGGAGCCTGACATGGGGCTGGAGCCCAGGACCCTGGGATCATGACCTGAGCTGAAGGTGGACACTTAACAGACTGAGCCACCCAGGTGCCCCACATTGGAAAAATCTTAATGGGGGACATATATATTTATAATTGTCTTTGTCTTATCTTGTGGTCAAACATGGTATGGGGCTACAAATAAGCAACTTGCTGTAAGGAATATTATGATACTATGCAGCAAATACTGACTAGTCAAAATCATTAAATAACTGCCTACATAATTTTATTAGCACATCTCTGCATTTATAAATTTTTTTCTCTCTCAATTTATCTTTTATATTTCTTTCTTTTATTTTTACCGCCTATAAAAAAGTGAGGTTGCACTAAATGGTCTTGAAGATTGCTTTTCCCAACTGTAACATCCTTGTGCTTTAGGTATTTTTAAATTATTTACAATCAGCTAATCATTAAAAATGGTCCATAATATCAAAGGCAAAAATGATATGAGATCCTTGACTTTAAAGTTATTAAAATTGAGATGATCATATAAACATGATTTCCAAGGGTATTTTTCCCCCTGCCCTATGTGTATGGATATTATTGTTGTTTGGGTGTCCTTTGATGAGATTCTAACATATTCATCTTTGTCATAATTTTGCCAGAAAATAATTTTACTGGAATGTTCAATTATTTCTTCATACCTATGTTATATCAATAGTGATGAAAGCATCATATCTAAAACAGTGACATCTGGTGGCTTCGAGTGAATGTTGCAGTTACTATATTTAAATTTAACACAAATAAAACATGATAGTAAGGCAAAAGTCCATGATAAAACAGGACAAATATACTTGAAGCTGTTTCTTTTAGAAATATTGTTTAAAATTTTTATATTATTTCTGATATAATATGTTATTGTTTAGAAATAATATTTTCAGTTTAGAAAAGTGCTAACATTTGTACATATATGTGGCTTGGATTTCATAATCACAGTCTAAACCTAGCTATTAAAAATAAACACAAAACCTTGATCCAGTGTTAATTTTTGCCATGTTCTAGAAATGGAGTAGTTCCTACATTGTCATAATTTTTATAACATTACTTTTTTATATTAGCTCTTCCTAAAGAGACAATTTTGATTTGAAAGGAATACAGGCTATCTCAAAAAACCCCTGTCATATTCCCTCACTTCATGAGAAATAAGGTAGATGTAACAAGAAAAGCAAAGCTATTTCTCCCTGTTAGGCCTTTTTAAAGCTATGTTTTTATTAAGCCATTTACTTTTGGAACTATTTTCCTTTTTTTGCATCTACAAAATCACATAACCTAAACAGAATTATGATCTCATCTGAACAACTATAACTTGTCTCATCTCTACCATTTCAGTTCTCCAATAGATTGAAAATTATAACTGGAAAACATTTTAAGGGCATAAGACATCTTTGATTTCTCTGAAGTCCTCCTTCTAACTTGTACAGTGCCAACAGTGCTAAGAACAAAGTTATGTAGTTCAATAAATTCTTACTGAAACAAGATTCATCCTGAATCTTCCTTATTTACCATTGCAGTCATTTCTCTTTCCACCCTTAAGTTTCTCTAGTTAATATAAACTTCCTCTCTTTAAGGGTAAACTTTCTGCCTGTTGTCTTGACCCCCCCCTTACTACTTCCTCGGGGAAGTTGCTCCATCAATTACACATTCTTTTTCCAGACTCTTCAATCATTTGCCTTTCATTTGACTTTTTCCTTTCTGCTTTTAAAATGTGTTTCTTCCAAAGTTGAAAACAGTTCACACCAGCCAACCAAATACACAATCAACAAGCAGGAACAAGAAACTCTTTACTTCATCCTGTAGTTGTCTTTATTTTCTTTCATGGCCCAAGTTTTGGAAATGTTTTGACATTTTTGCCTCTTTTGTATAACCTCATTCACAGCTAATTTAACAACCAGCCTCCAGCACTTTATCAACACTTTTTATTTGAATTTCCTTCTCTCTGAGCACTTTTTTGATCCTTGACAACTTATCTTCAGAAAACCTCAGTTCTCTCTCCAAATCAGCTGTACCTGATATCTAAAATGGAACTATGTATATTAAGCAATCCCATGTCCTTATGTCTTGAGAATTCTGGGGGTAATGATTTATTTCATCCAAATCCCCATCTCATCAGTTTGATAATATATGATAAACGTAAGAGAAAATCTACTTGCCTAATTTCTTCATTGATAAAATGGGGGTAAATAATAGAGTATTACCTCATAGGAGTGCTGTGATTACAGAAGCTAATACAAATAAAGCACTTTCAACAGTGCCTTACTCATAGCTATGTTCAACAAACATTAGCTATTATAATTACAATGCAAAGCTGTAATTTGTTGCCTGGATGACTCCCTGATGCCAGCATCCTCCCTGCTTATTTTGAAATTTTACCTGCTTATTGCACATTCTGGTTACCCATCACCAACATGTGTGGTTGAACTATAAGCTTCATGATGACTTCTCCATTTTACTCCTTTCTTCCTTTCCACGTTGACCTAGTTACACTCAAGTTAACCAAGAAGAATGCTTCTTCTGTGCCATAAGCTACACCACTCTTGACCCCCCCAGTAAAGTCACTGGCCCTTGGGCCCTTGCTCTGCTCTCTCCCTGCCTGCTGTGAACAAACTGTGCTTTTGGGTGACTTTGTGTGGCCCTCTTGGTATGCTGTGCCCCCCTTTCTAGGACCTTTGAGCATAATAAGTCCTTCCATATTATCTCTCCCAGTGTAATTTCTGCAGCTCTGTGGAATGAGCCTTTAAGAATCCACCAGGGGGACGTACTCTCCCATTTATAGCACAATAATTAGCAGCATTCCTTTTCTCTACTTTGAAGGGAATTCAAACTCCCTTCTCAGTTTTTTCCAAAGATTTTATGGAGAATCATGTAGTGAATTCCTACTTTGAGACAGTATGAGATCCTGAGAAGTGCTGTCTAATCTTTTCTCCTGAAGTCTTGTCTTTGGACTCTGTTCACTGTGCTTGAGCACAGTTCTTCCTTATTCGACCACCAAGCCCCATTATGCAAGGTTCTTGTTCGGTAACTGGCATTTTCAGACATATTGGAGGAGGACTAGAGCACAGCACAAATGATGACTTCAGAGTGGTCCCATGACACCAACATTCGTAAAGTTCTGTGGCTCTCTAATCACAGTAAATTTCTCTTTTGCCCTCATTCATTTTGGTTCCTTCCCTACATGTTAACATTTTGCTCAGGCCCTCTTCGATCCTGTTTCTCATCACTATTTTTTGCCTCAAATTCAGAGGTACCCTTGCACCAACATCTGTCTCAACTCACAGAAGCAAAAATTTGTTACCTTACTAAAGATAGTTTTAAAATTTCATTGAAATCTCTTCTATACAGATCAACTTGCAAATTCTTTTTTAAAAAACAAAAGATTTTAAATCTTCTAAATAAAAGAACCAAGAACTACTGAAATAAACTCTTCTGCTCTACCCCATCTCTGTATTGCAGAAGTGAATGCATTAATTTATGTTTAAATAACATTGTCTTCCTTCCTGTTCTATATAGATCATGTCAGATACTTACTATCACCTAACATCTTCCCTATTATTTCAACCTGTATCACTCTTACTCCAGTTCATTTCCAAAATGATGTCTTTTGTTTAATTTCAGGCTCCATGTGGGTAAAGACAGATTTCTATTTTATTTCAGATTGTCTGCTGTGTCTACTTCCTCCCAGTTTTACAGACCTGTAAACAAAAACTGCTTTTCATTTCTTGCTACCATGGATTTCCTTCATGCAGATAGTTCTTCAGACATATTGTTTCTGTATACATAATTGCATTGGTTTTTCACTTATGAGACTTATTTGTAGACTTGATGACCTATGAAAGTCTGGTACCCATCACATTTGATATGGAATGCTGATATGGTCATTTCTGATTAGATAGTGAGGGATGTATAGTAAATCTCTTGTAGTGAACATTCTCTGAATTCTTTCTTATATATTCTTAATATAGTTGTGTGTGTGTGTTTATACCTTTACCCACTTTTGATACATACCACTGCATACTGTTTTTGTAACTTTAATTTGGGAAACAGTGATAAAGGACTGACCTTGCTAAACAATATTCTACAGTTGATAACATCTACCTTCCCCTGCACACCAGAATCTTGATGTAATTGTATCTTGAATTGAGCTTATTTAAGTCCTTCTCTTTAACTGAGGGTGATCTTTTTGATCATCATTTCATAAACACAACCAAATAATTGTATAAAAAAGATGATTAAAATGAATTAAATATTGTAGCACATGCATAACATATATGTATAATTATACATATATTTTAAATATAACCAAGCACACCTTATGTACAGATCTAATTGCCACAGTGCCAACAGAAGACAAAGGAAATATCTTGTATCTGAATCTGTTTGAGTCCTCTTATTTTATTATTTTAGATATGGATGAGCTATTTTGACCTTAGAAAGTTCACTTTGGTCCATGTCCGGTGTGTCACCTGCATCTGAACTGAAAAATTAATTGCAGTCTGTCATTCTATAGTTGCTTATGGTTTAAAGGTAAATAAAGAGTTGCCATTTAGATTTGTATCTTCAGTTTCAAATAGTTATCAACCTTACAAATTTATGCACTTTGAGACACCAAGAACATTTATTGTGTCCAAGAGTGATCTAAAAAAGCAAAAACAAAAATATGCTTTCTACCACATTTCTAACCTCCAGTAAGATTAAAATCTTTAACAGTTCTATAAGATGATGGAAGACTATCTTGGTAATAGATACTAGGTTGAGGTCTGCATGATAAAGATCTCCAGAGCTCTATGTCAACTTCTTTGGATAACCAAGGGCCCCTAACTATGACAGCCTGAGATTTTGCTATTTAAATATTTGGCAGTCATTTCGGTCTATACTATACAGGTTACTAATGGTTTTAAAAGAAAATGAAAATTCAGACTGATCACTAGGAAAATATAAGATGGTGTTATAAATATTCAGAGACTGAAAAAGCAATTTCAGTTCAGGAGGTGTGTTCATGGCAATGATATTCTTTGTAGACCTTAAAGGCTAATTTAGACCTATCTTTAATGTGGAGAATAGTCTCATTCTCTCTGTGGTCTTTTCTATTTTTTTTTCTTTAAATTTTTTATTGTTATGTTAATCACCATACATTGCATCATTCGTTTTTGATGTAGTGTTCCATGATTCATTGTTTGTTCATAACACCCAGTGCTCCATGCAGAACATGCCCTCTTTAATACCCATCACCAGGCTAACCCATCCCCCCACCCCCTACCCTCTAGAACCTTCCGTTTGTTTTTCAGTGTCCATCGTCTCTCATGGTTCGTCTCCCCCTCCGATTTACTCCCCTTCATTCTTCCCCTCCTGCTATCTTCTTCTTCTTTTTTTTTTCTTAACATATATTGCATTATTTGTTTCAGAAGTACAGATCTGTGATTCAACAGTCTTGCACTATTCACAGCGCTCACCATAGCACATACCCTCCCCAATGTCTATCACCCAGCCACCCCATCCCTCCCACCCCCCCACCACTCCAGCAACTCTCATTTTGTTTCCTGAGATTAAGAATTCCTCATATCAGTGAGGTCATATGATACATGTCTTTCTCTGATTGACTTATTTCACTCAGCGTAACACCCTCCAGTTCCATCCACGTCGTTGCAAATGGCAAGATCTCATTCCTTTTGATGGCTGCATAATATTCCATTGTGTATATATACCACATCTTCTTTATCCATTCATCTGTCGATGGACATCTTGGCTCTTTCCACAGTTTGGCTATTGTGGACATTGCTGCTATAAACATTGGGGTGCACATACTTCTTCAGATCCCGACATTTGTATCTTTGTGGTAAATACCCAGTAGTGCAATTGCTGGATCGTATGATAGCTCTATTTTCAACTTTTTGAGGAACCTTCATACTGTTTTCCAGAGTGGTCTCTGTGGTCTTTTCAATATCTTGTTTAGAAGGAACAACCCAATCCCCTTTTGTGTTTAAGTTCAATCTATTTTGCCTGTAATTTCTTTTTTTTTTCTTTTAAACATATACTTTTAGTATAGAATACCTCTCCTAGGTTATAAAGAATTTCAGGTTAGAGATTATAAACTTCTTGTGAAGTATCAGTTAATATTAGAAAAGATTTAGTTCAGACAGTCTTGTGTTGAAATTTTGTATCATTGATGGTTCTTCAAGTATCAAATGGTACAATAAAGGTAATTTTCAGGGCTTAGGATGGTCAAATTAAATAATACATCTGAAGACTACATTAGAAAGGCAAACAATATTACAGGTACTCAATACCTCTACTTTAATTTTTAATGGTACTTTATTTTTAATACTTGTTTGTTTTTAGTTCCATTGAAGTGATAATGGATGTGGGGAACAAAGGCAAAAAGCAAATGTAGATAAAATTAAATTTCCTTATAACCTGCAGCCCATTGATAAATACTTGAGACAGGCATAATATAACATTCCTCTAGGAAACTCCCAACTGTCTTAATGTAATTCTTTGCTAGAGGGAAAAACAACCTTAGCTTGACAATAGCTAGGCCTTCAGGATCCTGTGAGTCTTCTTTAGCATATGAAAGTGCTTTTGGACACTTCCCTTTATCTTTACCTTCCCCAACTGCAAAGTATATAATCAATTGCACCTCACAACCCCCCCGTGCAGCTTTTTTTGCCCAAGGGTCCTGTCACCCTGCTTTGATAAAACCACCTTTTTGCACCAAAGACATAAGAATTCTTTCTTGGCCATCAGCTCCAAACCCCACCACTTCAAACCACATCAATAAGACTTGTTTCAGAATAGTGTATTGAGAACATACTGTTACCACCTTATCTCTAGAAAACTCCGCTAAAAAAATAGTAAAACAAAAACTTGGGAAAAACAATGTTAGCTAAAACTGTAAGGACAAATGAAACAAGGGAAGAAAATTCTGCAATAAAATTTCAGAAGCTAGGATGCAACTAAACTATAGTTTTAGAAGACTGGAGAAATCTGAACCTAAAGCTTTCAGGGGTAAGCCCACCATCCTCAGCTTCTCCAGGACTGGAAACACAAATACTCCTATAAGTACAGGTAGGGGTGCCTGGGTGACTCAGTTGGTTAAGTCTGCCTTCTGCTCAGATCATGATCCCAGGGTCCTGGGATGAACCCCTCTGGCTCCCTGCCCAGCAGGGAATCTGCTTCTCCCTCTCTCTTTGCCCCTCGGCCCCTCTCTGTCTGCCCCTCTCCCCCACTCATGCTTTCTCTCTTTCAAATAAATAAATAAAATCGTAAAAAAAAAAAAAAAGTACAGGTATAGGTGGGGCTAAAAAATGTGAAAGGTCTATATAAGGCTCTTAGTTTCACAAATCCTCTTCCTCGTCTACATACCTGCACAACTGTGTCTCTCTAAACTTCAGTGGATTTATCCTCTGGTCTAGAGAAATTAAAATAGAGGGTCTCAGGCAGAGCCATGCTGAAATATGAGAGGTTAGGGCAATTATGCACATTAAATGATGGCATTCCTATACAATATATTCTCTCTACTTTATAAATGCTTTGTGCAAAGCTTCTTTCTTACAAGAAAAAGATGAAAATATTCCTTTCTGAGGAAACAGACAAGTCTAAAATGAAAAGCCCAAAACTGAAAGTTGGGTTGGTGTAATGACAGCCTGTTTTTGGAGAAAGCCCACCTTTCAGCAAAACTCTCCATAAAATTGAACCCAGTCAACTGATTATAGCCCATTCTTACATATGAATGGACCTCTGAACCCAGGGTTTCTGAATGATACCAACAGGAGACAGAGACCAAAAACAAAGAGAAGAGAAGGAAATCAGGAAGAAAAGAAACAAAGCAGTGAGTAGGAGAAAACATATAAAACATACCATAATGTCCTCAAAAGACAAGAGATGATATTTCATCCATGAAACATGAATAGATGTTATAAAGAAGGAGCATTCAGAAAACCACAAAGAGCTCTGGAAAATTAAAAATGTGACAGCAGGAATGAAAAACTCACTGGGTGTTTTAGCAGAAATAATTTTGAAAAAAATCTTCCACAAAGTAAAACTTTAATAACAAAAAAGAAAGATTGAGTAATAAGGTTAGGACACAGGAATATTAGCCTAGGAGTTCAATATCTGAATAATAGGGATCCCAAATAGAACAGAGGGCAGAGGAGGAAACTGCCAAAGAAACTGTGCAAGAAAACTACATAGAATTAAAGAATATTCATTTTTATTTGAGCTTACCAAGTGCCAAGCAAAATAGAGGAGGAAAAAGAAATGTGGAAAAGCACACCACTATGAAATGCCACTAGAATAAAAAAGGAGAACCCAGAAGCTTATAGAGGTGTCAGTAATCATGTTATTTTGAGCCAAATGAGGCTAACCAAATCAAGCTAACTATTTCAATAACTTGACATGAGTTGCCTGGAGTGGTTAGGCACAGGCACTATTTCCCAGAAAAGTCTAAAAATGTGAGGTTGTTTTTAATTCTGGAGCAAAAAGTAAGGGCTATATGTGTGTGCACGCACAGGATTTAGAAAGGAAACTTTCTGAGGTTTTTCTCTGGGGGGGAAACACCATGGAAGGTAGCAGGGAGAAAGTACTGTTTTGAAAGAATCTTGTAAGAACTGTAGTTGAGGACACTTTAATGAGGCAAGATGATTGGGGTATGGATTGCTCCATGAAAAATTTATGTTATACTAGAAATCAACCGAAGAGAGAATAGCCACATCACATGACCCACAAACCAGTGCATCTCTATGGAAGACAAAAATCTCATCCTTCATGAAGACCCATTCTGAGGATACTTACTCTTAACATATGGTTCAAGAAGAAAGGATTATTACCTTATCCACGCCTTTGATTTTAGGTATCCTTGCCAGTCACTGTGTATGTCTTTTTGGGGGGGTAAATATTTACTGAGCTCTTGTATGTGCCAGGATGTTCTGGCAGTGATGATATATCTGTGCAACTACATAAAAATCCCTGTTTCGTGGGTTGCTATTAAGGAAGTAAAAAGGTCCTCAGTGCTCTAAATACAACTCTAAGAAATTATGTGGGGATGACAAGACAGTGGGCAACTACACCTAAGTAAGTTAGAGAGTGCTTTCCAGAAGACTCTTTGACACTGGTGTTTAGGTCTTTGAAAGTTTAAGTTCTCTCAGTTTATGGTGAGAATGTTTCACTGGTACTTGTGTTAGAGTATGGTCTGCAGGCACATTAAATAAGGTACCCCCCCAAAGTATCCTGGACCCGTATTTTACTGGTCAATTTTTCTTATTAGGCTCAATCTGGGAAAAATTGTCTATGTTTTTCTTCTTCCTCCTCCTGCGGCCAATTGGCTCCTCGTATCCAACATCATTACTAAATTTTGAGGTTGGGAGGAATGGAGAATAAGAATTATAAGAGATGGAAAATATCTCATTCTGGACTAAATACCAAATCATTGTAGCCGTTAGTGTGCTATTAACTATGCAGCTTGTCCCCACAACTTAGAGTATTTCCCTTTCCCAAAACATGACTTATTTTTCACTTTTATTAGAATAGGGCAAGATGAGCTTCTGGTATTTTCTGCTCCTCTCTGAGAATTACCTCTTGCCAAAAAACTTATTGATAATCTCACCACAAACTACCTACTTTTTTTCCATAATTTTATAAAGTAAAATAATTTGTAAGCAGATAAGAAGCCCTAAATGTTTTTTTAGAGTGTATAATGCTAAACGAAATAAGTCAGGCAGAAAAAGACAAATACCATATGATTGCACTCATATGTGGAATTTAAGAAATGAAACGAACATAGGCAGAAAAAAGAGAGAGAAGCAAATCATAAAACAGACTCTTAACCATGGGGAAGAAACTAAAGGTTGCTGGAGTTGGGGTGGGGGGATGGGTTAAACAGGTGATGGGCATTAAGGAGGGCACTTGTTGTGATGAGCCCTGGGTGTTGTATATAAGTGATGAATCACTAAATTCTACTCCTGAAACTAATATTATCCTATATGTTAACTGGAATTTAAATAAGAACTTGAAACAAAAACAAAAATAAGTTATACCACACTGATACCTTACCTCTGCTGATTCCCACTCTCCCTCCACAGTTTACCAATGTCTAAATTTAGACCTCAGCTCTTTCCCTTGCTGTGTCTTAAGATGATTTCTCTTAATCTCTTTTTGTGCCTCAGTTTTATTTTCTTTAGTAAAGTATTACAAATGTTTACTTATAGCTCTTACATATTTCATTTTAGTGTTATTCATCATTACTATTTTTCTAACATGCTATTATAAAAAGATTTTTTAATGTTTTGTTTTCTGAGAAAAAAATGAGATATAGTCTAACATTCATTGGAAGAAACAAAATAACCTGCTGATGTCAAATAGTTATTAGTTTTATATTTATATTAGTTTATATAGATCCTTATTTTCCAAATACTTTGTTTCAAGGTTTTACTAAATTCATAAACATTTGTGTTGCTTTTTGTTTGTGCATCTGTATGTGTGCACATGCTTGTCTTTCAGTTGTTTAAATGAAAGCTTATACTAGCTTTATTAAAAGAATTAGAAAGATTTCAAAATTGTTCATGTCATAGAACAGTGCAAAATGAAAAATAAATACATATTTTTACTAGGCTGATATAGTTCACTGTTAAAATTATCTAGGCCTACCATTTTTAGTTTTGTTTTTAATTTTTTTTTAAAGATTTTATTTATTTATTGGACAGAGAGAGACAGCGAGAGCAGGAACACAAGCAGGGGGAGTGGGAGAGGGAGAAGCAGGCTTCCTGCTGAGCAGGGAGCCTGATGTGGGACTCGATCCCAGGACCCTGGGATCATGACCTGAGCTGAAGGCAGACGCTTAACGACTGAGCCACCCAGGCGCCCTTGTTTTTAATTTTTAATTTAAATTTTCTGATTCTTGGTTTGTGTTTCTAATATGGCATGTTTTCCTTGAAAACAAAATCTTTTCACTTTCTTCTTTAAAACAGACATTGTAATTTTAAATGTGTTTTGCAAAGATTCCCCCCTTTCCCTCAACCCTGGGATCTTTAGATAAAAGATGGCTTACAACAGAAGTTGTTACTGATATTTTCTGTTGGAAGCTTTATTAATTATTAGTTGATGGCATGAGTGCCAACTAATATGACTTAAAATTTAAAATTAGTATGAGTTGAAGCAGTATTCAGACACCAACTTTCGCCTTTTGCCACCACTGCTGCTCTTCTCTGTACATGCCCTACACTGGGAAGGGACTGCAGGCTTCTCTGTCTTGTTAACTAAACAGAAAAAAGTAAATAAACAAACAAAAAAGGGAACCAATGTAGACTCCAAAAAAAATTTTTTTTTCATTGCCAAGTGTGACTGTACCACATGTGTGGCTGTCTTTCTCCAGCTGCAGATACATCTGCTGGTGCTTTTTTTGGCATTGTAGTAGATATCCCAATAGGTTTTTCTAAAAGAGCAATCTGTCAGTGCAAATGTTTACAAGCGCCATTTTCTGGAAGATGTTTTACTTTTATTCCCCCCCAATAAGGATAACAAAACATTTATACAAATAAACATTTTTATTGAAATAAAATCTTTTATTGTCAAATATTTCAAACCATAAAGAGAAGATTAAAGAATAACATAAACATTCCTCTACACTCATGGTTCTACTAATACTAGTTATTATACCAAATTGATTTCAGGTCTTCTAAGAATTAAAATATGACAAAGATAGTTGAGGTCCCTCTGTTCTCCTACCTCATCTCATTTCTTTCTTTCTTACCTCAGTGGTAACTTCTATCATGAATTCAGAATTTATGGGTTTTGTGCATACTTTGCTAAATACTTTCTTACTCAAAAATATTGTCTGTTATTTCAGATTAAAACAAGATACCACAACATGCACATTAGAATAGCTAAAATCCAAAGCACTAACAATACCAAGTGTTGGAGAGGATGTGGAGTAACAGGTACTCTTATTCATTGCTGGTGGAAATGTAAAATGGTGCAGACGGTGTAGGAAGACACCTTGGCAGTTTCTTACAAAATTAAACATAGGCTTATCATGTGATCCAGCAATTGTGTTCCTAGGTATTTACCCAAGTGATTTGAAAATTTATGTGCACACACAAACCTGCACATGTGTGTGTATTATAGCTTTATTCACCCAAACTGGAAGCAGTCAAAATGTCCCTATTGGTAAACAATCTGTGGTATATCCACACAATGAATATTATTCAACAATAAAAAGAAATGAACTATCAAAACACAAAAAAGACACAGAGAGACCTTATCTGTATATTGCTAAGTAAAGAAGCCAGTCTGAAAAGGGTACGTACTGTTTGATTCCAATTATATGACATTTTGAAAAATGCAAAAATTTGATGAATGTTTGCCAAAGGTTTGAATAGGGATGGGCTGGAATGAATAGGTGAAGCACAGGGGACTTTTAGGGTGATGGAACTATTACGTATAATATCATGGTGAATGCAAGACATTAATTTGCATAGAACTTTACAGACACAAAAGTGAAACTTAATGTATGCAAACTAAAAAGATCATTTAAAAAGTCTGAGGATCCCTGAAACAAATGCAAGCCTCCGATAATAGAATAAAAATGCATTACAAATGCATGTTGTAAACTCACCAAAAAGTATGGGTGAATGCTGATCTAAGTAATTTTGAAAATGAGTGGAGTTTGTAATACCAAAGACAAATATATATAAAAACTGTACTCTAGCTAATAAAGTTGTTTCCCAAAGTGATAGAGGTTAACAAGTCTGATGCTTGAGGTGAACAAAGTGTGACAGATGGTGAAAGCCAGGTATGTTGTAAATGGGAGAGTAAATCCCTTTGTGGGGTCTTTAAGGATTATTTTAATACAGCCACAGACATTACATTAGGAAAGGCATATGAAATTAAAGAATCTATCATATTTACAGATCCCAGATGAGGGAGGCACACCATGCAACTCAGGGAGCCATAGAGGAGGAGCACCCAGAGAGTATGTGCAAACAAGCAGGTGGGAAATTAAGGGAGAGTGAGGACCAGTGGTCAAGTGCCTTTTTTGGAGGAGGTCAGTGTGGAATAAACAAGCAAAAGGCATGAGAGTATTTCATTGGCGTGTTTGAATGTCACAAAGTCACAACCAGGGGACAGCAAGAGAACTTGTGACAGGGAACCACCTATCACATTGGTGTACATGGTCACCTGAGTGGGTGATCAGCCTGTTGGTAGGGATGTTAAGGCATCAGGAAAATACAAAGTTTAAAAAAAAATTACAATACACCAGGGGAATGGCAGGAGCCAGTTTTGTCACTTTTGAAGTGGGAGGTTACAGATAAGCAGGTTGTATGACTCATGTGGTAATGCATTAGAGTTGGAGAAATCAGTATGAATTCAAGTTTAGCTTAATTAGGATACATATGGTTAAATGGAGAATTAGAGCTATGTATATATTCAAGGGTTGTGTGTGTGTCCACATACGTGCATCCAGGTTATCATACACACATATATTTCATTGCTGTTCGGCTAAGACAGCCTAGAAACAATGACACCTCAGTGGCCAAAAGTATATCTGGTACCCTGATCTTGGTTTCTAATATTATTTACACACCAAAGGGACCAAGTGGCTGATTCCAGGGCTCGGACAGTAAATGTACAAGATGAAATGTACATATTTAAATTTTCTTTCTTTTTTTAAAGAAAAATATTTTTCTTAAATAAGTAGTTAAGCTTATTGTTACATATCAATTCTGTTCTCAGAATTTCATATATCTTATTTTTGGTCAGCATTTTATTTTTTCTTGGATAACTTTTACTGTTTCTATGGGTGGTCAGATCTGTCATTCTGTGTGTCTATAGCTGAAAACATTTTTATTGTGCTCACTCTTGAAAAATATTATGTTGGATATAAAATTATATGTTAGAGTTATTTTTTTCCCAGCAGTGTTCAGATATTACCACTTTCTTTTGGCATCTGTTTTTGCAGATGAAACCCCATTGTCAGTTGTTCTCTCCTTAATTGTTAAAATGCCTTTTTGTTGGGGTTTTTATAACTTTTTTTATACTTAGTGTACAGCATTTTTACTGTCGTGTATCTAGGTTGAGGTTTATTTATTTTTTTCTTTATTATTAAAAATGCATATTTCACTAGAGCTCACATATTATCTCCTCCCAATTTTGGAAACATCGACATTGTTTATTCAAGTATAGTTTCTCTTCTATTCTCCTTTCATATCTCTCTGTCTCTCTCCCTCCCTCATTTTTAACTCATTATATGAATGTTGGAGATTTTCAGTGTATCCTCCATGGTTTTTAACAATTCTTTCATATTATATATCTCAATCTTTCTGCATTTGTGCTGTCTGAGTTCCTTTTACTGTCTTCAGTTTACCATTTTTCTCTGACTCTATCCAGCCAAGAGATTTACAGGTGATCTCTGAAACTATTTTGTTGTCAATGAAGTATATTTCATGTCATGATTTCCAATCATTTTTCTTTTTTTTATATTTTCACTTTCTTTTTTTATTTTTTATTGTTATGTTAATCACCATACATTACATCATTAGTTTTTGATGTCCAATCATTTTTCATAATGAGATATCATTACTGTTCATAACTTCATGCCACCTTTAAATGTAATTTGGTACATTGTTTATATATTGGAAATTATTTAATATTGTTTTTAAAGGGTTTGTTGGAATGATACATACAGTTAATTTAATACGATGAAAAGTTGTTTGGTTTTTTTTGGTAGTTGTTTTATGTCTCTCTTCAGTATAAAAACTGGTGGTTATGTTTGGAGTTACTACCTTATGGTAATCTGGATAATATAGCAAATCTAGTCATTAAACCAGCATGGGATCACTTTCTATCTACCATTCCTAAGTCTGGCACTTGTGAGTGCCATGGAAAAAACTGCCACTTGCCAGTTTTTTCAACCTCCATTTGTTAGCACAGGAGGCCTCAGTCTAGACCCTGGCTGCAACCTGTGAGTCTGATTCGAGTGTTTCATCTTGACTGGGGGACTTTCAAATGCTTCATTTCTACAGAAGAAAAATTCCTGACTGGTGGTACCTACTTCTGTACCCATCAGAGCTCAGAGAGCTAGCCTGCAGATTCAATACATTTGCTTTGCCATTTTGTATTTTCATTCTGTCTTGCGTTTGTATTCAAAAATTTAAAACTATTTAGGAGTGATTTTCCTAACAGCAGCTTTTTGTTATAGCCATAATGTTGAAGGAAATATTTTCTTCATTTTATAGAGCTTAAAAATAAGTTAATTTTCCAAGAAAATATAATTGTTTAACTTATATCAATTCCAACCAATTAGTCTCTCAAATCATTGAAAACATTATGTAAGTTAGTTTTGAATTTAAGCCATATGAAATAAATCATAGAGTAGTCATTTTGAGTTTGGGCTTGGAAGCTAGATGTTCTGGGTCTATATCCTGGTTCTGTCATTTTCTAACTCTGCGATCTGGACCAAGATATTTTTTATTATTATTTTAATTCCAGTATAATTAACATTCAGTGTTACATGAGTTTCAGTGTACATGAGTGATTCAACAATTTTATACATTACTCAGTGCTCATCAAAATAAGTATACTTCTGTCCCCTTCCCCTTTTTCACCCATTCCCTCATCCACCTCCCCTCTGATAATCATCTGTTTGTTCTCTATAGTTAAGAGTCTGTTTTTTTTATTTTTGTCTCTTTTTAATTTGTTCCTTTATTTTGTTTCTTAAATACCACATATGAGTAAATCATATGATATTTGTCTTACTCTAATTTATTCCACTAGCATTATACTCTTTAGATTCATCCTTGTTGTTGTAAATGCCAAAATGTCATTCTTTTTTATGCCTAAGTGTGTGTATACACACACACACACACACACACACACAATAACCACCTCTTCTTTACCCATTTATTGATAGCCACTTGGGCTGCTTCCATAATTTGGCTATAGTAAATAATGCTACAATAAACATAAGGTTTTTGAATTAGTGTTTTCATATTCTTTAGGTAAATACCCAGTAGTGGAATTACTGAGTCATATGGTGGTTCTATTTTTAATTTCTTTTTTTTTTTTTTAAACTTTTTATTTGTTTATTCATGAGAGACAGAGAGAGAGAGAGAGGCAGAGGGAGAAGCAGGCTCCCAAGGAGCAGGGAGCCCGATGCGGGACTCGATCCCAGGCCCCTGGGATCATGACCTGAGCCGAAGGCAGACGCCCAACCATCTGAGCCACCCCGGCGCCCTATTTTTAATTTCTTGAGGAACCTCCATACTGTTTTCCACAGTGGCTGTACCAGTTCACACTCCCACCAACAGTGCATGAGGGTTTCTTTTTCTCCACATCCTCACCAATACTTGTTGTTTCTTTTGTTTTATATCTCAGCTATTTAAACACGTGTGAGGTGATATCTCATTTTAATTTTTATTTTCATATTCCTGATGATGAATGATTTTGAGCATCTTTTCATGTGTCTGCTGCCATCTCTGTGCCTTCTTTGGAGAAATGTCTGTCCACGTCTTCTGCACATTTTTAATTGGATTACTTGGGGGGTTGATGTTGAGTTGTATAAATTTTTTATACATTTTGAATACTAATCCTTTATTAGATATGTCATTTGCAAGTACCTTTTCTCATTCAGTAGGTTGTCTTTTAGTTTTGTTGATTATTTCCCTTGCTGTGTAGAACTTTTTGTTTTGATGAGGTCCCAATAGTTTATTTTTGCTTTTGTTTCCCTTGCCTCAAGAGTCGTATCTAGAAAAATGTTGCTGTGGCTGATGTCAGAGAAATTACTGCTTGGGCTTTTTTCTAGGATTTTTACAGCTTCAGGTTGCACATTTAGGTCCTTAATCCATTTTAATCTTATTTTTCTGTATGATGTAAGAAAGTGG
The DNA here is from genome assembly GCF_003265705.2 of Callorhinus ursinus. NCBI lineage: Eukaryota > Metazoa > Chordata > Mammalia > Carnivora > Otariidae > Callorhinus > Callorhinus ursinus. Next base: position 46,265,408 of record NW_027397072.1, read on the forward strand.
TCCAGTTTCATTCTTTTGGATGTAGCTGTCCAGTTTTCCAAACACAATTTGTTTAAATGACTGTCTTTTTCTCATTGCATATTCTTGCCTCCTTTGTCAAAGATTAATTGATTGTATAATCATGGGTTGATTTCTGGGCTTCCTATTTTGTTCCATTGATCTATGTGTCCATTTTTATGTCAGTACCATACTGTTTTGATTACTATATTTTTTAAGATTTTATTTATTTGATAAAGAGAGAGACAGAGAGAGCATGAGTGGGGGGAAGGGCAGAGGGAGAGGAAGAAGCAGGTTCCCCCTGCTGAGCAGGGAGCCCAGCAGGGGGATGGATCACAGGACCCCAAGATCATGACCCAAGCTGAAGTCAGACGCTTAACTGACTGAGCCACCCAGGTGCTCCTTAATTACTATATTTTTGTGGTATATATTGAAATCTGGAATTGTGATAACTCTAGTTTTCTTTTTCTTTTTCAAGATTGCTTTGAGAAGGTCTTTTGAGGTTCCATACAAATTTTAGGATTGTTTGTTCTAGTTCTGTGAAAAATGCTGTTGGTATTTTGATAGAGATTACATTAAATCTATAGATTGATTTGGGTAGTATCAACATTTTTAAAATATTTGTTCTCCCAATCCATGAGCATGGAACATCTTTCTGTTTGTGTCATCTTTAACTTCTTTCATTAACGTTTTATAGTTTTCAGCTGACAGGTCTTTCACTTCCTTAATTAAGCTTATTCCTAGGTATTTTATTATTTTTGGTGGTATTATAAATGGGATTATTTTCTTAATTTCTCTTTCTGCTGCTTCATTGTTAGGGTATAGAAATGCAATGGATATTGTATCCTGCAACTTTACTGAATTCATTCATCAGCTCTAATAGTTTTTTGGTAGAGTCTTGAAGGTTTCCTATATATAACATGTCATCGGCAAATAAAGTTTTCCTTCTTCCTTACCAATTTTGATACCTTTTATTCCTTGTTCTTATCTGATTCCTGTGGCTAGGACTTCTAGTACTATGTTGAATGAAAGTGGTGAGAGTGGACATCCTTGTCTTGTTCTTGACCCTAGGGGAAAAGCTCTCAGTTTTTGATCATTGAATATGATGTTAGCTGTAGGTTTTTCATCTAAGGTCTTTATTATGTTGAGGTATATTCCCTCTAAACCCACTTTGTTGAGTGTTTTTATTAAGAATAGCTGTTGTACTTTGTCAAACTTTTTTTTGCATCTGTTGAAATGATAGTATGTTTTTTTTGTCCTTTCTCTTCTTGATGTGCTATATCACATTGATTGATTTGAGAATATTGAACCACCCTTGCATCCCAGGAATAAATCCCACTTGATCAGGAGTTTGAAATTCTCTGGATCTCTATTTCTTGATATATAAAAGGGTAAATATATACATAGATAGATGTAGATTCTGATATCTAAATTTTCATGGATGTATTAAAAAATTAAATGTCAGTATATGCAAAATACTTAGAACAGTGCTTCAGAAAGTGCCTTTTGATTATGAAATTACAAGGGAATTGGATATTAGGAACCCTGGAAAAATAGTGTTCAAACATTACTTCAATTCAATGTAATGTTTTCTGCTGTTAACTGTATTGGGCAATGAATGCAAAAAATCAAATTTATTGCAAGAATAAAAAAAAGTCTAAAAGTATTCAGTGATTTCTAAACCATAATGTTATTATGCTTCTGGGAATAATTTGAACCCTGGGATGATATAAATAATATTCTTTTGAGAAGATCTAATTAATTATACCACTAAGTTAAACAAGGCTAAGGAATTATTCAAATCTTTACTATGTGTGGTACAACATCCCCCTTCCCCCACCAAAAATAACACCTCCAACTTTCTTTTTTTTTAGGTTTTTTACAAAAATTATTTTTTAAAAGTTAACGTGCATAAATGCCTTTCAGTTGCTTTGCTGTTTATTTAAGGTGAGATAATAGACCCTAAGTAAAATGGTTTGGAGTAACCTCACAGATCTTTAAAAATCTATGAATGAATAAGGTGATTTCAGAAAATAGAGGAAAATTATCATGAAACGTATTTTCTGAAATGTCAACTTGGTGATTAACTCTTAACCTGTGGAATCTGACATTAACTCTGCGTAGTGTCAGAACTGAATTGAATTGTAGGACACCCATTTGGTGTCTGAAGAGAATTGGAGAATTGTTTAGTGTGTGAAAAACCCACATATCTAGTGAAGTTGAGTGTTCCGAGAATGTTGAGAGGAGAAGTTTTTCTTTTAGAAATGGGTATAGAGTTCCAATTTTGCAAAATGAAATGTTTTGGAGATTGGTTGCACAATAATATGAATGTACTTAACACAGAACTGTACACTTAAAAAAGGCTTATATGGTAATTTTTATGTGATATGTATTTTACCACAATTTAAAAAAAATGCTATGACACTGAGCAAAACAATAAAGCAATAACAAAATAAATAATGACACATCTTTCTTTGTAACTTTGAAATCAAAAAGTTTAAAACTAAATTGGTACAAATTGTCACATTGACAGTTAAATTATAATAGGGGATTTTTCCTTAAAAGTCTTTAAAAGATATAAAATCTTGGCTTAAATATCCATTTTTATAAAAAATCAGTCAACAGAAGTTAATGCATTTATGCTATTTTATTCTAAAAGTTAGTTTTCTTTAAATACCTAACTTCTGTAATACAATTTTCTTGAAATGACAGTCCTCTTATATAAATGAAAATATTATTTACTGAAATGCTATCTTTCAGGTTTTAAGTGAAACAAGTATTTGAAACATCTCATTTAAATTAAATTACTGATTTCTGTTGCTTTCAATAGTAAGCATTGCTAAGCTCACCATTTTGTCTAAAACAATAAGAATACTAATAGATTTATATTCCCAACATTCTAGTATAGCATATTCCCATAAAGCTAGCTGGAATTTAAAGCTAAGATGATTCAGAAAAAAAAAGAGGGGGTACTATTAGTCATTCTGATTTTCATACTTGGATTATTTGCCTTTTGGAAATTATGATTATCTTTATTGTTAAGTTACTTATGGTCATAAATCTAGTTTCACAAAACAGATAATTATATTTTATATACATAGTAAATGCAATATCATAAGGCCCCTCAAATCTTAATAGAAAATAAAAAAATCTTATTCTTATTGATGTGTATATGCACTGTGCCGTAAAAGAAAAAAAATGCATTGTTGAGTTTTTGTAGTCTATATGAGTTCATTAGATTTGGGCTTTGATTTATTTTATAACTCACTGCATGATATATGCTGAAATTAGTTTTCAAAACTCTTTCTACAGAGGGAGAAGGGAGGAGAAAGTGTCTTGAGATGCAGAACTTTTACCTTAGTTGTTGTGCATTATTAAATTATTAAAACAAAATTTCCTTTCTATTTTGACATATCCTCATACTGTGACATTGGTATAAAGTCAACCCAGCCATTATTGGAGGTAGTATGTGAAGGGTTGCCTAATACAACAGGATATATCTCATTTGCAATCTTTGTTGAAGAAGTTAAGGGCTTTTCTTTCCAAAACAGTTTTACATAATTTTCAATCTTCTCATCATTTTAATTTCTTCTATTTCCTTTTTTCTGGGGCAAACATAGTACATTTGTTCTCTCCATTATCTAGATGGTTTTCTTGAAGCTTCTGTTCTGCATTTTTTTGCTTCAAACATAACATGTATTTGATTATCACATGGATGATTTCCGTATATTCTTTATTCCATTACTCTTGCATTTATTTTCCCTCTATAGTAAAATATTTATCATTGTAGATGAGAATACAATTTCACATCCTTTTCTAAAGCAACAACAAAATGCTCTTTATGACTGAAGAAAGGAATATACCTACTTGTTAATAATATCAACTGTATTAACAGAGAAATGCATACAGTTTGACTGTCATATGCCACATGGGGCAACTCTAAAAGTACAGATTGGTAGGTAGGTAGATAGAATCTTTTGTAATTGTTGAAATAAGCTTCAAGGTAAATAGTATATGACAGGGACAATGTATTCAAAAGTCATAAAGAACTATACTAAAGATATTTTTTTCACATTTAAGTGTTTTTTTAATTGTACACAAAATAATGACCTATACTACTGTTTATTGCACTTTGAATTCAATATAATAAAGCAACATTAATTATCAAACTGTAACCATTTAGTTTTTTTTCCAGTTTTTGGTTATTCCAACTCACTCTTCAATGAGCACCTTTTTACATGCCCTCCTCTTCACTTGTTCATGTATTTCTTCTGGGGAGATACAAAATAGGATTCATGGTCATAATAAACACTTAAAGGTTAATGCTGTTAAATTGTTCTCCACGGTGCATATAAAAATGTTTTAGTTTTATCAGGAGTGTATGTCACCATAATTTCTCCATTTGCTTGGGAATATATAACATAAAATGTTTAAATTTTCCAATTTTAAACATAATGAGTGATATATGAGTAGAGTTGTAACTTGCAGTTAATTTGGGTTTCCAAATAATATTTTCCACTCTTTGCATTAGACATTTCAATGCTCAAAACCATGGTGATGGGGGGAAAATGACAAAAGTTCAGGCACCATTTGATGAGTGATAGGTTTTGTTTCTCTTGGTTTTCAGAGTGCTGAAGTAACAGACAATACAAATGCCTGTCCCTGTGGGCTGTGGTTCAGGACTAGGGCTATTTCCAAGTAACCAAGGCACGCTTTGCATTATTAGGGAAGGAGACAGGAGATAATCTTGGAAATGTAATCAGGACTAAATTGTGATGTGTATTTTATTTATTTAATTTTAAAGATTTATTTATTTATTTGAGAGAGAGAGAGAGAGCAAGCGAGTGCAGGGATGAGGGGCAGAGAAAGAGGAGAGAACCACCCCCAGACACCGTGCTGGGTGCAGAACCCCCTACAGGGCTTCATCTCAGGACCCTGAGATCAGGATCCCAGCTGAGAGGAAGAGCTGGTGCTTAACCAACTGCACCATCCCGGTGTCCTGTGATGTGTGTTTTAAGTTACATGAGGAAAATGAGATTTTATTCTTTATGGAGTGAAAGACAGTTAAGACTTTAAGTGTGTAAGTGACATGACCTGAATGGCAGCAGGAAAGATAACACCGTCCATACTATGGAAATGGATTCTAAGAAATTAGAGTTAGAGATAAATAAGTAGTCACATAGGATTGTATTTATGAAGAAGCAATAGTTATGGAGATGTTTTTGGAGATTGGAAAATGGAGGGTTACTGCCCAAATGAATGTGTTATAGAAGAGAAGAAACAGAGTCAGGTATAACTGAAAACATCCTTGCATAGGCAACTGGTGGATAAGAAATTAATTTTATTGAAATTCAAATGGAAAAGACATGCCAAGGATACAGCATTGTAGAATTTCATGAAAAAAAAAAAAAAAGATCAACTGACTGACAGCCAACGCTAGCTAGAGAGTTTCAACCATTTACCTTTGTGTAAGGACCAGATTTGATGGCACAATCAATGAGAGAGAGGGCTCATCTTGAATAACTCCTAATAATCTTATAGGAGTACAGATAGTAGTACCCTTTGTCAGTGGAATCAACTGTGGATACAGATGGGCTCAAAGTTAATCATGAATGAACACAGTAAATGTGACAATCGCAGTATAAGGCCATTCTATTGGGCCATTCCCCAGTCATGACCAGGTTTAGCAGAGTTCTTCCTGGCACCCTGATGAGCTCAGTTTATAACTCTCAATCCCCTAATGATTTGCACCTCACCTGTTCTCTCTTTACCAAATGGTCCTTATCTACTGAATTCCTCACTCTGCTGCTTCCTGTGCTTCTCTCCCAGTAGAGAGGGAACTTGTTAATCATACTTCCCTTAAGGCTACAAACTTGTAGCTTTAAGTCTCTTCAGAACTCTGCCCTATTCTAGCTTTAGAAGTCTGCAATGAAGAAGTGAGTGTTACTAACCCTTTGTTAGAAATCATATGAGTTTGGCTCAGGACCATAACTTTGTTCTCCCCAACTTTCCGTCTCCTAACATCCAACTTCTGCTCTCCCTTTATGAACTAGGCCTGTTTGTAGAAAAAACAGTGGGAAGAAAAACTTTATAATACCAACTTACTAATTCATAACAAGAAATACAACTGTCAAGTGGACCAAAATGCTTGACTTGGAAGAACTGCTGCATGAAAAGTTAATTACAGTAAGAAGGCCAACTTATTATTTTACTCTGAGAAGAAAATTCCCAAAGCAAATAGGCACATTCTTTAGGCAGCACATTCTCTCCTTGTGGACATATTATTTGGTAAGCCAAATTATAATACATTTTTTGTGATGATAACTTCATAACAAGTGGTGCAACAGATTATTCCAATTTTAAGTGGCATCTCCTAAAAGTAATGTTTATATCACTGCAGACTATATCAAGGTTGTTTAGGCATTATCCTTGAATCACAGCACTCACTTTCCTGGACAGTGCCAGGTGGGCATCATCACCCTTTGCCTCTTTTGGTTTTCCCTACTTATAACAAAATAAGAGATTATGTATAGTTAGCGTAGAGTTGGTAGATAAAGACAGAAATAACACATCTCAAAAATGTATTACAGGGAAACAAAGGGAACAAAGGAAATGTAAGGAATAGAGCTCTGATGTAAGAGTATCATGAATTGATAGAAAATGGGTTCAGGTTAAGTATAAATTTCAAAGATGATAAAGTATTTCTAGAAGTTAAAAAACCTTAGGTGTTGCGAGGGTAAAAATGATGTAGTATGAGGCACTTCTCTGTACCATATCCATTTCTCATGCCAGAAGATATTGCAGAATTATGAGTGGGGAATCCAGAAGCATTGGGTCCCTTTTGAGACTCAAGCCAGTCTGAATTTAATCAGATATCACAGCCAGCCTGTCAGTTTTCACACAGATGAAACTATTAGTCCAATTACTTTGTTGTAAGGTCACAGAACATCAGAGATGACAAACATGTAGGTTCATCAAAAGGGTAATAGGATAGAGAATTTTGAAAATTGTTGCCTCAGTAGGCAATCATAAATAATGCCCTAATTTCTGCATCATACAAAGATATGTACATAATTACAGGCTAACACCCAATGAAACAAATTGAAAGCTGCTTCTTTCAGAAAGCCATGCTAATAAATATATATATACCCCATAAAAATGGAAAAAAAAGGCAATGAACCTTCACTCTTTATCCATTCTACCGCTGAAATATCTGAGACGTTTTTGATGTCACTTGTTATGCCAGACTTAGTAAAGGATACATATTAACAAATGATCCTCAAGTAACTAACCTCAAATCTTGCCTTTTATTTGGCTACTTAGAGAATCTACAGATAATTCATGATCCCACACTACAGAGGGGAAATCTGAGCTAAAGAAGTTGACAAAATAGGGGCGCCTAGGTGGCTCAGTCGGTTAAGGGTCCAACTCTTGGTTTCTGCTCAGGTCATGATCTCAGGGCTCCCTGCTCCTCGAGGAGTTCCCCCCCTTTACCCTCTCTCTCTCACTCTGCCACTCCCCCCCAACCACACTCATACACTCTCTCTCTCTAAAATGAATAAATAAATCTTTAAAAAAAGAAGTAGACAAAATAAAAGTGTTTTACATATTTACTTCATATTTATTCTGTAATGTGTGATAGCTCTTATAAAAAAGAGAGAGACATGCTGAATATTACTTTAGATGTATTCTATTACATGCAAGATGAGTACTTGTTGCAGAAAGTTCACATTAAACTTTATGTACATGGTTGGGTCGTTTAACTTCCAACAAGAAAGAAAGGATCTTTGAATGTTGGAAGAAGATGGAGGAGGTATCTCTGGTGTGCTGTGGTAGTCAGCTAATGCAATTTGATGTTTATATCATTATTCATCACAGAATTCCTATTGGGGTACAAAGATGGGGATTTGGGGAGCATTTAAGTTCTTATTTTGCAGCTTTGATTAGTCCTGAAGAGAGCTATTTTACTGTAGGGTGAGGATGAAGGTCACTCTCCATTCCCTTAGCCAGGCTGGTGAAGTAGATGAGCTTAATCCTATAATCCAAACCTTAAATCTCAATGGGAGAAAATACATTTCTCTCTCCCAAACACACTAGTCCTGCTGATTATTGCCACTTGGAAGACAGTTGCTTAAAATATAGTCCCCTTTTTATGTTTCATAATAACTAAAATGATTGAAGTCAACAAGGCTAATCTGATTTATAAAAATAATTGAGGTCAATATGTTCAGACTAGAGAGTGGAAGACTTACTATTAAATATAAATGAAATTATAATCTTCTCGATCTGAATGATAAGCACAGAGAAAGTCAGCAGCAACAACTCAATCAAAATTCAGTCTAAATAATTATAAGAATTGAAAGATGAAATGCTTGGTTATAATGTCTACCTGACATTTCATGGTAGACTGAGCAGATGAAAAACATCATTACAGCATTAAAATAACCTATCATATCCGAATTACTGATCACTGAACATAATTAAAATCTTCTTAATAATTTAATTGCACACCATCAAAATAAACACGTTCCTTAGCAAAATGTCACCTGAATCTTTTTTATAGTGAGTTTACATTCAAGAAAACCCTGGGTAAATGAAGTTAAAAACAATAGAAATATAATTCATTATTAAAGATATGTACATCATTATAAAATAATCTGCAATGAAGGGCAGTGAAAGCAATTTCTCTTATTATAAGCACACATATCATCAAATCTGTAAGAGCATGAGAATTTGCTCATTTATTTTCCCATTCAACAATAACTTATTGGATACTTTAATATGCTCAGTATGGTACCTAGCACAGTGTGGGCTCATAATAATTTTGGTTTAATAAAGATGAATAAATATAAATGATGTATTATTGTATCAAATACTATATCAAAATACTGTATACAATACTGTATCAAAACCATATACTTACAACTTTTAAAATATTTCTTTTATTAGGATCATCTACATAAATAAAATTTTAAAATATATAAATCAAGTTGGAAGGTCTAAGAGTAAAAATTTATTTGCTAATTTGATTCCAAAGTACTTTACAAAATGAAATTCCAAAACAACCAAATGAGATTATTGTCTCCTACATATTTTTAAGTGTACCAAGTTAGTGTATTAAAAATTAAGAGCAGCACTGTTAAACACTAAGTTGTCAATATCTGAAGGTCTCATGGTCTCATTTGTGGAAATGGCAATCACATTATGGCTCTCTCTTGCAGGGCCTCCCCATTCTTTCTCATGTGCCTCCTGTCTTCATGGGAAGAAGTATGAGCTTCCTTTGGAAGGGAGGTTACAACTAAGAAGTCACAATCTCAATCAAAATGATAAACCAGTTATATCTAATAATGCTAAGAAAATGTTATCCCAGCTGGATACCCTATTGAAAGAGTCTGGTTGTCAGCTAAAGATCTTGATTTGAAATTAATTGAGACTGTGCAATTTTCCAGTTACCTCATGATGACTGAAAGAGATTTGAAGGAAAAAAATGTAGACTAACTTAGTTCTCTGACTTGGACAGAGTCAATATTTTCCTTACCTATAGTTTGCTGCAGATTCTGGTCCAATAATGAAACTACAGTACAAATACTGTGGATGTATGGATTTCCTATTTCCCCACAAAACCAATAGAAGGGGAGAAATGTTCTGTGGGAAACTGATATGAATAAAATCATGTAAAATAAATCATTTCTTTCTGATGTAAGAAAAAATGGGAAAGATAGTATGAAAGGTATGTTGAACATCTAATTTACTGGTAGCTTTCAATTCCAACATTTCAGTTTCACTCATTCAAAGAGAACTGACCATTTGAAAGAAAAAAAAATAATTGTATTTTTTAATGTTTTATGTTTCATTCCTTTTTATTGAGGTATAATTGGCATAAAAATCAACTGTATATATTTCAGATATACTATTTGATACGTTTTTGTGTATGTACACCTGTGAAAACATCACAAATATTAAGATAGTGAACATATCCTTTATGTTCTTTATGTCTGCTCAGTCCACCATGAAATGTCAGGTAGACATTATAACCCAAAACTTTCCTAGGCACCGTACAGCTTCTCTCTGCCCACTCTGTTCCCATCCCTATAGAATTACCAACTGATTTCTGTCCATATAGATTAGTTGCATTACTATAATTTTATGTACATGTAGTCATAGAGAAGGTACTCTTTTTTAGTCTGAGTTCTTCAGTTAGAATAATTTTTTAAAATTAGGGTTCAGAAGTATCCCATTGCATGGATATACCACAATTTGCTCATCCATTTACTTATTGGCACACATTTTAGTTCTTTTGATTTTTGGAATATAACAAACAAAGGTGCTATAGAAATCTGTGTACAAGTCTTTGTATTGACATACACTTTCTCCTCAACAAATTCTTAGGAGTGGGATAGCTGGATTACATTGTGTCTAACTTTGTAATGAAGGGCTAGACTGCTTTCCAAAATAGTTGAATCATTTTACATTTCTATTTGAAATACATGAGAGATCTACAGCCATACCACCCTGGACGTGCCCAATTTCTTCTGAAGTGCATGAGGGGTCTGGTTTCTCCCTTTCTTGGTACTGTCAGGCTTTTAATTTTAGTCATTCTAATAGGCGTGTAGTCGTATATCATTGTAGTTTTAATTTACATTTTCTTAATGACTAATGATGTTGAGGAGCATCTTTTTCTTTTTTCTTTACTTGTAATGATTTTGTCTGGTTTTTTAATAAGGGCAGTTATAGCCTTATAGAATAAATGAAGAAATATCCTTTCAAATTTTTTAATTTTCAGAAAGAGTTTGTTTGAATTAATAGTATCTCTTCCTACAGGTTTTGTAGAACTCACTATAGTACTCATTTGTTCCTGGAGTATACTTTTGGAGAAAGTTTTTAAAGATAAATTAAATTGCTTTAATATGTACAGGGCTATCCAGGTTACCTATTTCTTCTTAAGTGTACGTTGGTAGATAATTTGTGTCTTTCAAGGAATTTTCCCATTGTATCTAGTTTGTCCATTTATTGGCTTATAATAGTTCATAATATAGTCATATTATTCTGTTAATATCTGTAAAATCTGTAGTACCTGTAAAATGCCACCTCTCCCATTCCTGATATTGGGATATTTATTGTCTTCCCTTTTATTTTCTGTGATCAATCTGACTAGAGGTTAACCATTTTTTCTCCAAAGAACCAGTTTTTTAATTCATTGATTTTTCTTTATGCTTTTTCATTTTATTTATTTTTGTCATTTTTTTTCTTTCTTCTCTTTACTCTGGCTTTACTTAATTGACTCTTTTCTAGTTTCTTATGGTACAGAGGAAGTTATTGGTTTGAGTCCTTTCTTATTTTCCAATATGGGCATTTGGTATTACAAATTTCCACTTAGTACTGCTTTAGTAGAATTTTACAATTTTTATATGTTCTATTTTCCTTTTAGCTCACTTTAAAATATATTTTTAATTTCACTTTTTATAGCTTCTTTGATCCATGGGTTATTAAGAAGTTTGTTATTTAGCTTCCAAATGTTTGGCAATTTTTGATAGGTCTTTCTGTTTTTGAGTTTGAATTTAATTCCTCATGAACAGATAATATAATTTCTATGACTCGACTCCTTTTAATTTATTGAAGTTTGTTTTATGATCTTGATAGATGTTCCATGTGCACTTCAAAAGAGCTTGTATTCTGCTAGCTTTGGGTTGAGAAGTCTATAAATGTCAATTAGATAAAGTTGAATGATAGTGTCTTTATATCTTTACTGATTTTCTAACTACTTATTCTCTCAATCATTGAGAGTGGCATTAAAGTCTTCAACTATAATTGTGAATTTGTCTAGTTCCCCTTGCAGTTCTATCAGTTAGTTATTGCTTTGTGTGTTTCAAAGTTGTGTTATTAGGGGAATAAACATTTAAAATTATGTTCACTTGATATATTAAACCATTCAACATTATCAAATGGCCTTCTTTACCCCTATAATATTCTTTGTTTTGAGAATCACCTCATCCAAGATTAATATAGCCACTAAATCTTTCCTCCTTCTCTTCCACTTCCCTCTTCCTTTTCAAACAACATCCATTTGTTATCTCACAGTTGTGCAAGTCAAGAATCATGGTAACTAGGTTCTCTCCTTAGGATCAAAAAGGCTGAAATCAAGATGTTGGTTGAACTGGGATGTCGTCTCAAGGTCCATGAAAAAAATTATCTTTGCCAAGCTCATTCAGGTGGTTAGAAGAATCCAGTTCCTTGTGGTTTTAGAATGAAATTTCCTGTCCTTCCCAGCTTTTGGCTCCTGATTGTTCTCAGTTGCTAGAAACCACACTCCAGGTTTTGTGTTTGGCCCCTTCCATCAAAGAGCCAGCAACGGTGCATATAGTTCTCATGCTTCAAATCTCTATAACCTTGCTTTCTGCAACCAGCCAGAAAAAGCTCTGCTTTTAAAGGCTGATGTGATTAGATTAATATCCCCTCCATTCTTCTTTTGATTACCTTAAAGTCAACTAATGAGGACCTAAATTAAATATTTGATATCCTTTTACCATGAAATACAATGGACCTAGGGCATAATATCTCATCATATTTATAGTCCCAGGGATTAGGGCAGGGAATTGGGGATGGGGATGTAGAAGGTTTAGGAGTCTGCCTATCATACTCTCCTAGACTCCAACCTGGTCTTTTTTTCTAGACATCTCCTGTGTATGCTGCACTAGTGTTCAAAATGGAGATCCTTTCAATGCTTCCTGGCTCTGCTATATCGTCTTTTGCCTAGTCATATAGGTTAAAAGTTTAGTCATTTTTAGCTCTTCTATGACTTTTGCCCATCTAATTAACCATCAAATTTGATCTACACTGCCCCTGAAATGATGGGAACATCCATCAAATCCTCCCTAATGTTACTATCATTAGTTCTGGCCTTCCTTCTCTTCTACTTGGGCCGTTCAATGGCCTCTAAACCAGTACAGAGATGTCAACCTCTCCCATCTAGTCTTGCACTTGGATGCACTTTATAACTTTCAAAATGTCTTCACATATATTAAGACTTGTGACAATTCTGTGGACTAAGCATTATAACTTCAGTGTGCAGATGAGATTACTGTGAGAAAGTTAAACAATTAATTCAGTGTCCCACGGCTAGTAATTTATTTGTCATCAAATCATGCTTCATCCATCTCTTTTTCTCTTGAGAACCACAGCTTTCTTTATTTAATATTTTTCCATTCTTTCAATTTTAACCTATTTGTATCTTTATATTGAATGTGTATTTCTTATGGGCAGCATAGTGTTGGGTCTTACATTTTAATCCAATATGACATTCTCTGATATTTAATTGGAATGTTTAAATCACTTATATGTGATTAAAACCATGATGAGGTTAAAATCTATCTCAATATTTTTTCTATGTATTTAATCTTTGTTATAATTTTGTCTTATTCTGACTTGTTTCAGAATGAGTATTTTTTTGTGATTCCATTTTGTCTCCTTTGCAGTTGATTAGCTATAGTTTATTTTATTCTAGTGGTTATTTTAGAGTTTATAGTACCTTCTATATCTTTACCTTATCATAGACTATTACATGTAGCATTATGCCATTTCATGTATTGTATAGTATGAGAAACTTAAAACAATATTCTTGTTTTCTCCCCTTCTCATTCTCATGCTATTATTGGCATACACTTTGGTCATACATATGTTATAATAGTACAACACCTTTTTAAATTTTTTGTATAAATCAATTATCTAATAAAGATATTACTATAATCATAAAACAATCTTATGTATTTACCCATGTAGTACCATTTCAGGTGCTCTTCATTCTTTTGTTTTGATCATAAGTCCATCTGGCATCATTTTCCTTTGGTCTGAAAGAATTCATTTATCTTTCTTGTAGTTCAGGTCTGCTAGTGATGAGTATTGCAGTTTTGGTATGTTTGAAAAGTTCTATATTTTGTTTTCATATTAAAAACATACTCCTCTCTAGAACAGGTTTCTGGCTGTCCACTCCTTTGCTCCTGTCCAGTTACTGCTGAGGGTATGAGGAGTAAATTTGGCTTGTGGCCATTGTACTGAATAGTGGGTGAATGAGGAGTCGGAGCCTATCAGGGGGCTGCGTTGGTCCCACTAGTATCAAGTACAGTATCGATACTATACCAAAGGCAGTATGTCATTAAATAGCAATAGGAAAATACCATGATGGGAGTAGAGAGAAATCAGAGAAGAAAGGAAAGCTTATTTTCTGACTTTGGAGAAAGAGCCCTCATTTTCGTTTTGCACTGGGTGTGGAAAATTATTTAGTTGGCCCTGTGTTTAGGACTGAGGCAATATGGAGAGGATCTGGGTGAGGGTCCAGAAGGGGCAAAAGTTCCAAATGCCAAGGGCTACAGCAGAAAATGGAAGCATTTGCTGTAAGATCAAGGAGAATGATCTATAACAGTTACATTTTTTAAAAGATTTTTTTCATTTATTTTAGAGAGAGAGAGAAAGGGAGGGGACGTGCGCGCACGTACACACGCGCACACAGACGAGTGCGTGGGGGGAGGGGCAGAGGGAGAGAAACTTCAGGCAGACTCCCCGCTGAACAAAGGAGCTGGACTCCCCCTCTCAGTCTCAGGACCCATGAGATTATCACCTGGGCTGAAACCAAGGGTCACATGCTCAACCCACTGAAGCACCCAGCTGCCCCTAACAGTTACATTTTTTAGTGAAATGCTGTATATTGTGCCACATAAACACTCTCAGAATCTCCTGTAAGTTTTGTATTTCTTAAAATCTGGTTATAGGAATGCAGTATGTTTTATGAAAACAAAAAAATCATAAGTAACCTAAAAGTCAGTAATATAAATCTCAAATAAAGTACATATAATAATAAAGTATTAGAAAACGAGTTTTCCCCTATATCCCCCAAATACTCATTTAATAGCAATTTAAATATTATTTGTAAAGGATATTTAAAATATTTTCCTTTTCCCAAACCACATCATCGTTCAGGAGAGATAGTATAGCGATCTGAACTAGGGATATGACAGCAGGGATTAAGAGAAGAAGGAAGGATAAAAAATACAATCAAGAAAATGTGATGAATTTAGTGTGTATGAGAATCAAAGAAGGTAAATGAGAAAAGGACTCTTCAAAGTTTGAACCTAGATGATTACAAAGGTAATCTATTAATGCTATTAATAGAAATAAGCAGTTGGAAATGTTAGTGTATTTTATTTACAAGAATTGAATAGTTGAAAATACGAACAGGAAAGAAGCTAATGAGAAAAATAATTACAAATTACATAAATTTTATGTACAATAAATAAATAATCCAGGATAAGGATAGGTAAAAGTGTAGCATTACTTAAGTATAGTAATCATGTAAGGTTATGTAAGCTCTCTCCAAGAAGGAGATTTTTGTACTGAGAATTAAATTATGAGAAGGAATGAACCATGTAAAGTGAATAAAGAAGAGCTTTCTGTCAGTGGTATAGCAGGAACAATATGCTAAGGTTGAAAAAGAGCCTATAATGTTCAAAGAATAAAATGCACACTAGTTAGGCTGGAGGATGCGGAGCAGAGAGAAGAGTTGTAAATGGTCAGGGCAGGACCAGATAGGACTTGGAGATCATGTGGGGAGACTGGATGTTATTTTTGTTAAAATGAGTAACCATTTTGTGCTTAAGGGTTGTATCTGGGGAGTGATATAATCTTATTTTGTATTAAGAAAAACCAATTTATTTAATTTTAGAAAATATCTCTCTTCCATGTAAACCATGGGTCATAGGAGAAGCTGAAATCATAGAAACAGAGAGTAGAATGGTGGGTGCCAAAGTATAGGGATGGGGAAAATGGAAAGATGTTGGTCAAGTGTACAAACTTCCAGTTAGAAGATGAATTAATTCTGGGGATATAATGTATAGCATGTTGACTATAGTTAATAATACTGTATTGTATACTTGAAATTTGTTAAGAGAATAGGTCTTGAATATTCTCACCTCACACACAAAAAAATGGGTTTATGTGATGTGATGAATGTGTTAACTAACATTATTATGGTAACCATTTAATAATATATGTGGGTATCAAATCATCATGTAGTTCACCTTAAACTTAGACAATGTTACATGTCAATTTTATTTCAATAAATCTGGAAAACATAAAAATAAAAGCAGAGCTTCATTTAGGGGTTTCAGTCTGTTTTCTGACATGGCTAATTTCCACTTTCAGGAAAGCCCTTGGCTCTGCAATTGATACTTACCATTAGTTTCTCACAATCCTTGATCTTGGCTGGAATATTTGGAAACTGTCGGTTTTCCCCCAACCCACACACAGCCAGCCGTTTGGTAAACCCTAGCCATATAAATGGAACTCTCAGGCAACTTTTCTCATTATGGAAGAATTCCCTCTAGGATAAACAGTCTTATCTATAAACAACTGAGGAAAATTATACCAAATAAATAATCATTATAATCTTTTATTCTTAAATATCAGTGGGCAAGGTTTTCCAGGCATATGTGGATTCATAGCGCAAGAAAAGAAAGATTAGGATTAAATGTACATGAATGCGTTCATAAAACTGGTCTCAATGAAACTAAGGGTAATTAAGATAAAGAAGAAACTTAAAAATATTGGTACTTTATATTTTTTTAATTTTAATTTTTTTAAAGATTTTATTTATTTAACACAGGGAGAGAGAGCATAAGCAGGGGGTAGTGGCAGAGGGAGAAACAGGCTCCCTGCTCAGCAGCGAGCCCCATGAGGGGCACCATCCCAAGGTCCTGGGATCATGATGTGAGCGGAAGGCAGATGCTCAACATAGCCACCCAGGTGCCCAAAAACATTGCTATTTTAAAATATTTGAGGAAAAACATTTCATCCACAAAATTGTGTGGAATGATCTTACTCCATTTAGTAATGCAAATATCATTACTAGACTGCTTTGAATCAGTATTAGATATATGTAATTAGTCTAACAATAAAACACCCAGGTGTTAAGAATCAAGAGACCCTGATTGGTGGATCCTTAATTCTTTCTGAATAATATAAACACCTAGAAGAGTTTACAGATAATCCCCAAACCTGGCCACTGGCCTTCCTTCTCTGCCCCAGAAATTGAGATTTAATTGGTCCAGCAGGATTTCTGAAAATCAGCCATTTTTAGAGTTCTCCAGAGTATTCTATTAGGTACTCAGGTTTGCGAACTATTGCATTAAGACAGACATTTCTCCTCAAACCTAAATTTTGTTATTTTCACACAATATTTTCAACTTTCTGATCTGATACTCGATATTGGGCTGGAGATAATTTTCACAAAAGTTCTTCATGCTCTACTACCACACTATGTTCCTTATATGAATCCTGTATCAGGAAACATAAAATACATTAAAAAGAAAGAAAAGGGTTTTGTATTGCTGATACTCCCTAATTTCTATGGGGATTTACAAATTCTAAAATGTATCATTCATAACTTATTATAATGTATTATATTAAGAATGCTTTAACTTGCAATATTAGTCGTTTGTGATTCTGTTGGACTTCATTTATTTTATAAATGGTTAGCTATTTCTTTCTATGATTCAGACATGACTCCAAACCATACTTGAGGGGAAGAAAATGCAAAGCTGCTGTGTTTTATGGTGGTACAAAAGCCATTCAACAGAATGATTGCCTTTTCCTATTATATATTATTATATCCTACATAATATATGAATTTTCTGCTGTTGAATAGTGAAAACATCTCTCTTCTGTGGTGTTTTCCTACATATTGTATATCCCAATATTAATAAATCTATGTTCTCAACATTCCTATGTGAATTGATTTAGTTTTATGTAGCAGGACAGCCTCCTCAATTCAGATAGTATGTATAATTAAAAATGTAATTGAAATAACAAATCCATGAGTGCCCCTAAGATTTTAAGAACATATTTACAGGGTATGGAGCCACCAAATTAGGATGAGTAATTTTTCTTCTTCTTCTTTTTTTTTCCTGGGGTTGCTGTTTTAAAAGTAAAATTTTATGTCCATGTTTAGTGCTCATAAAAATGCAAAAGCTCATCACTTTCCATTAGCTACTAATGCCTATATCCATAAAGTTGTAAACAATTTTGTAACTGACACACCCATGTGAATGCAAGTGCAACAACCCTCTGGAAAATAGAGTTAAAATTGCTAGGAGTTCACTGAAATCATGGCATACTGCATTTAAACTCTTAAGTAAACAGAGCCATTGAATGAGGATACTTTTTAATAAATTGGCCAGATATGGTGGATGCCATACGCAAATTATCATGGAGTAGACAAAAGTTTAGAAGGATGCACAAATAATTTATGCTTTCAGAAAATTAAATGATCCTCTGAAAATAAAATTTAACAAGTATCTTCTAAAATACAAATCTGTCTTTTGAGGAATATGGCTAATCTGGACAGGCTCCAAATCAATTCATCAGGTCCCTTTTTATATGATATTTATATTGTAGCTAGATTTCTACAATTTATTTCATAAAATGTTAGAAGACAATTTTCCACGAGTAGCTATTTTTGCATAGTCTGCAAACAAGATACTGACAGCCTGTAGTTCTGTACTATGCTTTTAAGGCTGTTTGCATAACAAAGAGCGTGGAAAATGAAGATCTTGTCTCCTAGAAGGCAGATTGGTTTGCTATTCAAGAAAATATAGCTATCTCCCTCTGGGGCAACAACTGGGCATGTTTGCTTGCAGAAGTTACCAAAAATTAAGGTTTTAAGCTCAGGGTTCTTTTGCTTTGAGAAATCTCACTGTGTAAGCAGCATCTACCTAGACTTACCCACCTGCTTCTCTTTCTTTGGAGACAAACATTCTTTCATAGGAGCTCTGCAGCAGACAGCCTTAACATCCAGTTGGCCAGAGGAGTTGGATTGGTTTATTGTTGAACTCCTAGAATCTGAGGAGAGATGGCTACCTGTCAAAAAAATTAGTTTGTATTAGAAAAGTGGAAGATGGATTCTATGTAAGAAACTAAGGGTGATCATGGCCTGTGAAACTTCCCCTCATCATTATTTTAATAAGAGAGTTTGTATTTAAGTCTGATATTGATATTATTATGTATTATGTGGTCATTCTAGGCTAATTTATTATTTTGAATAGTTTCTTAATTATCTTCTGGAATTTTCTAGGTATAGAATTTTGTCATCTACAAAAAGTGATAATATTTGGGAAAAGAAGGAAAAATATATATACCCCTCATCATTTTCTCTTTTAAGGTACTAAATCCAAAACACCATTAAACAATAGTGATCAAAAATAACCATTCTTAACCAATTCACTTAAAAATCACATTATTTCCTAAATGAATCAATCAAGTAAAAGTGACTTCAAACATCAAAGGAATTTTTGGAATGTGATATATGACAATAAAATTCATCTGGAAGAAATATTAAGAGTAACAATAAACAATAAAATATATTGAGTAGAAACCCCTTAGGTATGAAAACACATTATAAAATACTATAATTAAATCAATTTGATGAAGGTATAGGCATAGAGATTAAAAAAAAAAGAAAAAGCATAGCCAGTTCAGATAAATCCAAATATCTATGAATATTCAATATATTATAAATGTAGAATTAAAATTGTTATAAAAATAATAGATTCTATTAATAATGAGAACACAAATATTTTCATTGCCTAATTAAATCCTTCTCCTAAAAAATAATGTTGAGATACATGAAGAATTTTAGTGTAAAAATAAGGAACAATAAAAGCATTAGATTAATAATTTTAATCTCTGGATAGGAATTAAGCATATCAAAATCTTTAAAGAGAGTGTGGTAATTTGTATTGCAGAAATAGAAAGATAAGACAGGAAGTCTCCATTTATGTAATACTTTGAGATCAGTTTGCCAATGCTAACAATATTCCAAAGTTGTGGTTTGATTTAAATATGTATCTTCCATTACCATGTGTTCCATGCCCTGAGATGAAGGATTCCCATTTATAGGATATAATAATAAGGATATGGCTGGTTCAAAACTGAAAACTGGGGAGTGGCCACCTGGTTCCAAGAAAATTCATGAAAAAAAGCTGTTGCGGTAAACATGGCTCAGATTACAGACTGTGCTAAGGGCTTTCACACAGCTTTCTTTCCTGAGAAACACTAGCATCCTTGGACAGTAAGGGGGGACAGGTTTCAGAAACCCTCTGACATCTCCAGATTTGTAGGCAAAGAGTGGAGACAAGCATCAGCCATGGTTCACAGGAACAGCAGACCACATACACTATTCTTACAGTGTCATCAACTATGTTGTCAGAAGAACTTTTAGGTCACAGGAACAGCATAGTGGAGATAGAAGGCAGGAAGACTGAGGATGTGAAGGCTGCCCCTAATGAAGCAAGTAACAGCAGGGGAAGTGGAGATAGTTCAGCCGGCAGCTGGCAGACTGAGTAGCCTAAGGGAAAAGCCATATACAGAAACAGCAGTTTCATCAAATGCAAAAAAGAAAAAAAATACAGAGAATTCCTTGAAGACTGCCAATGGCTCTGGCATCCTTCCCAATTAATCTAATTCATTGCTCAACTAGTGACATAAATTTATATCAAGCAGGCCTCAAACTTAAACTCTAAAGGGACCTTTGAACAGAATGCAAGCAGACTGTTATTGATATCAAGGAGAGGTCACCCATGGGGGCTTTTAGGAGACTAAAAAAATGTTTAGATGACATTCATGAGAAATGAGAAATGAGAAAAATTAATGAGAAAAATTGAAAAATATAAGATCAAATCTTAAAACTATTTTTGTGCCTTAAAAGACAGATTTAAGAGAGATAAAGGAACCAATTTTACAAATATAATAATAAAAAGCAAAATTGTTGAAGTATCGGGGTGCTTGGGTGGCTCAGTTGTTAGGCATCTGCCTTCGGCTCAGGTCATGATCCCAGGGCCCGGGATCGAGCCCTCCATCGGGCTCCCTGCTCCGTAGGAGACCTGCTTCTCCCTCTCACACCCCCCCTGCTTGTGTTCCTTCTCTCACTGTGTCTCTCTATTTCAAATAAATAAAATCTTAAAAAAAAATTGTTGAAGTATCAGCTTTGTAATTTCTAAACCAAAAATTGTTTTTGAAAAACAGAATAGTATTAGTATATATTTAAAATTTTGTGAGATGGACAAAGTAGTGCTTGGAGGATAATACAAAAACTAAAATATATTTTTTTTATTTTCAGGAAAAAAAGAATAAAAATAAAGAAATTAAGCATTTAATATAGGAAGGTCAAGAAGGAGACATATGAGAAATTCATAAAACAAAACACAATTTAGGAATCTGAAAACAAAAGTACAACAAAAAAGAAGAATGAAATATAAATCTGAAACCTGGTTCTTTGAAAAAATTAGTAAAATTAATTTTAAAAAATAACAAAAGTTGTCTAAAAATCTAGTAAGGATATTGAAGAGAAATAGGTAAAATACATGTGAAATATGACCTGTAATATAATATACTTCAACATAGAGAGTGTAATATGTATGTGTTGAGGGGTGTTAATTTATAAGGTGGTTTTCTATTTGTCTTCATTGGGATATATTCATGAGATGGTTAGTCATGATTTGATCAAAAATTTTTAATTCAGAAGTAGCTATCATAAATACTTCAGCTTCCTTTACCTACAGTCATCGTCATAGGTATTTTAAATTAGCTAAATGAATGCTTTTTTTACTGGTGAAGATAGTGGCGAACTATAGATATATGGGGTGGCTAGAAATAATATAGATGCATTCTACTACTGAAAAATATGTAAGAATCTGGTGAACCCAATAGTCTGTATACTTTAAAGTGAATCCAAGTTCTGGGATGAAGGCCAAAAACTATGCTGGAGTATTCTAGATGTCTTGTGTTTACCATAAAATTAGATGAATCCTGCCTTTAGACATTGCCACACTGCCTCTAGGGAAGCAAGCTGTGCTGGCCAGAGAACCAAGACAGTAGCTGAAACTTCATGGAACTTACAAAACAAGTTCATCTTCTGTATCTTAAGAATTTGGTCTTCAACATCCATTCATCATCTTTTTTCTAACTGTTGAAAGCTGTAGAAATGCGAAGAGAAACTGGTACATGAACAAAATTAGTTTGGGTAAATTTGCAAACCACATATATAAAATATTTAAGATAATACAGAAGACACTATCTTACATGTGAAAAGTATAAACAGTTTATCAGATAATTACAGGTAAATTGAGATCTAAGAAATGAGGAAACCTCCATAACTAGACAATTTTCTAGGAAGAAGGCTCAAGATTATTTATAAGTTGCAAAAATATCCAGCACCCAATGAAGTAAAATATCTAATGTCTGGTGTAGTATGAGCCCTGACAGTTGGCTTTTCTTTTTGTAATGCAAGTGCCTAATATAAGTTTAGATTGAAGAGGCAGCGACACTTCAAGGAGTCATTCTCTTCAAAGACTGCTATCTTGAATAAACACAGTACCAGCCACAGGACTAGATGAAGAGCCAGGTGACACTTCTCTCTCTCTCTACGCAACTTTGTTTGAGAAATCTTGTTTGGTTCCAGGGTAACTACCATTTAATTGTTTTTTCTCTTCCTGTACTTTAATTCCCACTCTAATGTTTTAACTTCACCAGTAAAGAGTGAGTCTGGGAAACCCTAGGCCTCCACCCTTGACCCCAATAAATGCAGAAATGCAGACCCACAAACTCTCTCCTCTACCTGTGACGTCTCTTTGTGGCCCCATGTATCACGTATTCTGTGTAAGTTACAGGACTTGTAATAAATATAATAACACTTTTTTTTAAACAAAATTTCCTGATGGTTATTGCTGAGGGCGTTTTGCAGTCACAATAGGAACCACAAGGACTACTCCAACAACAACATTGGTTATCAATAGGCTGAGACTGGCACATAGCTCTTAGCCAGTAAAAAATTATCAGGCCTGTGATGAAGCAGGAAAATCTGACCTATAATGAAGAGAACAATAAACTAATTGAAAACCAAACAGAACTGAACAGATATTAGAATGAACAGACACAGACACCAAAATCATGGGACAGAATTAATATTTAAAACTATAATCTAAGAACATGTTCCTCTAACAAATGAAGATCTGAATATACATACTGAAAGGGTTCAGCAGGTATCTGAGAAAATGAACCTGGAATGGCTAGCTTTGAGACATATCCTAAGAAACTCTTAGATATTAAGATCTAGAAAAAATGTTTTCTTAAGGCCTTTCATTAAAAATATCAAATAATTTACAACGAGTTAAAAATAGACTGGAGTCAGACTTCTCCAAAGCAGCTCACAAAATAGTAGAGCAGTGGATCAACAGTTATAAAAACAAAACAAAATAAGACAAAAAAGTAGGAAGAAATTATGAACCAGAGATTTTGTATCCAGTTCTTAAGATAATAGAAAAACAATCTACTGGAGAATGGGTTTATCCAAATAAAGAGATGACTGAGAAAAAAAAAATTAGTATGACAGTTTTCCATGTTGAACCACTTTAGAAAATAGTTTAGAATTTTCTTTAAAAATTAAACATGTATTTACCATATGATCTAGCCACTCCACAGCCAAGAAAAATAAAAGCATATATCTATGAAATATTTTAAGTAGATGTTTATAGCAGCTTTATTGATGCTATAGCATTCTACCCCAAATCTGAAAACATTTCAAGTGCCCAGTCACAAGTTTAGGGACAAACAAGACATGGTATATCAAATACAGATCTTCCTCAACTTATGAAGGGATTATTTCCCAATGAATCCATCGTAAGGTGAAAATATCCTAAACCTACCAAATATCATAGCATAGCCTCACCTACCTTACATGTTCCCAGAACATTTATATTAGCCTGCAGTTGGGCAAAATCATCTAACATAAAGCCTATTTTATAATAAAATGTAGATTTTCTATTAAGTCATTTATTAATTTAGTTTTATGGTAAAGAAGAAAAATGAAGGGGAATTACATGTGTTTCTTTTTAGGAAGTCATTACATTAAAAGATACTCATGGCCATATAGAAATACCTACCTTTTGAAGGACTTCTTTGGAAAAATAACCTATGTGACTTTGTCCAGAGAGTTCTGTAGGACATTTCATGATATCCTAGGAAGATCCCTGTGTTGATTTGTTATTCAGGAATCCAGATCTTTAGCTGCTTCTACGTCTCAGCCCTATAACTTAAGTTGCAAATGTCCTAGACTATTCAAAGATGCTTACGAGGAATGGAATTCCTTTCTTACTCTCAGCTTCCAGCCATCAAGTCAACCCTCAAATTATAGATCCAGTTCATCAGCACATCTGTGTTCTCTCTACTTTGGTCTTCCTATGAAATTCTTTCAAAGTAGTTATTGGACATTATAACATATTCTGTAAAAAAGTTTTAAGACCTTATTCCTTAACAATTTCTAAGTCAGCATATTTGAGCAAGGGTACTCAGCATGAAATCACTACAGTTCAGTCTAACTTCCTGCTGCCTTGAATCACCCTTTAGATTCATAATTATTGCTTCTAGTTTTGTTGAGTGTTTTCCTATGGTTCTGTCATGGAGAGTTCATTATTTTCCTTCAGAAATATGTCTTCAAAGGGAAAAGAATTGGTACAAATTTGTATTCTGCATGAGTCTCCCCCACAGTGCTCAGGGACATATGAAACCATGCACTTGAACCATCCATGGATCTATCCTGATAAACCACAAAAATACTAAAATTATAAATCAGCAGGAGATCTGGGTTATAAAATTATTTACAAAATAATTTGTATTTAGTACAGTCCTACCCCTGGAGAGTCCTTTGAAATAATTCAATCAAACAATTATTTATTGAAAATCCACTCTTTATATGCACGTGGTTATGTGCCTTAGAAGAAAAAGAGTCAGAAACAGTCCTTCTGTTTAAGCTGCTGCTGTTTATCATTGGTGTTGAAAAAATAAGCACATTTTTATAAAACAATATATAGTAAGGTATTTTTTGTATAAGAAGAACAATAAAAATGCTTTGTTGGGGTATGGGGTTTGGTGACTCAAAAAAGGGACTATTCACAGCATGGGAAAAAAAAACCAAAATAGGACATATACACTGAAGAGGTGACACTAGAAATTAAGGGCAACTTGAATTCCAGCCTCTCTGTATATTTATACTGAGAGAGTAAAGTGACATTGTCCTAAACTCAGCATCCCCAAATTGGATAACAAATTCCACCATTGGTGTAATGAGCTTGAGCAAGTAATATAATCTTTCTAAGCCTCCCATCATATGCTATATATGACAAAAATAATAGCATGTCAACACAGTGATGTTATGAAGCTTAAATGAGAAAACATTTATAAAGCACATATCACAATCCTTAGTCACTGGTATATAATACATGTTCGATCAAGATTTGGTTCTTATTAATATTGTTCCAGTATTAATTGTAATTATTACATTTACTAGTGGGGAAAGCACAGTAGTAGTGAAACAAATAGGAGCAAAAACCTGGAAATGACAGCATGAGCATTTTTGAGAAGTAGTAGAAGTTAATTTTGATTTGAGCATATGGTTCATTTAGGGAATAGTGACAGGGTGCTAGCGCTGAAAGAGTAGATTGGGGATTTATGAAGGGGCTTAAGTGCCAGGTTAATAAATTTATAATTAATTTGGCATGCAAAAATGAGTCACAGAAGTTAATTGAGCATGGAAGTGATAAAATTGGATCTGTTCTTTAAGAATATTAGTCATGGACTTCAGTGGAAAGAGAAGAGAGGCAGGAAGGCTAGTTCGAAGGCTATTAAAGTATCATTGCAGAGGGGATAATACCCTTTACAAGAATGGGAGCTATAGTAATGGAAAGAAGTATTCCAGGAGAATTACTGAAGAAGAAGCTGCACACATTGGCTCTGGGTGGAATGTAGAAATTAAATAAGTTGGGGTTGACTAAGACTGTAATCCGCAACTGGAAGTTATATGGGAATTATAAATAAAAACTGGAAGCAAAGATTGGTGGAAATCAAGTCTGTGGAAATTGGAATGTTTTGATTGGTATGTAATAAGTTTGACTAGCCATTGGGATGTATAGTTTAAGGAAAGGAAGACAGTTAAAATCCAGGCTAGAGCTCAAGAGAGAGCTTAGGGCTATAAACAGATATTTTGGAGCTATTTATATTGTCAGTGTAAGACATTTGAGAAATGAAACCTCTTAAAGAGAAAGGTTCAAGGAAAAAAATAAGAGATTTGAGTGGAGATTCCTAACTCTTTTCCTTTAGCTCTTCTAAACAGTGCTAATCCAACTGGGCCAAGTAGGGAAAACAACCTAGGTAATAGGCTTCTACAAGTAATTGCTCCAAACCTTAGCATATACATGTCATGTATCATGTCAGTAAGTCATCAATATCTGCTCATTCTCAGTTAGGTGTGTTTATAAGAAACTATGTAAAGTATGAAGAGGCAGCTATTTTGAGTGGCTACATGATCTATTATCTACACAGTGACATAGTAGTAAGCTGGTACTTTACCAAGGAATCCTTCAGTAGATGGCTTCAGGATTATTCCTCTTCCTCTCATGATTTCATTCTCTACTATTAAAACGCCTTTTAAGGGGCACCTGGGTGGCTCAGTCGGTTAAGCGTCCAACTCTTGATTTCAGCTCAGGTCATGATCTCAGGGTCCTGGGATTGAGCCCTATGACAGACTCCCCACTCAGTGGAGAGAATCTGGTGGAGGATTCTCCCTCTTCCTCATGCACTCACACCGTACCCCCCACCCCATCTCTCTCAAATAAATAAATAAATCTTTAAAAAATCTTTTTAAATTTTCCCCTAGATTATCCATCAAGGTGGAGCTAGCTTGTCTAAGACTTTTGAATTTATTATTCACTTTATTTTTTCCATTGCACTCTGATATTTATAATACCATCAAGATGAAGGGCATTTTTCCTCCCCAGTTGTACCCTATGCTCCTTTGGAACAAACTGCTCTTAACTCATTCCAGTTTTATGATCACATTCTCACAAGCATTCAAAAGTTCAATCAAACATTGTCCTCTGGGTTCACCCAATTCAACATTTTAGTTGAATTTATGTTATGTTCATGATATCATGTATAACTCCTTATCAATATTTTCCAATTAATATGGATAACAGAAATATGAAGAATTCCTATTTTTCATTGGCATGCGAAGAAGGGATAAAACTTTCAAAAGAGTAAGAAAAGGAAGTTTTCATAACATGAGAAATTCCATAGGAGTAAAAGTTCTAGTTAAATGTAGCATTGTCAAAACAAATACCAGTATAGATAATGTATAAGGGACACTGTGGTAATTTAAAGGTTTTTTTAAGAGTTGAGGGATTCATTGCTAAACAATATTACTGGAGAAAATCATATCATACAATGGAGAGAAGTGGATTCAGCAAATATATTTATAATATTTATATTTATATTATATTCATATTAATTATAATAATATAATACAAATTTATAACAATATATTAATATTAATATTAATAATATGTGTTTCTCATTTCCTTAACTTGCATTCTTTGCTACCTAAATAAACAAGTCAACATTTATAATCTTGACATCTTATTGTAAGTTTCTGGATCCTATTTCCAAACAACAGTTCCAATCCTACATCTCTCAACCTAGTGTGGCAATAAAAATGTTGATTTTTTTTAAAAACATCTCATAACTATTATTTACTGTCATTCTTATTGCTGCAACTGTATTCTTATTCTTCATCCCCCTGGCCCTGAAAAAAACAATGCCATAGATTCCTTGATAGCCTTTTTTACTCTATTCCATCTATAAACAGTTAAGATTATTTATCCTAAAACTTTCAACAGTAACCTTCTGTCCACAGGGCACTCTCTAGATTTAGGTAAACATAAATTGAAGTGCCCAGCATCTGTTAACACTCCCAGGTATTATGTCATGGTCATTCTAGACGGTCCATGACTTATTAAATTCTAACCACAGAAAATTCTTACTTCACGGCGATCCTTCATTTTTCTTGATTCTTCTAAATCGTTCTGCAGCTAACACACATATTCACAATTTATAGCATTCTATCTTATATTTTACTGAACACTTTCATATGTATATCATATGCTGATAAGTTTTGCTGTTTTCTCTTTAGCTCTCCTGCCTGAGTTTGGAGCCAGTCTATTCCCTATGATAGAATGAACTAACATAGTAACATATTTACTCATAGTTGAGTACATCCATAGATACTCTCATTCCCATTTTGTAGCTGAGAAGAAAGGGGTTCAGACAGGTTAATTGACATGTCCCACTAATGTAGCAAGTATGTGGCAGAGGAAGTCCCCACATTCAGAACCTAGGCCATTTCCCCCACTTCAAACACCATTTTCTTTCATTTCCAATTACTTTCTCCACATAAATATAAAAACTGAGCACTACAGCACAAAGTGATGTATATAGATTAGCATTTTTATTTTCTATTTCTTCAAGGTGCTGAAGTGCTGGCATTAAATAACAACTTTGGGTTTGACTTTTCTTTGGATAATACACCAGTTAAGAGATGCAGGCTTCAATCATATAGGATAATAGATGATCTGCTGAAGAGAGAAATTGATTTTGAAGTTGTAATTTACTTGAAGTGTTTTGATGATCTCATAAAATACAGGCACAAAATTGAAGTTATTTAGGATTTCATGGCTCTCTTAAAGCTTGAATTACTACTTCAGTGCCAAAGTCCCCAGAAAAGAGCCACAAGTTCCTGTATTGCAGACTATGTATTTATTGCACTGTAAATATACTTCCTGGTACAGAAGCTTTTTCTTTACTGTCTCCATCTCTTATTTACTACACCTCTCTCTCAATCTCTTTCTCACTCTCTCTTTCTGTCTCTGCCTCGCAAGTGGCCCAATCCCATTTTGTTTGGGTGTCTGGCCCATGGTCTACATTTCTGTTCAAAATGGTTTTATTTAAGGTAGTGGAAATAACCCCAAGAGATGTACCATCTCTTTAGCTATCAGTTATTCCTCTTGAACACAATTCTGGTGGTGTATTATTATATGGATTTTATCATTTTATCTTTACCACTTATCATTTGATATCCTTAAGCAAGGACAATATTATCCAGAAAGAGGGCAGAAGAAAACAGTCTTCCCTGGGTGGTCTCTTTTATGGGAGGATGGTAAAAAGGGTAGCCTGAGTAACTTGACAGGTTGCTCTAGTCCAGTGGTCCTCAATACTGAAGGCATAATAGAATCATAGGGGAGCTTTTCATTTTTTGTTATTATATTTTAAGATTTTATTTTTAAGTAATCTCTACACCCAACGTGCGGCTCAAACTCACAACCCAAGATCAAGTCACATGCTCCCCTGACTGACCCCCCGATGTGGGGAGCTTTATAAACCACCCAACTAGTTAGATCAGAATTTTTGGAGAAGATAGATTTTTAAACTCCCCAAGCTGATTTCAATGTGCAGCAAAGTATTATAACCACAGCTGTAGTGGAAGTCCCTTTATCAGAAACATAAGAACGTGGGAAAGCAGTACCCTTTGATTGTGTGTGTGTGTGTGTGTGTGTGTGTGTGTGTGTGTGTGTGTGTGTGTATGGATAGGTGGTTATGTAGGTAGACAGAGAAATCAAATAAGAATATATATTATATTTCTCAATTGGTTCAAAATCTAGAAAAGTAAAAGTGATGTAATTAATTATCATTAACCCAAGTCTTATTTCGGGCTGATATGCTGTGATAAATACATTCACTTAGCATTTTTCAAAATGTGATATATGAATTCATTTATGATAAACTTACATGTTACCTATAAAAATACAAACTTTTACTGATTTCTTTGCTGAAAATGAGGCTTACAAATAATCGTTGCAATTTCCTCCTTTATACAGACCACGTAATTTAAGGATGGCATTTAATCCTACCAGTGAAGGTTCCAAACTATTCATTTCTGAATTTTTTTAGATTCTTAGAAATATGGATTATATAGATGATATAGGTGATGTGTGGATTTTTGAAAACTGAATTTTGAAAAATTTCCTGCATTATTTTATATGATAAACCTAAAACCATCTTTAGAAGTGAACAATTATTAATCAAGTTTATTTAAGCATATATAATAACTAAAAGTAATTGTGATTGCACTTTGTTTTGTTGTTGTGGTGATAGTGATGGTTTTTGAAACATTATTAAGCCATGCTTAAAATTGGAATTTTTAAGGCATAAAGTTGCTGATTTAAAATATTCATGATGATAATAAAATATTCATATAGTCTTGGTATAGATATTAACACTAATTTAATGAATCAATTAAGCAGTATTTTGGTATTGCTTAACTATCAACTGCAAAAACACGTCATACAAAAATAATTAATTTGATTTTGGGTGTTGGCAAAGAGAACAGGTCTATTAAATTTTCTATCATCTATGAAGAACCTCTCATAAATTCATATATTAAATATTTCCACTTGCAATAGTATTTTGAAGCCAAAAGAAAGGAAAGAAAGAAAGAAAGAAAGAAAGAAAGAAAGAAAGAAAGAAAGAAAGAAAGAAAGAAAGAAAGAAAGAGAGGGAAAGAAAAAAAGGCAGGCCAGCCACCATACAAAATCTATTTTTTTTAAAGAATAATATATTCAAGTATCATAAGAAAAAGATATGTAATGTGACTGGGAATAATGATGGAGAAACAGCATAGCTGTCTTTTAAAGTTGTTGTATTTAAAAATATTGGAGCTGCAAAAGTAACTGTAAAGACACTTTTAAAAGCATGTTTTGTTTTGTTTTGTTTAATGGTAAAAACATAATCAGTAGCAAAGCATGAACGATGTTTTATTAGCTTCCTCTGTTAAACAACATGTTTCATTATAGAATTGTGGGTATGACTGGAATCTTGATTTGTCAATGATTACACCTAGAATGAAAAGCTAATATTCTTCACTGAAGACTATTTACATTCTGAATGCTATGAACTCAGCTAATTATTTGGTGTTTATCAGATAATAGCTGCATAAGGAATTCCAATTTTTGAACACAAAAGTCTGTTAACTTTTTCCCACACCTTTAACTGAAAAAGATAATTTTCGAACAAATTGACAACTTACTGATGTGAAGACAAAAAAAGTGCTGCCTAGAAAATGGTTTGGAAAAGCACAGAGGAAAATTGGTCCATTATGAACATTTTGTTCCTCAAATCCAAGTTGGACATTAGTTCAGTTTTGCTGCTTTGGGTGCAGAATAGGCTCAGATATACACACATGGAAGCCCACCCCACCATATATACCGCATGAAGAAATGTTTTTTTTCATATTAAGGGCCAGACACCAGATTTTTATTCTCTATCTCTGTCCTCCTCAATTTCTCTCACTCTTAGAGATTATAAATAACTCTTGTTCTCCAATAATGCTTGTTTGGCCTTTCACACATGCAAGTACCCTGCCCAAATGAGAATATAAGGTCTTCCAAGTCAGTCTTCATTTCAGAGCCAACACATGCATGCTTTGTTTAGCTTTGCATGTTTAGGGGCACAGTTATATTGGAAAATTTAACTTGATGATTTCAAAAAAGTGGAGAGACATGCCTACATTTTTGTCACTGGTTGTATATTATCATCAAAAGATCTCACTAACAATATTTGGTTGTTTTGAAGACATTTTTTAATGGTTTGCCTTTATTTTCCCTAATGATTTAGTGTTGGTGTACTGATGAGAAACCTTGCCAGTACTTGTAAGCACTACCAGATAACTAGAACTAATCAGAAGAAAACTAGAATCTGGAGGTTGTTCAGAGGACTCTTTGAGGTGAGCTGGTTGAATAAAATTTCTATTATTTTATTGATAAATTATGTGCAATAATGTATCCTATCAGAACACAGTTAAGCAGCTTTTAGCCTTTTATGATTGTTTATCTATGAGTTGGAAATCTCGAGGAGAAGTGGCATCATAACTATATAGAATAGAATTGAAGTTTTGTGTTAGAATTTCTTATTTTTCACTAAGTGACTTCAAGCAGATTATCAATTTTATTGACCAATCACAGTCAGCCTCATCTTTTCCTTTAAAATTATTTTTGGTATATATATTTTTTGTAAGTTGGATCAGGTCTTTCTGTAATTAATATTTTATTTTAATTGTAATTACAAAATTTGCTTTTCTTTTAATTATGTGATTTGATATTTTATTGCATTAATTTGTTATGGTGCTTCTATTTTGGCAAGTGATTCCAATTCTCTTTAAAGAAAATGAAATAAAATGAAATTCTTAAACAAATTATTTAAATTTAAGACATAAATTGATTTAAATAATAATAATACTTGTATTATTAGCGAGGACAGTATACAAATGACTGAAGCTGTTAAATATTTTCCATATCATTGGCAGCTATTCCTCATCCCCACTTGTTTTATATCACCTTATTTTCTTAAAATATTATCCTCTTAATGAATATAAAACACTATGGTGAGTAGAAAAAAGTAGGCATGTAGGAGTAGAACAGATAGAATGAGCAATTTACCTATTTATCTGCTTGTTAGAAGTGGTTTCTCTGATTCAGAGAAGGAACAGGGGAAGTAAAAATATTCTCATTTTCACTGAAGTCTGACAGGTGTTTTATTTACTCTTTCTCCCCACTATCAACTTCTATCTCCTTAACAGTGTATTTTTGTGGGGCGCCTGGGTGGCTCAGTCATTAAGCGTCTGCCTTTGGCTCAGGTCATGATCCCAGGGTCCTGGGATCCAGCCCCAAGTAGGGCTCCCTGCTCTGCAGGAGATCTGATTCTCCCTCTCCCACTGCCCCTGCTTGTGTTCCCTCTCTCATTGTGTCTCTCCCTGTCAAATAAATAAAATCTTAAAAAAAAAAAAGTAGTGTATTTTGTGTGGTTTAAACTTCTGAATAAGTACTGGCTAGCAATTTTTTGAACATATATTTAAAATCATAAAAAATTTAAACAACATAATGAGCATTCATCATCCAGTTTTCGAATTATACCTTATTTGCTTTGAATTATCTATTAGTTATGACACAGACTTGTAGCCCCACTAGTTACATGCTTTGAAAATATTTTCATTCCTTCTTCCCTCTCTAAAGGAAACTGATTTCTTGACATTTTTGTGCATTTTCAACATCTATATATTCAAATGAATATCTTTATCATTAAAATAGTATTATTAATGATTTCCTTTTTAAATGATTTTCAAATTTATATAATTTTATCATACTATTCCTAATGGCTTTATCATATTTTTAAACTTTTTATTGTTATGTTAATCACCATACATTACATCATTTGTTTTGGTGTAGTGTTCCATGATTCATTGTTTGTTCATAACACCCAGTGCTCCATGCAGAATGTGCCCTCTTTAATACCCATCACCAGGCTAATCCATCCCCCTATCCTCCTCCCCTCCAGAACCCTCAGTTTGTTTTTCAGAGTCCATCATCTCTCCTGGTTCGTCTCCCCCTCTGACTTACTCCCCTTCATTCTTCCTCTCCTGCTATCTTCTTCTTTTTCTTTTTTCTTAAAATATGTTGCGTTATTTGTTTCAGAAGTACAGATCTGTGATTCAACAGTCTTACACAA